>NC_090437.1:1009282361-1009593151 GCF_031143425.1 Pleurodeles waltl
AAAAACTATTTTGTTAGACAAATAGATGAGGTGTTCAGAATACGAAATAAAGGTTTCTGATGAAAGAGTTACAATGCTCAGGCATGAGGCTTTTGGACTGAAATTGTGGAGATTTGCACAGCTGAGAAAGAATTCATCTGTTCGAAGTCAGTGAGTATCTCTCTACTGCACAAAGTGTGCAAGAGACAGTAAGCAAGGCAGTCTACCTCTAGTCTACGGAACACACGCTAATATAATTCAACAAAACTCTAATGGCAACATTTCACCTCATTCCCATTCTCAGGAACCAATAATTTTCCTCCAAAAGCTAATAGCAGGTAAACTTCCTTAGTTCTGATATTTTCACAGTTGCTCATACATGGCTATGTCCTTGAGAGTTGTTACACTAAGCAGAATATCTGGAACAGAGGGCTCTTACCATGAGTCCCACTTCCTACAAAATAGGGCTAAATATTTCATCACGTTACCTCGAGCATTGCTTATACTAGCAAAGTGTGGCTACCTACTGCAAATTATAAGTTACATAGGAACCTTATTTAACTTTGTAAAACGCACTTTTTTGGTGAACGCCTTAAATTTTTACAGAAGAAAAACCACACTACTTGCTTTGTGAGGACCGTGAGAATTGTAAATTATTTTCCTACACCTTGTTTCTCTAGGTGCTCATTCTTTCTCTTCATTTCTTCCCTCGTGCATCCTTTTCTGCCTCATTTGAAACATGGGTTTCTTTGTCTCAGCTCTTCTTCTTTCACGTGCTTTATACCTCCTATCGCTGCTCTTATCTTCTTTACTGTAACCTCCATATGTCCAAATACTTGCTGAGGAAAGGGCTCTGAGCAGCGGGCCGTGCTTTCGTCCGTTCAATATAATAAAGCCTGGGTCGGTTGGCAGTCAGGCAGTGCTTGATGGTCTGGTCTGACAAGTTGGTGAATGGGCCGTTTTTTTTGGCTGTACGTGGGTCTGTTTTGTTCTCTGGTGGGCTGTTTTGTATTGTAAATTTCCCTCCCAAGCATCCCATGAAGCAAGCTTAAATTCCTGCGAAACACTTGCAGCGTGTCCTTATATGTTAAAAACTGCCACAATGTGAGAACATGGGCCACTTTTTTTAAATCTATCTAATTCACTAATGGGGGCATTTTTATTTTGGTACCCCAACCTATTTTCTGTCCCAGGAGAGCCCTGAATAAAGCATCTGTTCAGCAGGACTCTCTTTTTCCATTACATAATTGATGCAGTGTTTGTTAATCCGCAGAAAGGAAAAAAAACAACATATGGGCCAGACATGTTTCTTTAGCAGCAGGAATAAACTTGCAAATTTTCCAGAAACTTGAAGAAATATTATGCATATGGAGCAAATAATACTTAAATGGTTGCAAAAAAACACATGAGAGCGTTGTTCCCCTTATTGCAGTGCATTACATTGTCCATTACCAAATGCTGTTCTTGCATTTCCATTTTCCAGAAGAGGGATGTGCGCCCATTGACGAAGGCTGATTACTTTGCATATTGTTGTGGTTCTTTCATCTCGTTGCATAATGTTCAGTTGGTTGTGTACGTGCGTAGGTGTTATTATTCCACTCTGAAAAGCAAACTGTAGCTGATAGTTATGGAAACATAGGGTGGTGTAATCAGATTGAGCGAGGCTGATATAATTAAATTATAAACTCCATATCCTAGCTATGATTACACCATCTTGTTAAATTGTGCCTTACAATAGAACTGTGTTCTTGATGTGACACACCTAGAATGAGCTCAGGCAGTGGTTGTGTGACACAAGTAAAGTGAACAACGCTATTGGGACAAACAAATATAATGTAAAACTATTGTCTACAAATATATGAAGTTTGCATACCTTGTATGTGAACTACAAACATATTGTGTCAAATATATTGTGGAACAAAATTTCACCAAAAAGTTAAGAATATTGAAAATGCAATACATATAGCATTAAAAGTAATGTATTTAAAATGTCAAATTAGAAAACAATACATATTTAATATTAAATAGTTTCACCAAGTAATGTAAATAGATATAGATATAGATATGTATTGCCACAACACATTTAAAGTACATACAAATTAGAAATATTATAGTTACAGTTTTCTATTTAAGGCTTTTATTTAATATGTTGTTATACAAAGTATATTATGCTCCATTTTTTCAGATAACACATAAACATCAGTGATACAGGTAAGGAACTCTAACTATTGAGTATGTGGTAAAAATAAAATTTACATGTCCATATTACTTTTTATAGTTGATTCGTACCTTCATATATGTTTTACGAAACTCTTGCTTAAAGTTGTAAACAATAAATGTAACATTGGTGAGTTATAGTTCCTGTAGATTGCACAATTGTTTATCCTAATGAAGTACAGAATACAAATTAGTTAGAGTCTTGCAAAAGGCTTATCTGTGTTTTCCAAAAGTAAGTCTTTCACTAAAGGTAAATATATAAGTAAATTTACACTGACATTACTTTAGCAGTTAATCCCATTAGTATTGCTAACCTGAAAGAATAACATTTCAAGGTTATTTCCTTCTTTTTTTTTTATTTATACATCAGAAAAGTTTCCAAAGTTGTGTCAATTCTGAAGCTTTCTTTTCTTTCATACATAAATATTATAGGTTTACACACTACTGGATATTCACCAAGTGAAGGAGTAGCTATCAGTATTAAACAATTATATTTGCATACACAAGAAGGATCTGCATTATTTTGGTGTCATCCGCATCTGTAATATTTAGTCCTAATGTTTTCATGTGGTCTAAATCAATATATGCCATACCCTCTTTAAAAACAATCAAGCCATTGTTATTTAATGCATAATCTAAGCTTAACCTTTGAGATGTATGTATTGTCACAGCATAAGCCAAGTATAGAGGAAATTGTTCTCTTCAAATGTCTAAGGGGGTCAGTAAGAGTTTGCGGGGTCATGACCGCCAACAGGCTGCGGAGAAGACGCTAAATTATGACCATGGCGGTATTCCCACCAGAATATAGCCAATCCACTGCCAGCACCGCCTGTGCAGTCAGGCTGCCACAGACGACAACAGCCACCTTCAGGCCGGCAAAGACCATGTTCCCGCTAGACAGATTATGAGGCTGCACACCGCCAAGGTTTCCGCCATGATCGCACCACCACGGAAACCCTGGCGGAAACCAACTCTATAAAAGGAATCCCTCACCTTCAGGAACACGTACCTGTCTTGAGCCGCCATGGAACCTGAGCTTCATGTCTTCCCGCTGCTCCTGCTCTCCCATCGACTCCAGAACCATTGACGACAGCACTGTGAGTACGCACACTTACCTGTAACCATTGCACAATGCCAATGAATCTACACGCACACCACATACACATCCTGAACGGGTGGTGATGGCAACACACACACTTACCCTCACACTAACATACACACCCACATACAACCACATTCACACGTGCATACATAGTGCACACACTACGGCCAACACACACACTTCCAAAACACTCACCAACACCCAGATACACTGCACTGGCACAGTCAAACACTACAACAGACAACACAACCAAATGACACAACAACACCACAACCACAACACCTCTAAAACACCGTCATTCATCCACAATACACACCTCCACTTGACAAATCAAAAACATACACCACAACCTAACAATACCAAAGAACCAACACACACAATCACACATCCATACAAGGCATACGTCATATCCCGCAAACACACATCAGAACGGATCTGACATACCAGTCAACACACACACAATACAACCACACAAGGGCACATAACACTCAAAATAACACTTCAACACAATCATTACACACATTATCAACAATAATCCATGTCCCAAACTCATACATGACCATCACACAATGCACAGCCATCCCAGCTGAAAAATGCAATGCACACTCCCACACATGCTGGCCAGACACAACTGGTAGCACAACCACTACAACATACTCACACATAAACAAAAGCAGCCAAGAACAAAACATCCATAAGGAATGAAATTCAAGACAAAAATCTAACCTTGGACCCAACAACAGGTTGGCCCAGATGTATGGCAATAAATAAATAAATATAAATACAGAACTATGTAAATTATGAGAGGCCATAGGCCAGTCCACACATGTGTGCTGCAGGCACATATGGCACATTCCAGTGCCCCTACTTGACTCCTGACTGCCATATAACCTCCACAGGTAGGGGCATCAAGGGCAGGCAGGGTCCTCAGAGAATAGGGGGCTGAGGGGTTAGTTTGGGAGGTAGATTTTCAGGCTTGGGCATGGGAGGGGGAGGGTTAGGTCGAGGCTTAGGGGAGGGCTGGGAACACTTGCAAGGGGTTGACTTCCTGGTGGGGGAGGGGATGGCTATCTGCTGGGGGACTAAGGGAGGACTTGGAGGTGGAACGGTTGGATTTAGGGAGGGACACAGATCTTCTGGGGGTCACACAGGGTGGGAGAGGAGTCGGGAAAAGGTTAAATTCCGAGAGGAAACATTTCTTTGACACAAGGGGACGGTCATCGCAAAAAGGTTTGGGAGTGGAGGGAGAGGAAGTGGTTGTAAGGGGTGTTTTGGTGGATGTCTTGGGTGCATGTGTATGCAAGGTATGCTTGTGTGTTCTTGGTGTCTGTTGGGTGTATGAGTATGGAGGTTTATGTGCATTTGGGGGGAGGGAGATGGGGCTGCTGGGAGATGCCGTGGTGGATGGGTGACTGTCTGTTAGTGTGGTGACTCCAGATATGGCGGATGTGCTGCATGTAAGTGTGTCTGTGATTGTGGTGTCTGCAGATATGGTGACTGGGGTGGATGTCTGCAGGTCTGCTATTGTGGTGACTGTGGATAGGATAGGAGTTGTGGCAGTATCAGTGAATGTTGGTGTGGTGTCTGTAGGTGTTTCCAGTGTAGTGTCTGTGAAGGTGGGAGTGGTGGGGGAGTGAGTGCAGGTAGTGAGTGTTTGTGTGCCTGCAGGTAGGTGGTATCTTTGTGCATGCTGGTGGTGGGTCTTGTGTTGTTTGTGTCTGTCAGAGGTACTCTTGAATATTGAGGTGGATGCATGCTTGTCTGTCTGTGTGCTTTGGCTGGGACAGGGAAGAGGGGAATGGGATTGGGAAGAGGAAGGTAGAGGGGACGGAAGACAAAGGGTGACCGGATATCGTCAGTGTGGAGGTCAGAGCCTGAAAGGATCTCTGTAGGACAGCCAGTGCACCGGGAATGCCCTTCAGGAGCGCATTGCTCTGCTGGACTTGAGTTGACAGTCCATGGAGCGCATTCACAATGATTGACTAACCCAGAGGGATCAGCCTCAGTAGGTCAATAGCCTCCTCAATGAGGACAGCAGGGTTGACAGGGGCAGAGGTGCCAGCAGTGAAGGAGACACACACTCTCCTGGGTGAGCATGCACAGACAACTGGGTGGGGAGCTACAGGAAGGGCGGTGGTAGTAAGGAGGGTGGCAGACAAAGATGGTGTCCCAAAAGGGTCTGCCACCATCAGGGAGTGTCCCCTGGAGTAGAGTAGGATTCCAAAGATGATGAAGTAAAAGATCCGGTCTCCCCCATGGCACTTCCCTTGCCCTCTGGGACACTAGGTCCCTTGCTGTCAGTGATATCAGCACTCCGGGTCCCGTGGCCAGCAGCATCCCCACTCGCCTGTACCCTGTTCCCTTTGCCTGCCGATGCTGATACACACAAATAGAGAGCTAACCATTAGCCAGCCATGAAAAACATCATAGGGCACCTAAAATTCCACCTGACATGCTGTTACAGTTCCACCCCATGACTACATGAGGAAAGCAATACCACGCACCCCTTTCCTGACATGTGATTACCTGTACCTAAGTCCAGACAACAAAAATATCCCACTGAAAAGATATGTACACATGAGGTGCACATGGATCTACACGACTGCCGTTTCACTGACAATATATCCCACACCAACACCTGTATTAGAAATGGTAGTACAGCTAAACCATTAAATCTTGAAATTAGGAGTCATCCAATAACAATTCCTGTCTGAACTGCCCACATCAACTAGGCAAAGGATAGCAATGGCTGACCCACTCTATTACATATGACCCCAAGTAACCAATGAGTCATGATGTAGGCAGATAATAACATTTGTGTCACAGTTATTGGTAGGACATTGGCACACATAGCATGGACAATGCATATTGTCGAAAGGGTACCTCTGCCTAGCCACTAATCTCCATGAGAAAAAAGCCATTGGGATAAATGTGATTTGCCCATATGTCAATGCCATGGAAATGTATGAAAAGGACAAATGGGAAAAATCAGACACTCAAAGTAGAATAGCCTACCCTTACTACCTTCACATACCCCACAGTATGAAGATGATGGGACAATGGGGATACATCTACAGACCCATAAATACTGTCCTATGCTGGGCATATCTGTGGAGTGATTGAGATGCCTGTCTCACATGGAGTCAATATCTGTACCAGGACACATGTTACATAGCCCCTGTACAAAATATGTGAGGCACCCAGTTGCAAATACAGGTGATCAAGACAGATGGGAGTGGTCAGACACCTTAATGCTACTGGAGCACACATGCTGGAGGATGAATGAAACAGCAGTTTACATCCATATAAATGGCTGGGTGGAGTCACACATGTGGCATTGTCATCTGAGCATCTTCACATGCAGTCAGAGATATGTCTTGACACAGGTGAAATAAATGTACAAATAGCAAACCATGAATGCCAGATCTACATCTAATAGTCAGGCAATGTGGGTACTACGTATTCCCACTAATCTACATACATGTAGCACCTACAACATTGTCACAGTTGCTACAGTCTTACTGCAAACACCATACAACCAGAGCCAAGTACAATGATGCAGTCAGCACTTACCCCTTGTGGCTGCTGTGCTGCCCTCAAACGCCCATCCACCTCAGGGTAGGGCACCGCCAAGATGCAGGCCATTAGGCGGCTGAGGGTCCGACAGGCACCTCTCGCTCCTTGGGAGGACGTCCCCAGCTGGGCCTCCGCGGTCTTCCGGGCCCAGCGTCTCAGGTCCTCCCACCACTTGCGACAATGGGTTCTCCACCGGTTGTGAACCCCAGTGTCTGCATTTGCTTGGCGATGGCATGCCAGATCCCCTTCTTCGGATGGGCATTCACCTGCATGGATGACACAGACATGAGGAGAAAGTCATGTATGCATGCACTATATCAATAGGAGTGGTCACTACACATCGGTCATTGCACGTAGGCACACATACCCATCCTTTCTGCTCACACGCCTTCACAATATTACATCTGCATGCATCTACACCCTCACCAGTTCACATGCCCGAATAAACATTACACACAACAAGTATTACACATGGCTGGGCCATTGAACTCACCTGCTCCTCTGCTGCCCCACATACCTGTCCATACAGGGTTATGACCTCCTCCACTAGCTTATCGAGCTCTTCGGGGGGTGAAGGCAGGGGCCCTATCACCTGCAGGACATGGCATGATGGTTCCCAGAGGCAGTACACAGCAGCTCATGTCATAGAGGTCTTGCTGGCAACAGTGTCAGGAGTCAAGTGAGCAAAACTGCTAAAAATGGCGGTCACGGCCACCACATACAGGACCGTCACCACCGCCAGTCATGTCCATTGGCCACAGTACACCAAAGGCAGAAATGTTAACCAATGACAAGCTGCACGGTGGTTGCGACCACCTACCGCCATGACCACTTCCACCCGTGGACTTAGGTCACTTCCAACTGTCCACTACAGTAGGTCAGGCACCTGCCATTTTGGGCACATGTCATCAATGTATGTGCTAACTAATCTGCGTCAGTCACTTACTCCTCCTATTTGCAGTGTAACCGTATTTTGGGCCATCATGGTTGTGCAACATATTGTGACAATCTTTACACAATGATGTGTTCAGCCTGTCTATATGTTGAGAACTATGTAAAGCAACTCTGAGGTACATAGGCCACGGCTAGGTATTGTTAGATACCAAAACACACAGTAAAGTCACCCACACATGTACAATGACATATGTTTCATATGTCCATTCCAATTTACATGTAAGCCAATGTGCGGAATGAAGGTGAATTAGGTGCATATCTATGGTCTGTATTTAATATGTCAGCCGTCCTACGCGAACTCTACAGATGTTAGGTGTCAGGTAATATGCAATGTGTTGGTGATGTGGGCATACTGTTTAACTCATTGTACATTCTCTCCTCTCAACATAGCTATCCTGCCATGGGGAGAGTGAGACAACCACCAGTGTACCATCCACTAGTTGACATGGCAAAAATGGAGGACAGGCATGTCATCCAGCCATATCGTCTGAATCGTCATACCACCATGGATCTATTTGCAATCCCTGTTGCATACCTCCCATAGTTCAAGTATTGTCAGTGCCACACTTACTTGTCACAGGGTCCTTTCAGAATACTTTGACCTTAACATCAGGGATGTCTCAGCCCATGTTCAGTCTGGTGTTGAAAGATGTACTGTGTGCCTTATTGAAGTACCTGTACAGCTACACCAGGTTTTCCCAAAGAGCGCATATGTCTTTTGCGAAGGCAGACTTTTATGAGATGGGACACATTGCTCATGTGGTAGGAGCCATTGATGGCACCCATGTAGCCCTGGTCCCTCCCAGTGCCAATGAACAGGCATATAGGAACAGGAAGAACTACCACTCAATCAGCGTACAGGTTGATATCACATCATAAACAGTCGCTGAAGCTATTTATGTTTCCATTTGACACCAGTGAGGTACCCAGCCACACCAGGGGAACTCCGTTTCAGTGAGGCCCAAGGGAGCACAAGGCGTGTAATCCAGCGAACATTTTGGCTCCTGAAGGCAAGATTCA
Source organism: Pleurodeles waltl (assembly GCF_031143425.1). Lineage (NCBI taxonomy): Eukaryota > Metazoa > Chordata > Amphibia > Caudata > Salamandridae > Pleurodeles > Pleurodeles waltl. Next base: position 1,009,291,210 of record NC_090437.1, read on the forward strand.
GGTGCCTGGACCAATCAGGAGGTGCCCTCCTCTATTCACCTCACAAGGCATGCCAAATAATAATTGCCTGCTGCTTGCTCCACAATCTAGCCCTGAGACGTCAGATACCATTGATAGCAGATGAAGTAGAGGCAGAGGACCAGTGACTGGTAATGGTGATATGGCAAGTGATGAAGAGCCAGAGGAAGAAGGAGCAGCTGACTTTAGGGCAGAGCTCATCAATCACTACTTCCACTGACATCCAGATATGTGAAGTGGACCTTAACAAGTGTTGCATGTGCACATTTTGATGTGGACGGCTGCCATAACACCTCCTGACTAGATTAATCAGTGGTGGTTTAATGAGCTCCAATGCCTATATGTGAGTTGAGGAAGCTGAATGATAGGTTGTAAGGTGTACAGTAATAGAGGGTCAGCTCAAACATGTATTGTTACATCTGATCCTGACATTCACTTCTGGAATAGACTATCCAGTATTGAGCTATGTTTCTTGCATTCTCCTATTTTCTTTTCCTTCCACTCACTGAAACACATTTTCCTGTTTGCCTCTGCAACCTATCGCTTGAGGTATTCATTGTCTGTAGCCAATGTTAGTAGATGACAGACATGAGAGTTGTTAATGACAGATAGCAGGTAAATTGGATAAAGTTACAGTGGGATGTAAACTCATTTGTACTCCATACATGTGGAAATGTGACAGAATTGTAATTTCCCATTACTAATGGGGTTGGGGGGATGTGAAATTGTTTTGTTCATGTCAGTTGAAGTATGTGGCACTTTTATGAAGAATGGCTAATGACCTCTGGTTATACAGTAGATAGAGTAGTTTGTAATGACCATGGGGCCTAGCTGTGGTGGTATTCTGACGTTACTATACAAGATGCAGATTACTGTTAAGTGACAAATCAGTAAACACATTGCTCCATGTATATGCCCTATGTTTGTGTATGGTTAATGTACTGGGTCCTCAGTGATGTCATATGTTTGTTTCATGGGGTATGTGATCATGTAGTTATGTTATGTGTATGTGAAGTGCCTGTACTTGATGATGTATAGGTCCATTCTGGGTGCCCCTGCTTTGTAGGTGAGTTACCCTGCTCATGACTTCTGTCACCTGTATTTGTGCATCGTGTGCCACCATGCCTTTCATCCTGATAGTACTCTATGTCATGCTCTATTTGCAGATTGGAATACTGACTATACTATGGTGTTGGCCTGGATTGCAACCTCTCTGACACCTGTCCTGTGACATCTCTGTTGTAATATGTTTCATGCTGTGGGAAGCTCTGTCTGATGACCATTACACTGGGTGTTCGATGCAGGGGGCATGACCTCATGACAGTTGGCAAGCATGGCAATTGTTGAAGTATTATGAAAGACACATATACCTTAGCTGTGCCCAATAGTGATTTATTGTGCATATCATGATGAATAAGGTCAAAATCAAAGTGGCAAAAAGAAACAAGCATTTGCAATGCAACAGGTCTCGCATTTGCGCGAGTTAGAGCCATTAGCGTTGTAAACTCCTAACTGTACTTTCCTTGCCACACAAATGTCAAGAAAAAAAATACAGCGTGATCGCGCTATGTAAAATGCAGCGCGATCACGGTGAAATTGAAAACAGAAAAACCGAGCGCGATTGTGCTATGTAAAGCCCAGCGCGATAGCGCTGCGTGGAAAATAAAAAGATAAAGTAGTCCAGAAACCATGCTGAAAACATCGAGCCTCAAATGGTTTCAGTAGTTTACCGGTGCTGTGTAGGTGGGCTAAACACCGGAAAAGGCATGACGTATGCATGCCTTTCACAAATGAAAGCAAGCAGATTTTAAAAGGCAAGCCCACAAAGCAATAAAAGTGACTGACGTGACACGGGCGTGGTTAGAAGCCCAAAGAGAGATTACAGCATGGGACGCAGCACTTTGCGCTTGCCCATAAAAAGGGGTGATGGTAGATGGATTCATCAGATTAGCAGCTACTCCAGTTGGTTACACAGGTCCAGTGTCCCTGTACCATGGGAAAATTGAGTTATGCCTCAGAACAGTCTACAGGGTTTCTCAGTGGCACACAAGGGTGACATATCAGGTGAGGTTCACTTCCTGGCAGTGGGTTTGGTCTTGTCATCTGCTCCAGCCGGTTGTCGGTGTGGACGTCCATGTTTGCGGCGGTTCTTCAGCTACAGAAGGATTGGGTGCCTTAGGCTTGTGGTTCCCCTGGCAGGGCCTCCATTCCACTAGCTGCCACAGATGTGGATGGGCCAGGTGTTAGGTTGTTAGTGGGAGGGGCCTGATGGTGTGTTGAGGAACAAATGAGGGTGGTATTGATGTCCTGCAGCACCCCTGCAATGGTAGCCATGGTGGCATTATGTGCCTGTCACTGCTGCTTGACTTCCTTTTGATATTTCCTCTGCAGCCTTTGATTCTCCCCCAACATGGTGATTATTTGGCCCATCCTGTCATGGGTACTTTGGTATGCTCCTAGGACTTGAGAGGTTTCCTGGTCAGTGAAGTCCCTTTGAGGCCACACCCTCTGGACCACAGCATCCCTCCCATGCACCCTATCCCCAGCTGCCTGTGTCCCTGGCACAGTGTGCCCACTCCCAGTGGTAGCAAGGCCTTCATTGTTGGGGATGTAAAGATTCAACTCAGGTTCTTGTACTGTGGGGCACGCAATAGATTGAAATAGTCTTGGGATACAGGTTGGGGGCTCAATGGTTGCTTTTGATGTGGTTGCACCAGGGGTGGGGAGTGTTGATGTGGGCAGGGTGAGGCAGGGAGTCATTGACTACCTAGGTGTCCCAGATGGGCCAGGTTGTTCGTCATTGTCCAGACATCCAGGTGTATTGTCCTCACTGGGGCCTTAATCCTGAGGAGAACTGTCAGTGTCTGGTATCCTCTCCATGGTGGCAATGGCTGGGTTACCTGTGGAGGGAGTGAGACACAGAGTTCAGGTTGAAATGTGTGTTAGATTACCTCTTAATGAGATGCAGGACAGTGGCTCTGCATGATTCCCTGCAATGACATTAACAGATGCTGCACAGGATATCTTTGTTGTACATACTACTCTGTAACTTGATTGCCACACTCCATGTTGGATGATGTCATACAGCTTTGGTACAGATTGCACTGCAGATGAGATCTGTGATTGTCTGGTCATTGACTTGACTGTTCACCTCTGTCACCTAGTGATTTGTGAGGCTTGTTAGATGTTACAAATTATAGCTGTACAATACACACTTGTGTCCTAGTGAGAACACAGTATGTGATGATGCAAGGATTATAGTCCTACATCTAGATGTTATGCATATGCATCTACTCTGCCATCTTACTTTCCAACCAAGGTCAGTCTATTTCCGGCTTGGGATATTTGATATGTGGCCATTAGGAATGGTCTCTCTGCTGTAGCTATATGTTTTTTTGTATGCTATTGTGAGTGTGTCATCGCATTTCTGTCATTGCCATGTACTGGTCCTCACTAGGTCAATCTAGATGGTGTAACCAGTATTTTAGTTATACATGTATGAAATGAGATGTGTTATGCATATTCAAGGTGTTCAAAACGTGGAGTTAGTGCATTCTGGGAGTCATAGTTATTTGATTTGCAAGTCGTTAATGTGCCATTGCCAAGGGCGATGGGGCAGTTGGGTTGAGTGGAGTGGCAGCATGCAGGAGAGGGGAATTAGGTAAATAGGTAGGAGGTGCAGTGGGTAATTTTGTTAATTAGAGAGTATTTGGGTGGTGAGGAGGCATGCAGGACAATACAGTGGTGTGACATGGCTGTTGTAGCTACTCCAGTCCCCCAGGTATTCCAGTTAGCCCCTCCAGATGAAGTATGCCCAAGACCTTTTACTCCCATGATGTGAACTGTAGGGAATGAGGGGGGTGGAGCCACCGTCAGTCTTGTGCATGGCGATCTGGTGGTCTGAATGCACGGAATGCATGTTCCCCCCGTACAATGTTCCACCTCTTCCTGATGTCATCCCTTGTACTTGGATAGCTGCCTACTAAGTTGACCCTATCGACTATCCTTTGCCAGAACTCCATTTTCCTGGCAATCAATGTTTGTTGGACCTCTGCTCCAAACAGTTGTGGCTCTACCCTGACAATTTCACCCACCATGACCCTCAACTCCTCATCAGTGAAACGTGGGTTTTGTTTTGGGGACATGGTAATGGTAGCAAAGACAGTGAGAAATTGATTAAAAGGATAAATAATGTTTGTGATGATGTCTGGGTGCTGTGATGTCAGTAGGTGACGGTTGATGTGTATTGTGTGTTTTTTTCATAGTGTGTTGTGTATGTTGTGCAAGTGTGGGATGTGTGCTAAGTATAAAGTGTAGGGGTGCCTATTGTTTGTTTAGATAGCTCTGATTTCTTTGCTAGTGTCTGGCTGTGAGTGGCGTTTCTGGTTGCAAAGGATTGTGAGTTGTGTTGGGGTGTGTTATACAGTGCAGTGAGTAGGTGTATCAAGTATGTGTATGCGTGTCAGGTGTGGGCTATCCAATGTGGTGTGGTGTTCTGCCTGATGTCAGTTTTGACTGCGGCGGTTCACACCGCCAATGGTTGACCACCAGGGAAGAACATCTGTGCTGATTTGTGGCTCGTAATATGGTGGGTGGATTTTTGGCAGGCTGGCGGTACTGGTGGTGGAACCCTCTTTCCCACCCTCCAGTGTCCTGGCGGTCTCGGATTTTTGACAGTTTTTGGCAGTCCTCACTGTGTGACTCTTAATAGGGTGGTCAGATGACCCCCAACATGGTGGTCTTTTGGCAGCCGCCACTGTGACAGTATTCAAAAAGACCACTAAAATCATAATGAGGCCCTAAGACTTTGATTGATAAAAATAAAAAAACGGATAATGGAGCACTTTAGAGCAGTCAAGAATGAGGATAAACAATATCCAGTGGCTAGACATTTCGTAAGCTGTCATCAAAAGAATACAAATCTGTTAAAGTTTTGTATTTTGGATTGTATCCCTGTGCGTATTAGAGGTGGAAACAGGGAACAAGAACTGCTTAGGTTGGAATCCAGACTAATCATAAAATACAGGACTCTTCATCCGAGAGGATTAAATATGGATGAAGCGCTTTCAGTGCATCTTGGTTGATATAATATGGAACTGACGGCATATTTTCAACTGCTTTGTGTAATAATGAGTGAGTATTCTTTGTCCCTTTTTTCTAGCATGTAATGTGGGTACAAATGACACATATATAATGTAATTATAATTTTAATTTGTATTTTTTGTTTTCACTTTAGGGTGAAGATCTGGATAGGCCTGATTAGGTGAGAGCAGGAGAGCTATTATATCTGAATCGTTCAGGGTGTCCGGAAGGTACAATTAAGTGGAGTGAAATGTTAAGTATAAATAAGTGAAATATGTTTTGTACATTGCATTGTGTATTTATGGATATCATGTGGTTGATTGAGGATTAACCTCACGTGACAATGTGATCTAGAATCTGTAATAAATATTATGTGGCTGAGTATTAATGAAATTAGACATATAATAAGATGCTTTTCAATGATTGCGAAGAACTCGTATAGAGTAGTGGCACTCCAAGATGGCCTACATGTTTTCTTGATGGATATGCACATGTTTTTGTCCTTTTTTTATTATTGTTAAAAGTGGGTGAGTTTATTGAATACGAATATATATATATGTGTGTGTGTGTGTGTGTGTATATATATATATATATATATATGCAAAAAACGAAGAGAGAACTCTGGGTAGTTCCCATGTTTAGGATTGAGAGCAGCTCCAGTAAGGGGCAATCTGCAACACCAGCTACACTCTAGATCTGCCCACCTCAAATATCTGTTTTTCTAGTTTTTGAGCATAGGATTAGCACTGTGCCATCCATGCTGAGGTAGAAAGGGACAGATGTACGAAGCTTTGTTCTGTTTGCAAAGAGCCCAATTCACAGAATCAGACCCTGTATGACCAGAAAAAAGCATTTTCTAATGTACAAAATCCTATTTTGTGATTCGGTAATCTATTACCGAATCGTAAAATAGGTAGAGCTTCGGTATAAGGAAAGGGCATACAAAGTGAGTCCCTTCCTAATAACGAGTCACACTGGTATGTAGGAATGTTTTGCGACCAAGAATGCGGTTGCAAAACATTCACAGTTACCACCAACTTCAAGTTGATGAAAAGCCATTTGCAAAGGGGAAGGCATCCCCAACACCCCTTTGTGCATGGGGGTGCAAACATTTATCTAAGGGCAGGCAGTGGTCCCACGGGCCACTGCCTACTCTTAAAAAATAATAAGAACATTTTTCAGTTTTTTTTTGTAATGCATCCCATTTTCCTTTAAGGAAATGAAAAAGGAAAATGGTCTGCATCACAAAAAAAGATTGCTTAATTGAGAAAGCAATCACAGACATGGTGTACTGCTGAGATCAGCAGGCCACCATCCCTGAGACTGTAGCCATTCATAATGAGGCACAAATTACGACCTGCCTCATGAATATTAATGCGGCAGGTCCATTTGCGACCTACTGCGAAATCGCTAACAGTATCAAACACACTGTTGTGCAACACAGTTTAGGATTTTTCTATAGCAAATCGCTAAAATTTGCTATTAGGAAATGCGATTCTGTATATCTGGCCCAAAGTCTTTTTCCATTTGTACAGAAAAATCTTTAAGCATAGGATTGGCACAGTGTCATACATCCCTGCATAATTTGTTTTAGCACCGGGAAGGTGGTGGTCCCCGGTGCCCGAGGGGCTCCACACGGCCCCCTGCATTTTTATAATATTGTAGCACCCAGGGATACACGCAGATCCGAGCAAAAAGCAAGGCCTGGCCATAGCCTGAAAGGAAAGTTGAGGCCCCCATTTTGTTTCTTGGCTGGGCCCACAGGAGAAAATGTTAATAGAACACATACGGGGTTAGGATAGAGGTATCCTGACCCCACAGGACACATGGAGGGGTCTTTAAGGGACCTCTCATGGTCAAAAAATTGGACAATTGTTTTTTGCCCAATCCATGGATTCACAGATCCACTGTGGCACACAACGCATCACCCAGTGTAAATCTTTGATGGATCTGCAGATCAGAAGCCCAGTGGTAAAAAAAGAAAACTCACGTAAATTCTAACTGACCTTGTCATGAGTGATGTAATACATGAGGTCATAAGCAGTGCATTGCTGGGGTGTAGGTCATAGCTAGATGAGGTAAAAAAAAACTGCTGAATTTCTATGGTTTTGTACATTTGAAATGTTAGCCTAACTACAACATCCCTTTGGCCTTTGTTTTTTTTCAGTGAATGTCTAAGGGTTTTTTATTTCCTAACTATAATGTCTCTGTTACCTTTGGGTTTTTAGTGAATTTCAAAGGTTTTCTTCATGATTTTTTTTAAAAAAGTATAAGAAGTTTACATACTTTAAATCATTCATTTAATTTCTATTGGTGTATTTTACTTTGTAAGTATTATTTTTGTCTGTTTTCTTTTACATTTTTAAAGTTGTTTTATAGTAGAAAGTGTAGTATGATCTCATGTGTAATCTTTAAAAAATGTTGTTTTAAATTTGTTAGTTACAATGTTTTTAAATAAATATCTTATATGTATATTATAAAAAACAAAGTGGAAAATGTTTTTAAAAAATATGTGATTAATTTCTAAAATGAATCCAATATCTTTTATTTGTTTTCAATATTTTCTGTAAACGCAGAGCCTCCTTGGGACCCAAAATCATAAGGGGACTACAAGTACTCTATGGTTTCTAATTCTGATCATGTGATCCGAACAAATTCAGGAATTCAGAACCTGTTCATGTATTGTAATCATGTTGGTTGGGGTAGTGATGCCTTCTACTACATAATACCAGTAAGATCTACTCCATTACAACATCCACAATATCCTATTAAACATGAAGCGAAAGCACCTGTGAGAGAAAAACTCACACAACTTGAGTACCAGGGTGTGATTGAACACGGTGTACCTCCTATGAACAACCCCTTATTCCCTGTAGCAAAGCCAGACCATTCATACAGAATAGTCTTAGATTACAGACATTTGAACAGCCACACATGCAATACAAAATGCTCACAGCACAGCAATTATCAACGATTAAGTGTGCAAAAAGTACAAAACTACCATGGATATTTCCAATGGGTTTTTCTACCAAAATATAGTGCCTGAAACCAGGGATTTGACAGCCTTCAGTGCATTAGGCTCGTAAAGGAAATTTTCATGACTCCCACAAAGGTATAAGAACAGTCCTGGACTTTTTTCTGCATGTCTGTAGCTTCTATATTACACAACATTGGCCCTGAGGCATTGTCCTACGTCGATGATATTTACTTGATGGACCATGACCTGGTCCAACACCTAAGACGGGTGGACCATATAGTGGTGGGTTTTGCAGGATTTGTTCAAGTGGCAAAGTCATCTGCTGAGATACAGTCCCTATTAAATACAAATTTCCCTAAACATTTCTGTGAATTGATTGGTTGCATATTTAATGCCTCTAACCCGTGGGGAATGTACACTTCTTTAAGGCATTCACTCCATATTTTCTAATGTTTTGGGGGGATTCACTGTGACTTTGGCTTTGATTAATGGAATATAGCTGTTGCTATTCTTTCTTCACAATGACTACCCCACTGCAACAAGAAGGACTGATTGTGCTTTCACTAGCCAAACTCTGTCATGAACGCATGATGAAGTATTTTGGAGCACCACTCCTGGAAGTACTGGAGTCCGGCTGGTATTTGTTACTCAGACCGGTCTTGAACTGTGTGCAACCTGTCTTTCGTTGCCAATGGTGGCAATTCATACATGCACCGGAAGTGTGTTTTGCTATGCAGCGCATACCATCTTTGGACGCAGGTCTGTTGTTGTTCTCGATGAGGGCTCATCACCAGACATGCACATTGAGATGAGAAGTTTCCTATGAGCTGCCATTTGTGAATCAAGTGGCGCAAGATGCTATTACATCTGGCATTTCACGGGAGCCTGACGCTTTGGCAGGACCACTGGCTGAAGCACTGGAAAAAAGAGTGCTCCCTCACCTTCTTTTTGACCAAACTGGTTAACCAGTCATCTGCCAAAGTGGAGTCCTCTCTAAATTCATTTCTATTTGAAGACATTGGGACTTTTATACAGGATCATGATTACTGTCAATGATCTGATATTTGTTTTTTCTTTTTGAGGGCTCTTTTGCATCAATTCTAAAATGTCCCTTTACATAATTTGGCTCGCTCTTGGTAGGCTTGACTTGTCAAGGTAGGCATTTTTATCTCTGTTCATGCATATGTTTTAACATGTTTTAAATTAGTGTGTAGCTACATTAATTGTAGGGTTTTGTTGCTGCCCACATAGAAAGTGGAGGCTGTTGTGAGGTTAGTAGTACTCATGCTTATTTTTGCCTAATTTAGCTTAGGTCTTTAGTCAGTAACCCATCACTAAGTCACTTTCCATTTTTATTCCTTTTATTATTTAAGGGAGGCATCACTTTAGTGATGTTTTATTATACTTATCTATTGTCCTTCTCTGCAGGACTTTGTTATTCATTGCTTTCACAAGATTTCATTCTGTGCTCGCATCAAGGCTACATATGATAGCTTCTCAGGTATTCCAGGCTTAGAGAGTACAGTGTCTCTTTATACAGAAAGGGATCAGTTGTCACGTCAGGACAGTTCCTAGAACAACACTGAGGGGCATATTTATACTCCATCTGCGCCGATTGTGCGTCAAAAATTTTGCCGCACAATCAGCGCAAACGTTGCCCCGTATTTAAACTTTGACGCCCGCGGATGACAAAATTCCGCTGTGTGCGTCATTTTTTTGGATGCGGCAACCCGCCTTGCGTTAATTATATGGAAGGTAGGCGTTCACGTCCAAAAAATGGCTTAAACGGCCGTGCGTCGTATTTATGCTTTCGGGCAAAAATGACGCACGGGTGGGAGGCGGAGCCAGAAAATGACGCACAGCCCGATTTGCGTCAAAAATTAATGCCTGGGTCAGGGCAGGCGTTAAAATGGGGCAAACACACCTGTATTTAATCAGAACACACAGAACACACAGAACAAACAGCAGAGCAGCAGAGCAGCAACAGGGAGCCATGGAGGTGATTCTAATCCAGTGTGCACGCAGACGCAGAGCCCAGCAGCAACAACAGCAGCTACAACAACACCAGCAGGGACCCCAAAGGCAGCGCAGAAGGCAGGAGAGGATATTCCGCCCAAGAACAACCCTTCAGGGCCTCAGGGAACACGACATCATACAGAGGTACCGGTTGAACTGGCAGGCCATTCAGCAGCTGCTGCGCAACATTGAACAGCAGTTGGCCCTCACTTTGGTGACACCCCGCACCATCCCAACAGAAACAAAGCTGCTTGCCGTACTTCACATGCTGGCAAGTGTCTCTTTCCAAACAACTGGTGCCCTGGTTGGCGGAATATCACAACCATCATTCTCCGCCTTTTTGCCCAAAGTACTGGATGCCATCATTCGACTGACACCCGCCACATCTGCTTCTCTAACACACTGCAGAAGCAGCAGGAGACAAAACAGGGGTTCTACGCAATCAGTGGCTTCCCACACGTCCTTGGTGCAATCGACTGCACACATGTAGGCCTTGTGCCACCTGCTGCAACTGAACACCTCTACCGCAACAGGAAGCACACACATTCCATCAAAGTGCAGGCCATGGTCGATCACCAGGGATTGATCACCAACATCCTGGCTAAATATCCTGGGAGTGTACATGACTCATACATCTTCCGTCACTGCACCATCAATGAACACTTCCAGGATGGACGGTATGGCAATGGACTACTTGTTGGTAAGTACAAAAACCTACTTATATACTCACTGCAAAGCAACCCTCTAGGGCACACAACACATACACCACAACAGCAACATGTGAACAGGAACACACTGAGGTCGTGACATCGCTAGACATGTTTCTTAAGTCACCATTGAACCTGTCACACATTGGAAATTACTGTACAGCCTAATGTGAAGACGTCAATGAGTGTGGTTGCCTAAATGTCACCTTGCAAATTGTAAGTGTCCCAATGACCTTTACATTAATACATTGCATAAGTTTCAAGGTATGGGATGTCCAGGGTACTTTGATATGAACGTGTTAACAACACTTTCAATTTTAACTGTGCATGGAACTATCATCTCACCCCCAGTGAAGACACACGGACACCTGTATCACAAGTCACAATGCTAGGGAGGGCACACTGTACTGCAAATCCCAAAACATACTGCTGACAAACGATTAGCAGACAAACACTTGTTCAGCCAAGGAAACAACACAATGCAGATGGTACAGCCTACAAGCATAGGATGTCACATTAGTACACAAAAGAGTCACAGACAACACAAGACAACTACTGCCATTAAAGGTCTTTTCAATAGTGCCAGCTACATCAACATGATCCCATTCATTTTCTCTTGAAGCTGATCAGGGGTATGGCATCCAGCCATGGATTATGACACCATTTGGCAACCCAAGTACAGCTGCAGAGCGTGCATACGAGGCCCATAGGAGGACACGCAGCATTGTCGAGCGGACCTTCGGCATCCTCAAGTCAAGGTTCCGCTGTCCTCGACATCACTGGTGGTAGCCTCCTATATTCCCCCGAGATGGTCTGTAGGATCATCCTCACATGTGCAATATTGCACAACATTTGTATCATAAGAAACATTCCCCTCCTGGAACCAGAGCCACACATGCCTGAAGAGGAGGAAGAGGAGGATGCTGGCCTGCAACAGGAGGGGAAACTACAGAACACAGCTGCTGCTATACGCAGGCGGCAACAGATTGTAAATAATTTCTTCTGAATATGATCACCTTCACCACTTTAGTTAACGAATTGAAATAAACACCTATTCTAATCACCATATCATGGTCTGGCTATTCCTTTTTGCACACCTTCATCTCTAATTATCAAAATAAGAGTGTTGCCTCATGGAGCATTGCTGAGATACTGAGTAGGACACAGAACATCTCAGAGCTAATGTGATGCCTAACATACTATGGTCACATACACACACACTCTTAATGACATAAATCATGTACATATCTCCTTTGTTAGTCCAACTGCATCCAATAATTGCAAGGAATATCTGTGACTAGAGTTCCATAGAAGCAGAACATAGACAGCACAAGTGCCACACATATGACATGCATTGCGCACATGACATTCCATGCACATGTCAGCCCATTTCCTAACTCCTGACACACCCATGCACCTGGTCACAACCCACCTGTCGGAAGAGGTCCCTGGAATACTAAGATGTGTACCCTGATAATACCTCCTCTACACACACAGACCAACATTAGCAAACCAGTGTGATACATCCTTTCCTAAGGTATGCCTTTGTCATATAACATCTGACTGCATGGACGTCAGGTCAATTTATACACTGTCTTCTAGTTTCAAAGCCCTGTTAGCACATGTAGATTGCTTCCCCTTGTGAAAATGTCTGTTGGCCCTTAGAATGCAAGTCTCACCTACAGGACTGGTGAGAAACAGATGCAGCCCACACCTGTGATCACCTCCATGCACACCACCCATTTAAAAAACCACTGCCCCTGATGATGCCTGGAACAGCATAGGAGTTGCCATTATGTCAAATACACTGTCAACCATTGATACTAATTAAGCCGTGCAACACAGCCCTTGGGTTCCTTTGACACCTTCAAAAACACAGGACGTACACAGTTTGACATGTCAACTGTCTACTTTGTCCTCCAAACAGTCTCAGCCAGACCACTGATTATGTAACTTGTTCAGTAGCTGGCTCCTGAATCACCTTGCATTCTGTCAGCCTGACTGGCAACTGTCTGTGCGTCACACTAAAGTATCCCTGTGTCTACATATGTACCACACGTGCCACGTCCCATTCATCAGGGGGCATTGGGCATGGGCTTCTTCCATGCATACCCAAATACATTGTATAGCATCATCTGCCTTTTAACTGTATCATTTGAGTTACATCCTCTTCGAAATGCAAAATGCATGGCCCATCCCTTGTCTGGGTTGCATATATGCATGAATGACAAAGTGTGACAGTGTCCCAGGGTCATAGGCAGGGATTGGGTACGGGGCTTTCAGCATAACCAGCAACCTCTGATAATGTCCATGAATAATACACAAATGTCAGAACCATGAAAGTTCACACACAGCATCACAGTGCGCACAACATAGTGATGGGCTGTGTGTGGTGAATAGCTGCGAGAATAAACAGCACAGAGGCTATGGTGTTCCCAGATGCAGTGGGAAGTGCAGAGGCCAACCTGTGTACAAATGTTGTAATGACACCTGCCGGAACATGACAATTGAGACATTATCTCACTCAGCACACCAAGGTTGCCCTGTTGACTGTCTCATTACACGTCTTTAGTGACAGGGTGGGACCATCCACATGTTGGTTTACATGTCCACATCTACTTTACTCACATTGATCAACAAAGGATACTCATTAGATACAGGAATAGCTGCCACTGACTCATGATGAGTCCTGGTCCGAACTGTGACAAATTACACCCCAAACAATCTACAGGATCATCATTGGACCACACACATGAACAAGACACCTATGTGCAATTGATCACTGGAAATATGTAGACACGTGCTGTCTTGTATGCTGGTCCACCGCAGCCACTTGATAGTTGGGGCTCACTTCTATGGCCTCAACTGTGGTGTCATCATGCATATGAGATTGACCCTTGTCTGTCTGTGCAAACAACATGGTACCCACTTCCTCAATGCATGTGTATGACTCACTGTGGGATTCATCAACTAGTGCCTAGGAAGCTCTTACCAATACTCTAGGACACAGGATGTAAAAAATGTGGACCATTGACATGAACAAGCGTCTGCCATCCATCTGGTGCATGCTATGTCACATGTGGTGTCTGTTGGCCCTTAGAATGCAAGTCTAACCTACAGGACTGGTGAGAAACAGATGCAGCCCACACCTGTGATCACCTCCATGCACACCACCCATTTAAAAAAGCACTGCCCCTGATGATGCCTGGAACAGCATAGGAGTTGCCGTTATGTCAAATACACCGTCAACCATTGATACTAATTAAGCCGTGTAACACAGCCCTTGGGTTCATTTGTCACCTTCAAAAACACAGGACGTACACAGTTTGACATGTCAACTGTCTACTTTGTCCTCCAAACAGTCTCAGCCAGACCACTGATTATGTAACTTGTCCAGTAGCTTGCTCCTGAATCACCTTGCATTCTGTCAGCCTGACTGGCAACTGTCTGTGCGTCACACTAAAGTATCCCTGTGTCTACATATGTACCACACGTGCGTAAGCAAACCTCCCATTCATCAGGGGGCATTGGGCATGGGCTTCTTCCATGCATACCCAAATACATTGTAAAGCATCATCTGCCTTTTAACTGTACCATTTGAGTTACATCCTCTTGGAAATGCAAAATTCATGGCCCATCCCTTGTCTGGGTTGCAGATATGCATGAATGACAAAGTGTGACAGTGTCCCAGGGTCATAGGCAGGGATTGGGTACGGGGCTTTCAGCACAACCAGAAACCTCTGATAATGTCCATGAATAATACACAAATGTCAGAACCATGAAAGTTCACACACAGCATCACAGTGCGCACAACATAGTGATGGGCCGTGTGTGGTGAATAGCTGCGAGAATAAACAGCACAGAGGCTATGGTGTTCCAGATGCAGTGGGAAGTGCAGAGGCCAATCTGTGTACAAATGTTGTAATGACACCTGCCGGAACATGACAATTGAGACATTATCTCACTCAGCACACCAAGGTTGCCCTGTTGACTGTCTCATTACACGTCTTTAGTGACAGGGTGGGACCATCCACATGTTGGTTTACATGTCCACATCTACTTTACTCACATTGATCAACAAAGGATACTCATTAGATACAGGAATAGCTGCCACTGACTCATGATGAGTCCTGGTCCGAACTGTGACAAATTACACCCCAAACAATCTACAGGATCATCATTGGACCACACACATGAACAAGACACCTATGTGCAATTGATCACTGGAAATATGTAGACACGTGCTGTCTTGTATGCTGGTCCACCGCAGCCACTTGATAGTTGGGGCTCACTTCTATGGCCTCAACTGTGGTGTCATCAGACATATGAGATTGACCCTTGTCTGTCTGTGCAAACAACATGGTACCCACTTCCTCAATGCATGTGTATGACTCACTGTGGGATTCATCAACTAGTGCCTAGGAAGCTCTTACCAATACTCTAGGACATAGGATGTAGAAAATGTGGACCATTGACATGAACAAGCTTCTGCCATCCATCTGGTGCATGCTGTGTCACATGTGGTGTCTACGTGGCCCTAAAACTTGGAAGTATACTTTACGGGTGCTGTTACATGTATGACTAACACATGCCCTTGCTCATTTTAAATTTGACTTGCTTCTTAGGATTGGACACATTGACGTCACATTCATACAACCATATGTACAATTATGCTTCATGTGATATACACACACACTTGGTCAACCAACACATTAGTTGTCAAAGCACACACTTTGAGCCAAAGGAATTTAGGTACTGTACATATGTGCGTCACAATGCTATCCTCTCCTTATGACAAACAAGGACGATTTGTGCCACACATATATGTAGGCCACATTTATGACCATCTATGACGTCAGCCAACTGTAAAAATACTGTGAAGGGTGTAGTGGATGATGTTCAGCTGCAGTATGATGTCACACATGTGAACATACACCATCAACACCATACTGTCTTCAATTAGCCAATCTCTGATGTGTTCCAAATGTAAAATAACCAAAAAACAAGTAAAAATGCCCCAAACCAGTTAATGCACTGTAATTTTGATGCCTCTAGCGGTGTGCGTCATTTTTTGTTTACCAAAACTGTATTTGTGTCATTTTTTTGACGCACAGGAGTAAAATTTAGCCCGCATCCAGATATTTGTACAGTACATGTATCATTATGTGGATGCGGGTTAATATTCACGTATGTGCGTCAAAAAAAATGACGCAAATACAGTTTTGTTCAACAAAAAATGACACATAACGCGAAAAAGGCGGGACTTTTCATACAGGAAGTGATGTAATAGGATATCCTGTTTACAGATCATGTACAGTGGGTGTACTTTCACTTTCACTTTGCAGTTTATGATCCTTCTAGACTGTGTGGCTGTGTAGAGAGTGTTGTCCAGAGATTTTGTGCTGTATTTGTCCTGTGTAATATCTGTAAAGTCCTTTTGTGAAATAAATATTGTTTGTGTATACTGTAGTACTGTGTTTTGTCTACATTTGTCCATTTATCTTGTGTATTTCTTGTTTGTGGGAGTCTGTTGTGGGTAGTGTTAGTTTGGGGATAGTTGGGCTCTTTTAGTGTTTAGGTTTACTTTTTTTCTGTCTTTTTACCCCTACTTTCACCCTTTTCCCCTTTCTATTTCTTTTACCCCTATTCCTTATCTTCATCTATAAGTATGTCTGGTAGGACACGTCATGGTAGGATGGGGGAAGAGTAGTTGGGGGGCTTCATCTGGCTGGTGACACATTTCTTGCCGCTCATGATCCAGGCAGGGTCATACAGGGGTATCCGACAGAGGCACGCAGAATCCGGTGGGGAAAGGTGCTGCATCACCTGCAGCGTGTGTATGCCAGCCAGAGGAGTGACCACCAGCTGAAGCACCGGTGGGCTGACCTCATCACCAGGGAGCAGCATCTCTTGGACCACCTGGGAATCATGATTGGTGGCACTGTTGGTGAGTACGACTATTGTTAATGTGTATGATTAAATGCTCTGTAGTGACATCAGGGGATTAGTGCAATGTCTGCCAGCTAACTTGATGACTGTGTGTAATGCTGGGGAAATATAAAGGGATCATTGATGCACTATGGCAAGGATCACAATTGCTAGCTGTCAGGTAGCACGTGCTCAGCGAACTTACAGGTAACTTTCCCATGAAGGAAATTGGTGCGGCCTTTTTGTCAGCACAGCTAACAAAATAGGAGCCACACATGTCTATATAGGGTACTATTGACAGAGAAGTACAGATGTACCAACATTTAGGCCAACTATGTTGACGCAATTGCTAGACTGACTTTAGAATCACTACATGATGCTGAAAATGAGTGCTGCCTTCACGTCAATTGATAATAGCAAAGTGGCTCAGACATTGGTCTCATGTTAGTCTGGTGAGTGTGGAAGGAAAGCGTTCACAGAAGTACTATGAATGTGTGGGATTATTGTGCTTCTTGATCTTTTTGGATACATGTCAGTTTATGATTTGAAAACATCGTGAAAAGGTGCAAGGTGGCCTCAGCTAACATCTTTAGATGTTTGTTGGAATTAGTTGAGCCACAATCCAAATATGGATGGCAGTCCAAGTGTATGCACATGGCTTCACATCTCCATGGTTGGTGCAAATCACCATAGCTGGGCCACATCAGTTGACTATACTGTAACAACAGGATGGCTTACAGGAGTCCCTGCCCCTCCCTCTGTACATTGGGCCTATGTCCAATAAATGTGTCATGGCCACAAGGCATGTTTGACTGGTAATGCAGTTGGCGTTGGATGTTTCTCTTGGATGCACATGATGAGACGATTACACTCCATATTTTTTAGTGCTCACCAATTATGGGGCAAGTTTGCAACCACATGATAGTTAGGGCTAATGGATGTGTGCAGATATGTGTGTAACTGTCACAGGAGACCCATGCTATGTACAAGTTGGCCGTGAAATATCAGATGCAGTACCACCATGTCTGAATGACTGCCATTTCCTTATTCAGCCTACACATTGTAAATGATTATGAAATTGTTGCACTGTGCACAGATTTTGAGCACATTTCTTCCTTCCATACCTTACAGGTGGACCGGCACCCTACACTGTGGGAGAGGTGGTGACATTTGAGGACCCCGACCACTCCAGTAAGTGTTGATATGTCTGTTATGTGTTGTGTTTGCTGGTTATGGACTCGTGTGAGTTGGACGCATAGCAAGGTGTGATGCGTTGGGCAAGCTTTTCACTTGTTCCATGAGTGGGAATGCAGTTCTCACATGTTTTGAGTTTGCCAATGCGTATCCAATGATATCATGTAGGGATTGTAGGACATCCCTGTAGGCCCCACTGTGAGTACAGGGGATAGTCATGTGTATGACACTTGTATCACCAAGAGTCGCAATGGAAGTCAGCCCCTATTTAGTCAGCCTGTCAGACACACATTCTCTAAGATTGGTAGAGCTAATAGCTTTCCAATAGACATCTGTTTCCCTATTTACCTACGTAAGTTTGAAACAGTAGGTAGAACCTCCTAGTAGCATGTACTTCCACATGTAGTGCATCAAGTCTATGGAACCTGAATGTAATGGCCTAGGTGTGCATGCAATTCATGATCATGGGTGTTCTAGCAACTCTGTGTCTGATGTAAGTCAGGCCTCAATGGAAGTATATGTTGTGTACTAAGTTCTGCATTTCCTGACATCTCTGACCCTATGAGTGCTCTAGGGTTTGCTGACTCCTAATTGTAGATAGACCTTACCTGTGGTGTGTCTGTAGAGACAAATATGTGTGGAGTTGCCTTTACACTCCTCGGTGTACATGTTGTTGGCAAATTATAGTTGTGTATCCACCTCGCCCCCTCAAACACGGCCATGGGTTTGTGAATGGGATACCTAGTACTGATGCTACCAGTATGTTACACATACCTGTGAATAAGTGACGGTTTGGTTGCATACTAGTATACACACTCAGGTTTGGCACTTGGTACCATACTGGAAAGTCCAGTAACAACTTCAGGCCATGTGGCTTTAGTTTTGCTTTCCGTACACTGACATTTGTAGCCCAGCTTTTGGTGGAGGATATGCAGCATGATTCTTAGATGATAACTGTCAGAACTCAGATTGCAAGTCAAAGCCAGTTGTTACCCATCTTGTGGGTTATGGATGTGCTTTGTGTGATGTCACCTTTGTTGTCTGGCCTGCCATATACTTCCTCAGGGACATTCAATGCTCTGTATTGTGATATGAGCTGTTACAAGTACAGTAGATGTAATGTCTGATTAACTTGCTGTGCCGTTTCACACAATGCAGTTACTAATGTAGCATATCTGCATTTGTCTTCACAGCAGCTAACATGACTCCAGACCAGGTCCGTGAATTTCAGCGCCGGGCCATGCGATACCAGCACATCCTTCTGGTGGAGTCGGGGTTCCGGAGGACGGCCCGGCGATATCGCCATGAACGTGCCTCCGGGGCGTGGCGAGCCTTCCCACAGGGTGGGCCTACTTTGCCCACCACAGCCACCACCAGCACAACCACCAATCAGAGCCAGGTGGCCCCACCCACAGCTGCCACTGTTGATCCAACATCTGCTGGACTTCCTGGCCCCAGCATTGCCACCGGTGCAGGACAGCCCACACAGACCTCCTCCACCGGTACCCAGACTGCCACTGCTCCATCTGTTGACCCTGCAGCCTTCAATAGACTTGAACATAAGATGGACAAAGTGCTGCGCAAGGTGAGCCACCTGAGCCGGGAGGTGCAGCACATTAAACGGCGGGTCAAGGATATTAAGAGGACCCTCCGGAGGGCCAACCTCTAGACAGTTGATTTGATGGACATGATACCCTCCCTTCCCTCCTCTTTCCTTGTTCTTATAGTTAGTGGGCTTAGGGGGCTTAGTGTTAGGTTAGTATAGGCTGTTAGTTTAGTTAGTGTTAGTGGGTGAGGGGTGGAGGGTCCTGCTTGTTTCTTTTTTGACTTATTACATGTGTGGGTGGGTTGGTGGGGGCTATGTTGGGGTTCTTGTGTGTAAAAAAGAAAAATACCAAAAAAAGAAAACAAATATTTTAAAAAAAAAAAAATATATATATATATATATATATATATATATATATATATATATATATATATATATATATATATATATTTGTTTAGGATAGTATAGTATGTGTTTAGGTTAGTATGTGTTGTCCTCAATGTGTCCCATCTCATAAGGGGGGTAGGGAGTAGATGTTTAGAATGTTTCGTTACCTGTGATTAGTAAGTGTAGCTTAGGTTAGTTAGGGACAGTTGTGGGTAATGAGTAGTCAGGGTAGATTAGGGTAGGTAAGCTTTTTCCTTCAGTTTCCTCATCTATGGTTAGCTTTTAATAAATATTTGGTTACCCCTTAATAGTATGTGTCAAATGGTACTTGATCGTGGGTTTGGATTCAGTGTACATCAATTTTGTACTATAACATCTGTGTCCTATGCTACAAACAAATCCCAACTGAGCTGTACGATTGGCAGCTAGCCCAGAGCTACCTTGCAAAGTGTCTACCCTTTGTTGCAACCACCAATCACAGTTAATATGGATCCCAATGTGTTTCTGTTGATAAGTGTGTTTTCAAAGTCACTAACAGTGCTTCCAGACTTGATATTGGGGAAACAGTTTTAGGTCTGACTGCAGTGTGATGATCATGCACACCCTTATAAGATGAGTTCTCATTGGCAATCTTGTATTCTTGTCTTCATGACCCTCATACATCATTTGTGACACAGTTCGGCATGATTACCTATTTGTATGTTAACTCAGACACCTTCATTTGTGCAGTTTTTTTTTTATTTACTTAGATTAGTGTGGCATGTTTATTGTGTTATTTTGCATGTTGACAACATTTTGCGGCCACTATCTGTTCCATGTCTTCTTCTTCTGATGTGTGTGTTGCCTGCTTTGTCCTTGTTGTTGTTGGTTGTGAAGGGGCAACACACACGTCAGTGTTAGAAGACGTGGAGTCAGACATCCCGGTCGCTGCTCCCTGTGAAGGTCTTAAGGGCAGTACTGCTGCAAGGAGGGCCTGCTGGTTCTTGAGAATAGCAGCCACATCACAATGGTAGGCAGCCAGGTCGGCCCTGAGGGGTTCAATGTTGCATTCCTGCACGAGTTGACAGGATTGCTGTTGTAGGTGTTGGGTCAACTGTATTACAGCTGTGCTGATTTCCTTCTGGGTTTTCTGCAGTTCCTGCAAGATAGATGTTAGGGCTTGCATAGCTGCTGCCTGATCTGCAAATGACATCATGCACGAACGCACCCCCTCAAGGCTGGCTGCCATATTTTGCATCCCCACCCGCACCTCCTTGGCCAGCTCCCGCTGTACTCCAACTACAGTTCTCTCAAAGCTGGTGCCAGTGTCGTCTGAGTCCTCAGCTGTATTGGAGCTGGCAGGTCTTACAATTGGGGTGGTGGGTGGTTCCCCTGCGATGGCTGCTTGTTCTGTGCTCCTCCTTGTGACAGAAGGTGGGGTCTGGAGGGTTTCAAGGACCTTTTGGATAGTCTTCTGGGGAATGTTTATCGGCTCATCATCCATGTCATCAGGGAAATCTGGGACAGGCATATCAGCAGGAGATCCATCTTCCTCTGCAATGAAACAGGGTACAATTAGTGTGTCTGTGTTGTGGCAATTTTGATGTGACGTGCCTGCCTTTTGATGATTTCACTTTGTGATCTTGTTTTGTGTTAATATCTCCAGTCCTTCAGATGGGCATTGTTTCAGGCCTATGGCCCACCTGTGTTTCACATGTATGTTATTGAGTTATTAGACTTGTCAGCCTCATCACCTCTAGGTGTTGATTTTAGCCAAATAGAGAATTGCCACCTTCTTTTCCTACTCGACCCTCTGTGTACATCCATTCTCATGGTGAGACCTTTCACTGGCTGTGGGTGTTCTGATGGCCCTGGCAGCACACTTAACAATCTGGACCTGCCCCAATCCCTGATCCTTCACATCGACTTAAATGTAATTGACATGTGGCATATCCTATGCATGGCAATGTTATGATCCGATATGGATGTTGACATTGTTAATGGGTCCTGCTGATGTTGGGTAATGTGTGTTACATTGGATTGCCCTGATAGTCGTATCAGTGTCCTATTTCATCCTCTGACTGTGCAGGTGTATTTCAGTGACCAGTTACATGTGTCCCCTCCTCAATGCTGTTGTCTGAGCAGTATGACATTTGGGATGTTGCCTTGTTACCCAGGCACAGGATGGACCCTGACATATGCAGCATGGGTGTGTCCTTAGTGCTGTGTCGCTCCTATTGTTGTTTACTTTGGCTGATGTTTGTGACAACTATGGGCATTGACATTTGAGAGTACTGGGGCCTTTGTCTTGTTTCTGGGGATTGTTGCAGATGTCATCCTCACCCCTAATTTAGGTGTGTATGATCCATGGGGAGGTTACTGCCATTGGCTACTTGGGCTGCACACAGATCAGAGGTGGTAGTGGCAACTGTTGTCGCAGTTACATTGCAGTTGTTGGTTAGGCTAGAGGATTGCTAATAGGGCCCTAGTTAATGTAGAGGGTATGTTGGCTGACGAGTGCCAGGATGTAAGTTTGACGTAGTGGCCTTACCTCCTGTCGTGGCTTTCCCTTGGCTCCATCGTTGGCATGACAGCATGCCCCCATGGGACTGTTGTTGGTGTAGTGTAATGGTGTGCCCCAACTTCTGTCTGTGCAGGCCATGCCCCAATGCCATGCCCCTTTACCCATGCCACTCCATGTATATGATGACTTCCATGCATTTTGTGGTCGGTATCCCCCCGCTTGCAGTTAACATTTGTGCATTTTAATTCCCCATGCAACTTACCCTGCATGTGCGTTGTCTCCTGGTAGTCTGCGCTGTCCTGTCCTTGAATCCCTCTGACGATCTCCTCAGGGATGACGGCTGCGACCATCTCCTTCATGTGGTCCAGGGCCTCCTGGTGTGCTGGACTTCCCCCTCCAGTCTGCAGTGCTGTCTTCCTGTTCCTGGCCATCTTTTCCTTGTTCCTGCGCTTGCAGTCATGCCAGCGTTTCTTGCACTCGATGACTGTTCTGCGTACTTCAGCCACACTGTTAATCTTGTCGACAATTTATTGCCATATAGCCTCTCTCCTACTGATTGGCAACTTTGATGTGACAAACAGCTGGTGCTGGTGTTCCGTCACCTCTTTAACCAGAATTTCCTGCTCCTCTGCACTAAAGCGACACTTTCTTTTCTTCTTAAAAGTGTCCTGGTTCTTGTGTGGGTCCTCCTGGCTGGTTCCTGGTCTGCTGTCATCTTCCTGGGGTCTGTAGTGGCGTCTGGGATCCATTTTGTGTTCGCTGTGTTTTTTTATGCTATTGCGTCAAAACAAATGGCGCATATCCGGTTTGCGGTGTCGTAAATCAACCCACCGTCATTTCCGCTGCGTTAACGTCGTTTTCCTTTACGACTTGACCCCGCGGTGTGCGTCAAAAATAATGACTCCCACCTGTTGTTTGCGCAGCCGTGCGTCAAAGTATAAATATGACACCCGCACGGCGCACCAAAATGGCGTTAGCCGGCGGTAATATTTTTGACGCAAAACTGCGCCGGCGCAGTTTTGCGTCAAAAATTATAAATATGGGCCTATGTTTCTTATAAAATATCAGGCTACCTTAGTATCATTGGAGGGGACATTTCAGTCAGATCGCCATCTTGTGCTGCCCATTGCCTTTGCAGTTTCAGCAGAAACTTGGCCTTTCCTCTTCTGTCATGGAGGAGGATTTCCGACCCCTCCTTTACCTACATCACAGGCATGGGTCTGGCGCTACACTTCTGGTACTAGATGGGCGGATTAGGGCTATCACTGCTACTTGCTCTCATATAGGGATCTTGGTATTGTGTATAGAAATATTGGTGAGACTTGTGAAAAATTCAGTGGGACTGTTTCTATGTTTCATTTTATTGGTCACTGTTGAAATAGTGTCTGGTTTCATCATCCTTATAATTGCAATTCATGCCTTTTTATGTAGAATGCATTTGCTTCAATAAATCCTATTGAACCCAGATATGCCTTTTCCTCTCATAACATGTGTGAGACTTATGTAAGTGAGAGTACGGAGTATGATCAGTATCCACCACGACTTCCTCGAGGAGTCTAAGAGAGTCATGCGATGGGCTGCCACAAATCACTTTTACCTATGTTATCTGTGAGGTGCTGCTAGCTAGCCAAAAGGGTAAGGACGACAGCTGCCAGAACAGTTTTGTTATTCTTGTTCTTGTACTGTTTTGTACCTTGTTTTTTCAGGTACATAAAAAAAACTAGAATTAAAAAATATATAACTAGTTAAAAAAATTATGGAACCACTACATCCAGTCACAAAAAGAGCTTTCTTTGTGTTTTGATTCTTTTAATATAGTTATATTGTGTAAGTGTGTAAGTGGGTGTGTCAGTCTATGGATAAATGTGTGCCTGAATGGGTGAGTCTATGCATGAGTGAGTGTCTGCGTGTGTTAGTGTATGCATAATTGTGTGTCTCACTTTGTCAGTGTTTGCATGAGTGTTTGCCTGGGTGTCTTATGAAGTATTAGATGCAGTAGTGTTTGGGTGGGTGTATCAGTGTATGCATCAGTGTGTGCCTGAGTGGCTCAGGGTATGGATGAATGTGTGCCTGGGTGTGTTGCTGTGTGCATTGGTGTGTGCCTGGGTGTCTCAGTGTATGGATCAGTGTGTTCGTGTATGCATCTATGTGTCCCTGGGTGCCTCTGTAAATGTATCAGCCTGTGTCTAGGTTTGTTTGTGTATGCATCAGTGCGTGCCTGGTTGTGTCACTAGAGACATTAGTGTTAGCCTGAATGTGTCAGTGTCTGCATCTGTGTGTGTCTGGGGGTTTCAGTTGATGTATTATTGTTTGGTGTGTGTGTGTTAGTGTGTGCATCAGTGTGTGCCTGGGTGTTGCAGTGTATGGATCAATGTGTGCCTGGGTATGTTAGTGTGTGCATCAATGTGTGCCTAGCTGTGTTAATGTATGCATCTGTGTGTAGCTGGGTATCTCAGTATATGGATTAACGTGTCCCTGGGTATTTTAATGTGTGCATCAGTGTGTGCCTGGGTGTCTTAGTGTATACATCAGTGTGTACCTTGGTGTGTCAGTGTATGCATCTGTGTCTCCCTGGATGTCTGAGCATATGCCTCAGTCCGTGCCTGGGTATCTCTGGCACAGACTGAATTAGTGTATGGATGATTGTGTGTTAGTGTATGCATCAGTGTTTGCCTGTGTGTGTCAGTGTATGGAACAGTGTAGATCTTGTTGTGTTATTGGATACATTAGTGTCTCCCTGGGTGTGTCAGTGTCTGCATCTATGTTTGGCTGGGTGGGTTAGTGTCTGCATCGACGTCTGTTAGGGTGTGTCAGTGTCTGCATCGGTGTGCACCTGGGTGTGTCAGTAGCTGTATTAGTTTTTGATGAGTGAGTTAGTGTCTGCATCAGCATGTGCCTGGGTGTGTCAGCGTATGCATCAGTGTGTGTCTGGGTGTGTTAGTGTATGCATCAGTGTGTGCCTAGGTGTCTCCATGCAAGGATCAATGTGTGCCTGGGTGTGTTAGTGTGTGTATCAGTGTGTGCCTGGGTGTCACAGTGTATGGATTAGTGTGTGCCTGGGCACCTTAGTGTATATATCAGTGTGTGCCTGGGTGTCTCAGTGTTTGGAGAAGGTGTGCCTAGGTATGTTAGTGTGTGTGTCTGTCTGCCTGCGTGTGTCAGTGTATATATCAATATATTCCTGGTTGTGTCAGTGTCTGCATGTATGTGTACCTGGGTGTGTCAGTAGCTGTATTAGTGTTTGGTGAGTCTGTTAGTGTTTGCATCAATGTGTGCCTGGGTTTGTCAGCGTATGCATTTGTCTGTCCCTGGGTGCCTCAGTGTATGACCCAGTCTGTGTCTGGGTCGGATAGTGTATGCATGAGTGTGCATCTGGGTTTCTCAATGTATGCATCAGTCTGTGTCTAGCTGTGTTAGTGTATGCATCAGTGTGTGCCTGGTTGTGTTATTTAATGCATTAATGTGTGCCTAGGTGTTTCAGTGTCTGCATAGCTGTGTGCCTGAGTGTGTCAGTGTCTGCAACGCTGTTTGGCTGGGTGTATTAATGTATGCATCTGTGTGTCACTGGGTGTCTCAGTGTATGTCCCAGTCTGTGCCTGGGTGTGTTAGTGTATGCATCAATGTGTGCCTGGGTGTCTTACTGCATGCATCAGTCCATTCCTAGGTGTGTTTGGCTATGTATCAGTGTGCCCAGTTGTGTTATTGAATGCATTAGTGTTTGCCTGAGTGTATCAGTGTCTTCATCAGTGTGTGTCTGAGTGTGTCAGTGTCTGCATCGGTGTTTAGCAGGATGGGCTAGTGTCTGCATCAGTGTGTGCCTGGTTGTGTTATTTAATGCATTAATGTGTGCCTAGGTGTTTCAGTGTCTGCATAGCTGTGTGCCTGAGTGTGTCAGTGTCTGCAACGCTGTTTGGCTGGGTGTATTAATGTATGCATCTGTGTGTCACTGGGTGTCTCAGTGTATGTCCCAGTCTGTGCCTGGGTGTGTTAGTGTATGCATCAATGTGTGCCTGGGTGTCTTACTGCATGCATCAGTCTATTCCTAGGTGTGTTTGGCTATGTATCAGTGTGCCCAGTTGTGTTATTGAATGCATTAGTGTTTGCCTGAGTGTATCAGTGTCTTCATCAGTGTGTGTCTGAGTGTGTCAGTGTCTGCATCGGTGTTTAGCAGGATGGGTTAGTGTCTGCATCAGTGTGTGCCTGGTTGTGTCAGTGTATGCATCCGTGTGTACCTGGTTGTGCAAATTGCTGTATTAGTGTTTGGTCTGTGTGTTAGAGTATGCATCAGTGTATGCTAGGTGTCTCAGTGTATGGATTAATGTGTGTTGTACTCTTTCACACAAGTTGAATCAGCATTTACTTTACTGTCATCAAACTCAACAAGAGACAAACCGGACAATGTTCTAGCTCACCATAAGGCTACATATGATATACCTTCCTTGAAATCTACACTTAAACCTTGAGATTTATGAATATTGATAGCATATGCTAGAGAAACTGGGAACTACTTCCTCTGAACATACAAGTCTTTCACAAGCAGAAAACATAAAATGGACCTTCCAATCTGTTTTAGGCCAACAACGTGATCAAATTTTATTGTATTGTTAGGTATTCAATCTTGTTCCTAATAGGAAAAGAAATAAAGCTAATCACTTTACCCATAGCACTATTAACCAATCATTCCTCAACATTTAAATTTAGCAGCACAGTTTCTCTACAGTTCTTAGAAACAGGTAAACTCTTCTCTAATCCTGCAATTCTGGAAACAGATTTTTCTCATAAATCCAATTTTGCTTGTAGTTTTTCACTTAGGAGTACATTCACACCCTGGTGTTCCATTTTGTCTATTGCTGTAAACTGTTAAAGTTCTGTCCCCAATTTCAGTAATTCCTCATTAAAAAAGGAACACTCCTGAAGAGTAGGCAATAGGCAGACAATGGATTATCCTTCTGGAACTAAACTGAACATTAGCTGTGCTGCTGTCTTGTTTCTAGGAAACAATTTCTTAACAAGTTGACTTTCTAAGTGATGTTTCCCCTCTTTTGTGGAAACACCTACTACAATATCCTTCAGAATATTTGTGTATTTACCATCAGATCCTTAACCCATATTCCTAAGTAGTTCTTTGTATTGGAAGTTTAAATAAATATTTACTTTTCCAATACTTCCCAAAGAATTCAGTGTTTCATCATGGAGAAGTGTCCTTTGACTGGTGTAAATTGTAGTAGATCGCCAAACACAATGAAGTGTTTTCATCCAAGTAGCACATCATACTTAAAATCTGTTGTATTCTCAGGTGTACACAGGGAAGCATGAATTTTGAGACCATGCTCACCTCAACAATGATTAAAAGTTTCAATTTCTTCAGTACTCTTGAGACTTCATGACAGGCTTCACCAGATAACTTTTTTGATACTCCCGTTTGTTGTCATGTTCTACAGGCACCATGAGAAGTCAATGTAAAGTAATTCCTTTAATGTTATATGCAGCTAATCCGGTGGGTGTTGGTGCTACACGCGACAAATTACACTCTGTAGTCTTCTGTAAGTAAGCAGTGAGAAATTCTATTAAAAAGCTTTTATTGGTGCCATCTTGACCGCTGACATGCAATAGTATTGGCTTAAAAGATGTGCATGTACATTGTTACTTCTCATGAAGGAATGCATGCTGAACTCTGTCTTTTACCATCATACATATTTCTTTTTGCTCATCATTTAGTTGTCCAACTAACTCTTCCAAATCAACTCTTTTCTGTCTTGCTTATTGCATTGTAGTCTCCACCTCATTCATGGCAATGGCTGCTTCATTTTGAATAATTGGTTCTCTAAGAGGATCTTAGCATATGGGTCCTGAACTTTGGCTGTTTTGTGAACTCAACTAATCTATCTCAGCAGCAATTGTTTCTTGCTGTTCAATCCCATCTTTTAACATTTGCAAATAATTAGGAAACACCAACCACTAAATGATGTATTTTGAAGGGTATAAAATAATCTTCATAGCAGTCAAAGTCTCTGAGTAATTCTGATTCAGAACACCAAGTCTTCAACAGTTGTAGAAGTGCCAAATACAAAAACACTCTTTTCTCAGGAGTTTGGCAAATGGGTTTTCTGTGGTTAATTAGACTGCCTTTTGTGTGTAGAACCAAACAAACGTTGCAACCAACAACTGCATATTTCCCTTCATCTATATTTTCTGGTACATTGTTTCTATGGTGGTCATTACAACCCTGGCGGTCGGTGTTAAAGCAGCGGTAAGACCGCCAATAGGCCGGCGGTAAAAATTTTGCAATTACGACCGTGGTGGAAACCGCCAACAAAGACAGCCACTTTAACACTCCGACCGCCATGGCGGTACAAACAAGCAGCATGGCGGTCACCGCCAACAGACAGGCGGAGGACAATGTACCGCCCACACTATTATGACAGGCCAATCCGCCACCTTTTCCGGGGCGGATTCACTGCGGATAAAAACACGGCAGAAACAGGAATTTCGAAGGGAAAACGCTCACCTCTACACACTCCACGAGGAACGACGACACCATGGACCCGGAACTCCAAATCTTACCCGCAATACTCTTCCTGCTCCTGTACCAGGAGCACCAACGCCGGCGGTGAAGACCACGGTGAGTACTGCACCTACGACACAGGGGAGGGGGGACGTAAAAAACAGGGACACGCAACACCCCTACCCCCACCCTCACCCACTACAACACACACAATAATACGTATCTATACATCACAGTTACACCCCCCAACCCCCCCGGAAGAATGCAAAGACAAAAGGAAATGAGTGTAACCATTGGAATATATTAAAATGCAGTACGCAAAAATATACATATAAACACTATTTACAAAATATACACCATGAATAGTAGTCCAGGCATTGCACCATTTATATTCCGTGGACCACTGGGCCCAAAATGCATGGGCGAGGCCCACACACGATACCAGATCAAAACAGAGAGAACACTGCAGGGGCATCAGATAGAAATACAACAGGCACCTCAGGGGGAAGGGAAAGGGGGGCACCTCAGCCGGATGAGTGCTCGACGCCAGATCCACGAGGGGGCTCCATGCCCAATGATGTATCCGGGGAGTGCAAAGCCACAGTCTCTCAAGTCTCTACAGTGGGTGGTTTGCCCACTGTTAAATCCTGGGGAGTGCAAAGCCACAGTCTCTCAAGTATCTACAGTGGGTGGGTTGCCCACTGTTCAATCCTGGGGAGTGCAAAGCCACAGTCTCTCAAGTCTCTACAGTGGGTGGGTTGCCCACTGTTCAATCCTGGGGAGTGCAAAGCCACAGTCTCACAAGTCTCTACAGTGGGTGGTTTGCCCACTGTTCAATCCTGGGGAGTGCAAAGCCACAGTCTCACAAGTCTCTACAGTGGGTGGTTTGCCCACTGTTCAATCCTGGGGAGTGCAAAGCCACAGTCTCTCAAGTCTCTACAGTGGGTGGTTTGTCCACTGTTCAATCCTGGGGAGTGCAAAGCCACAGTCTCTCAAGTGGATAACAGTCTCCACTGGTTCTCGAGGGGGACTGGTGCCCAGAGTGCTTCATCTTGTGAAGGACAGAGGTAGTGGATGCATGTCTCCACTGGTTCTGGAGGGGGACTGGTGCCCACAGTGCTTCATCCTGTGAAGGACAGAGGTAGTGGATGCATGTCTCCACTGGTTCTGGAGGGGGACTGGTGCCCAGAGTGCTTCATCTTGTGAAGGACAGAGATAGTGGATGCATGTCTCCACTGGTTCTGGAGGGGGACTGGTGCCCAGAGTGCTTCATCCTGTGAAGGACAGAGGTAGTGGCTGCATGTCTCCACTGGTTCTGGAGGGGGACTGGTGCCCAGAGTGCATCACGCAACCCATGAAGGTCCCAGTTGTGTCGGTGCCCCTGCCGCTCATGGGCTAGCGATGCTTGATTTGGCGGTGCCCTGTTCAGCGGTGCTTGAGTTGGCGGTGCCCTGTTCAGCGGTGCTTGATTTGGCGGTGCCCTGTACAGCGGTGCTTGATTTGGCGGTGCCCTGTTCAGCGGTGCTTGAGTTGGCGGTGCCCTGTTCAGCGGTGCTTGAGTTGGCGGTGCCCTGTTCAGCAGTGCTTGAGTTGGCGGTGCCCTGTTCAGCGGTGCTTGATTTGGCAGTGCCCTGTTCAGCGGTGCTTGATTTGGCAGTTCCCTGTTCAGCGGTGCTTGAGTTGGCGGTCCTTCATTGCTCAGCTGGGCTGGGGCTGGCGGTCCTTCATTGGGCAGCAGGGCTGTGTCTGGTGGGGCCCTCCTGGGCAGCTGGGCTGTGGCTGGCGGGGCCCTCCTGGGCAGCGAGGATGGGGCTGGCGGGGCCCTCCTGGGCAGCTGGGCTGTGGCTGGCGGGGCCCTCCTGGGCAGCTGGGCTGTGGCTGGCAGGGCCCTCTTAAGCAGCGAGGATGGGGCTGGCGGTGGCCTCCTCCGCAGCGAGGATGGAGCTGGCGGTGGCCTCCTGGATAGCGAGGATGGGGCTGGCGGGGCCCTCCTGGGCAGCGAGGACGGGGCTGGCGTGGCCTCCTGGGTAGCGAGGATGGGGCTGGCGGGGCCCTCCTGGGCAGCGAGGATGGGGCTGGCGGGGCCCTCCTGGGCAGCGAGGATGGGGCTGGCGGGGCCCTCCTGGGCAGCGAGGATGGGGCTGGCGGGGCCCTCCTGGGCAGCGGGGATGATGGCGATCTTCTCCGCCGTGCTGCTCCTCCCAGACTTGCCGGGTTTCTTGTGGGCCTTCCCCACCTTGGGAGGAGTCACAGCTGAGCCCACACTCCCCCCGGGATCCCTGGGAGAGGCTTGGGTGGCTGGAGTCTTCCCCCTCTCCCGCCGGGCACTGGCCAACCTCTGGTGCTTCACAGGGGGGGGACTGGCTGTGCTGTGGCTCCGTGCCACACTGGCTGTCCTGGTGGCCGGTGCACTCCACATACCTGTGACCACAGGCACCACTGGTCCCGGAGATGTTGTGGCTGAGGTGCAAGTTTGTGACCTATGAGTTGGTCGGGGTGGGATATAGGTTAAGGCTGGCTAGGAAAAGTTGTTTGGACACACTGGGAGGGGTAGCTGGAGGGGGTTTGGGAGTGGAGGAACAGGTGGTGGTTGTAGAAGGTGTACGTTTTGTGGCTTTGGGTGCAGGTGCATGCGCTGGAGGCTGTCGTGAGGTGGATGGCTGTTGGGTGGGTGTGTGCCTGCGTTTGTGTATCTTCGGAGGGGGCGTCACACACACACTGGGAGAGGACAAAGGGGACGTGTGTATAGTAGTGGGGTGGTGACTGCACGTGAGCGGGGTGTGGTGGTGGGTGTGCTGGTGCAGGACGTAGTGGCTGTAGAGGTAGTGCATGCAGGTGTGAGTGTAGACAAGACCGGGAGGGAGGAGGGAGACAACAAGGAGGGGGACACAGTGGAGGCAGTGGATGTTGGTGTGTCTGTATGTGTGTGATGCTTGCGTGAGTGCCTGTGGTATGTGTGGTGCTTATGTTTGCCTGAGCTTCCCTTGTGTGGTGAGGTGTGTGCAGGCTGGTCTGATGGTGTGCTTGGGATAGGCAGTGGTACAGGGGATTGGGTCTGGGTGGAGGAAGTTGGAGGGGGGAGGCTAGACACAGGGACAATGGCTGCCATCAGTGCTGAGGCCAGAGTTTGAAAGGCTCGGTGAAGGGCCGCCTGATCAGAATGAATGCCCTCCAGGAATGCATTGGTTTGTTGCAACTGCCTTTCTACACCCTGGATGGCATTCAAAATGGTCGACTGCCCAACAGTGAGGGAACTGAGGAGGTCAATGGCCTCCTCACTGAGGGCAGCAGGGGTGACTGGGGCAGGGCCTGAGGTGCCTGGGGCGAAGGTGATGCCCACCCTCCTGGGTGAGCGAGCACATGGCGAAGGCTGAGGGGCTGCTGGGAGGGCGGTGCTGGTAGGGGGGTGGCGGCTGTACCTGTAGATGCGGGGGGCACTGATGTTGCCGCCACCACAAGGGAGCTCCCATCGGAGGACGAGTCTGTGTCGCTGGTTTCAGCTCCTGTCCCCACTGTGGTGCTCCCCTCGCCCTCCGTCCCACTAGTGTATTCTGAGTCCGTAGTGTGGCCCTCCATGGCCATGTGGGATGCAGCTCCCTCGTGCTCTGGTGCCACTGCTCCTCCGCCTGATGATGCTAATGCACACAAGAACAGGGAGACCACAAAAAAGGGGGGGAAACAGAAGAAAGACATGTTGAGTGCATGGATTACCACTACCGTTGGCAGACAAGACAGACACAGAAGCCCCCTGCACTGTCGCGCTGTTGGGCTCTACAGTGCAATTCATGGGAAATGGCCTACAAGACTATGGACGACATCTGCACACATAGATGACACAGGGGCATGACTAGGTGTAGTTGGCACTCTACAGAGGTGGGGTGGGGGGGCCACAGGGCCATGCCTAACAGAGGGGCCTAGCCTACGGAACTCGCCCTGGCCTAGGAAAACCCACAGCCCTCCTCCCCCACCCAGACACCTCCACTGCGCGCAAAGTCAGCTGAATGAGAGTGTACTCACCCCCTTGTGTCTGCAGTGATGCCCTCAAGCGCCCATCCAACTCCGGGTAGGCCACCGCCAGGATCCTGAACAACAGGGGGGTCATGGTTCGACGGGCACCCCTCCCACGTTGGGAGGCCATCCCCAGCTGAGCCTCCGCCGTCTTCTTGCTCCAGCGGCGAATGTCCTCCCATCTTTTCCGGCAGTGGGTGCTCCGTCTGTGGTGGACCCCCAGGGTCCGGACGTCCTTGGCGATGGCACGCCAAATATCCTTCTTCTGGTGGGCGCTGACCTACATGAAATGTACAGGGGAAGAAGAGAAATCATTACCAACTGCGCCGTCAAAGTGAGTGGCCCAATCCCTACCCTTGCCATGTGGCACATGCACCCACCGTCTTTCATGCACGCAGAACTCTGCCCCCTTCCTTCTTACAACCAGCCCTCTCCACACAGGCATAGCCCATTCAACATGCTCCCAGTGTACTTACCTGTTGGTCTGGAGAACCATAGAGTAGCGTGTACTGGGGGAGGACCCCATCGACGAGCTTCTCCAACTCCTCCGATGTGAAGGCAGGGGCTCTTTCCCCACACGCACGAGCCATTGTCTCTTCCAGACCGAGGTCACAGCAGCACTTGCAGTGTAGGTCCTCTCCTGTCGAAGATCAGGTATCGAGTGATTCAACAGATAGAAAATGGCAGTCACGTCTGCGGGGGTGCGTACCATCACCGCCGGCATACATCGTCGTTGGCTCATGGGACCCATAGGGTCCAATGTTAACCAATGCAGCATTGCGCCGCGGTCTTCGACCGCCTACCGCGACGGTGTACAACGCCAGCGCAGTTACCTCACATCCCATTGTCCCACTTTACAGGTCAGGCAGCCACCATTTCAGGGGCCCACATGGCCTAATTACCAACTGCGTCACACATACCTAGGCCTAGTCTCAACACACATACAGGCCACATTTTGTGTATGAATGGTGTTCTGTGTAGACTGTGGGTACATACCTCTGAGTTGTTTGACTCTGTGCTCGCTGTTGTCCTTCATAGGCACCATCCGCTGGGACATGTGAGGAGATGGCGGAATCCTCCGGTGTACCGACCGCTGGTGGACCTGTCGACAATGGAGGAAAGAAATTTGATCATAACCTACAGGTTTGACCGTGCCACAATCCAGGAACTGTGTACCCAGTTGGAGCCAGACCTGATCTCACCAATCCGCCATCCCACAGGAATACCCCCTCAAGTGCAGGTGCTATCAGTACTCCATTTCCTTGCAAGTGGGTCTTTTCAAACAACTGTGGCCATGGCATCAGGGATGTCCCAGCCTATGTTTTCCAACGTATTGTCCAGAGTGTTGTCTGCCCTGCTGAAACACATGCAGAGCTACATCGTTTTCCCTCAGGTGGAGGATTTGCCTACAGTGAAAGGTGACTTCTATGCCCTTGAACATATCCCCAACATCATAGATGCCATTGATGGGACCCATGTGGCTTTGGCCCCCCCCACAGGAGTGAACAGGTGTACAGGAACTGGAAGAGTTATCATTCCATGAATGTACAGATGGTATGTTTGGAAGACCAGTACATCTACCATGTGAATGCCATGTTCCCTGGCTCAGTGCATGACGCCTACATCCTGCGGAATAGCAGCATCCTTTATGTGATGGGTCAACTCCAGAAGCACTGTGTGTGGCTATTAGGTGACTCTGGTTACCCCAACCTGTCATGGTTACTGACCCCAATGAGGAATCCCAGGACAAAGGCAGAGGAACGCTACAATGAGGCCCATGGGTGAACTAGGAGGGTGATCGAGCGGACCTTCGGCCTCCTGAAGGCCAGGTTCAGGCGTCTGCATATGACAGGTGGATCCCTATTCTACTCACCAAAGAAGGTGTGCCAGATCATCGTGGCCTGCTGTATGCTTCATAACTTGGCTATGCGAAGACAGGTGCCTTTTCTGCAGGAGGATGGTCCAGACGGCGGTGTTGTGGCAGCTGTGGAGCCTGTGGACAGTGATGAGGAGGAAGCAGAGGAAGAAGACATGCAGAACAAGCACTCAGTCATCCAGCAATATTTCCAGTGAAACACAGGTGAGAATACATTCCGGCCTACTACATGTACTTTTACACTTCTACCTCTATCCTGTCTGTCGTTTTCACCCAGTGTATGGTCACTGAGTTGTCACTTTCCCTTACGGTTTCACAGGTGTGGGTCCCAACGTGTCTCATCTGCTTAGATTCCTCATGGACTAAAGCTGTGTGACATAGGTATCTTGACATTACTATTTCAAGAACATTTTGGCACTGTAATTGCAAATACACTATTTCTAAATCACAGACAGACTCCAGATCTTTTGGTGCTTTAGGTGTGTTTATTTTAATTCAAAATATTGGAGGGGGAAGTTAAATGGTGAGGGGTGATGGCAGAGGAGTGTCCACGGCAGAGTCCAGTCTATTAGTCTCACAGGTGCATTGCCCATATGGAAGCTGGGGCAGTTTAATTATGGACAGGGTGACAAAGTGGGACAGTGGGATGACAATCAGGGTGGTCTCATTTCTTGGCGGGGGTCTTGGCATTGTGCTCTGTCTTGTTCCTGGATCTCAGGGACCGTTTGCGGTGGTTCTCCGTCTGCAGGGGTGGGGTGCTGGTGTGGTGGTCCTGTGGTGGTGCCTCCTGTCCACTAGCGCCGGCAGAGGTGGTGGCCAGTTCATCGTCCATGCTAGTGTCAGGGGCCCCTTGTAGTGCCACAGTGTCCCTCCTGGTGTTGAGGACTTCCTTCAGCACCCCTACGATGGTGCCCAGGGCGGAGCTGATGGTTCTGAGTTCCTCCCTGAACCCCAAATACTGTTCCTCCTGCATCCGCTGGGTCTCCTGAAACTTGGCCAGTACCGTTGCCATTGTCTCCTGGGAGTGGTGGTATGCTCCCATGATGGAGGAGAGTTCCTCGTGGAGAGTGAGTTCCCTTGGCCTGTCCGCCCCCTGTTGCACAGCAGCCCTCCCAGTTCCCCTGTGTTCCTGGGCCTCCGTCCCCTGGACCGTGTGCCCACTGCCACTGCCCCCAGGTCCCTGTTGTTGTTGGGTTATCCTGGGATTCCCTGTAGTGGTGGACACACAGCTGATTGACGTGTCCTGGGGACAGAGGTATGGGCCCGCTGGGTGGGTGCTGTGCTGGTGTTTCCTGAGGGGGGAAGGTCTGTGGTGGCATGTGCCTGTGTGAGGGGAACCGACTGTCCCGAGGCCCCCGATGGTCCGGGATGGTCATCTAGATCCAGGTGGACAGAGGTGCTGTCATCACTGTGGGCCTCTTCTGAGGGTGGAGTGAACATGTCTGGACCCTCCTGTCTGGTGACGTTGGGTAGTGGTCCTGCAGGGGTGGAAAGGCATGATTATTGCATCTGTGTGTGTCATGGTGTCCATTGGGTGGGTGACCGTGTACCCCAGTGCTGGCATTCCTGTCTGTGAGCTTGTGTGATGATGGTTTAGGGGGGTGTATGGGTATGTGCAGTGGGCATGCTTTAGTGATGGGTGTCCATGCGTTGTTGTTGCATGCAGGGCGTGGTGTTGGGATGTGTGGTTTGTGATATTGGTACATTTGTCAGGAGTTGGAGTGATAGGGGTGGGGGCGAGGGTGGGGGTATGTGATAGCATGCAAGTAGGGTGGGGGATGTAATAGTCAAGATTTGACTTACCAGAGTCCATTCCTCCACCGACTCCTGTGAGGCCCTCAGGATGCAGAATCACCAAGACCTGCTCCTCCCATGTTGTTAATTGTGGGGGAGGAGGTGGGGGTCCGCCGCCAGTCCGCTGAACCGCCTGGTGGTGTCTTGAGACCACAGAACGCACTTTCCCCCGTAGGTCATTCCACCTCTTCCTGATGTCCTCCCGATTTCTTGGGTGTTGTCCCACTGCGTTGACCCTGTCGACTATTCTTCGCCATGGCTCCATCTTCCTTGCAATGGAGGTGTGCTTCACCTGTGATCCAAATAGCTGTGGCTCTACCCGGACGATTTCCTCCACCATGACCCTGAGCTCCTCCTCCGAGAACCTGGGGTGTCTTTGCCGTGCCATGTGGTGGTGTAGTTGATGTGTGGGGTGGTGTGTGTGGTGATATGTAGTGGGGTGTGGTGTTTTGTGCGTGGAAGTTGTGTGGGTGATGGTGTTGTGTGCCTGTGGATGCTAGTTTGTTGATGGTGGTGTCTCCCTCTGGCCTTCGTTCGTGAATTCTGGTCGTAGGGGTTTGTAGGTGTTTTATATTGTATTGGGTGTGTGAGTGGTGTGTGTATGTGTCTCAGGTGTGTGTCTTTCAAATTGTCCAACGTGGTGGTGTTTTGTAAAAGTGTGTGTATTTTGAGCGCAGCGGTGTGTACCGCCAATGGAATACCGTGGTTGTTGTGATAGTGTGGCCGTATTTCTGTTGGCGTGACGGTGGAGGTTTTGTTTTCGCCAGTTTATCACTGACCTTTGGTGTGGCGGACTTGTGTGGGTGTCTGAATTTTGGCAGTTTCCGAAATGTGGGTCATAATAGCTGTGGCGGAATTCCGCGGCGGTGTGTTGGCGGTCTTCTGCACGGCGGTAAGTGGCTTTTACCGCCAATGTTGTAATGACCGCCTATATCTGCAGTGTTGAAGTATTTCATGAAGATACAAGTTTTCAAGATGTAGACTCCTTGTTGGGTAGTAAGTATCAAACATATTTATTTTCACAATGTATTTTCTGGGTCAAACTCTGTCAGGTACTGAATTGCTGAAAAAAACTTAAACACAGTTTTTTTTGTAAGGCCTAGACTTACCCAAACAATTCCTCTTGACTTTGAGTATAAGGTAGCTGAGCTTAGTCGGTCACTGTACTCAAAGGAACCAATTTGTCTGT
Source organism: Pleurodeles waltl (assembly GCF_031143425.1). Taxonomy (NCBI): domain Eukaryota; kingdom Metazoa; phylum Chordata; class Amphibia; order Caudata; family Salamandridae; genus Pleurodeles; species Pleurodeles waltl. The sequence continues at coordinate 1,009,328,940 of NC_090437.1, forward strand.
GCGAAAGCATCTTCAAACTGAAGCTGTACAATTTTTTGGTTAGATACTTTTCAGCAGAAATCTTCTCCCATATCTCCTCATTTCTGTCTTATCTGATTTTGTTATGTAAGAAGTCCCATAGTGAGCAATAGCTATGGAGTTGTCTGCTACAAATTGAAAATCCATATTGGCATTCCACATTTTGAGAATCACAGGATTATAGTCATTAATATATTTGGAGGCTTCTGTTCTTCTAAGGTTGTTTGTGTTTTTCAGTGATTATTTAGTAAGTGTATGACTCACTGCAGATAAAAAGCTATTCACTCTTCCTTTGGAAATTACATATCTTGGAAATCCAAAACAACACATTGTGACAATTTTCCTTTAGTCCTTTATTTTTGCCAACAGAGCTTCCCACATCTATGTGTTTGAAAGAGCAGGACTTGCTGTTTCAGGACTTTATCATCACTGTTTTTCGGGTTGGCACATATCACATTCTGTTCTATGAAAGAGAGTACAGAGTCATCACTGTCTGTTCCAAATTTCAGTGTATCTTTTATCCATAACAGCATGTGAATATAAGGAACAACTCTTGCTTGGCACTCTTTACGCCAAAAGAAATCAGTAACTTCTTTAAAAGGAGGATTTGTTTGTTGCAAATGAAAGATAGCACGGATTCACACTTGTGGTTAAAATACCTACACACATTAGCGGGATCCTAAGAGCAAAATTCCCCTGGTATCTTCAAATTGATGTCCTTAATGTTTGATTTTTCATCTGTCAAAAAGTCAAGTGTCATCCCACGCATACTCTGCACAACTAACTATTACAAACCAGATAGGTGCACCTAAATTTTACAACATACAATTCAGTTCACCATGACGACAATACTGATACTTGTTAGTTCCACATTGGCATGGCATCAAATTAACAAATTGTATTCCAGCATTTCAATCTTTCCATGAAATTTGTCAATAAATTCCTTTGTAGGGAGATTTTGTAGATTAACTCCTGTCTTCAGTATGTGATTTACAGCATATGGTAGGCCAGACAAATCACTCTCAAATAACAAATGGAATATATATGGAATACACTGACTAAACCCAAGGTCCTCTGAATATAACCTGGTTGACTTGTTTCAGCTGCTGGTATTTGCATGGTATGGTTATCATACTAACCACCTACACTTGTTAGAAATATGTTGTGGAAAATAGCAAGCCTCTAAATTTCTCTCCAACACACTCAGTGGAGCTCCTTGTGCTTGTTTTATTTGAAATAGATCAATATTTTGCCAATACCTTCTTGGGAATTAAGTGGAGGGATACTATAGTGTTCATATGTTTCTTGTATATACTATATAGCTATTTTAGCCATGTTTTAGATAAGTTATTTTAGCGAACTAGGCATGCTGCTTTGCACTTTAGCCCATTTATATTTTATTCAGCATCGCTTTATTTGTCTAGCATTAGCCACATTTGCGTTGTTGTTTTATTTTCACTAACGGTTTGTTCTTTCTCCTAGTAAAGCATTACGTTCTTAGCACTGCATTAATTTCATATCAGTCAGATAAGGTTGCCGGCAAAAGTGGTACGCTGTGTCTCCAACATTCAGGGAAACATACATATCCTTACATGGGGACCTTTTCTTAGAACATCAGTTGTTTTGTTGTAAAACACTTCTCTGTCCCATGCACGTTAGAGGGAGATTCCAGCCAGATGACCACAACTGCAAGCTGATTGCTGAATGTATTTTCTACAGATGATTGATAAGACTGCCGAATCCCTGGCCTTTATGGGGAGGGTGTCTTTCTATCCAACAGGCTTCCTAGCTCAGGCATGGGGGATGATGTCTTCCCAGTGGGAAAATGTGAAGGGTAGATTAGGATTTATCACGCTGTGTTCTAACATAGCTTAGGTAGGAAGCAAATATATTATTCTTAGTGAAAGTATAGGGGGGCTGTTTTTGTGTTTCACTCTCCTCGTCACAATTTTGCCTCTAGTGTGCCTCTAGTGTGTTTTTTCATCCTAGTTATTGAAATACATGCTGTTTAATCTAAAATGCAGAACTTCAATAAATCGTGTTGAACTATACTCTGCTTCCATTCGTCTTTGCCTGTGTGAGACTAATGTAACTGAGAGAAAGGGATGAGATCTGATCAACCACAATTCCCCTGAGGAGTCCTCTCTGTCATGCACCCGGTTGCCACAATCATCCCCGCTCCCAGGTGGAGATGAGGCACTGCTAGTTGGCCGGAAAACCCAGATTGGGTCAACAGGTGTCACATGGCGTGGGATTGTACTCAGTACCCGACAATTTCGGTGATTCTGCCACCCAAATCCAGTAGTCTCTTTACAATAAAGAGAACCTACACGGCAACCTATCCACTTTTTCAATCTGTCCACTTGAGGGTAACATTTAATCCGCCGTATAGCTTCCATGTCCAAAAACATCTACATGTTTATAATAGATATTATTTTGTTTCAGGTATAATGTAGCTTTTTACTTTATTTACATCCACTAGCTCTTGCCATGTTTTTTTGTTTTTGGTAGGCAAACCATTTACTAGAATGATAAGTGGTTCATCAATAGCTCTCTCTACACTAACAGTTTGAATATTCAATTTAAAATATAAAGGTAAGTAAACAACTGTACCTCTGAGCCTGACTGTAGCTCTGTCGGTGGTAGTTTGCCAGTGTTTGGTTCCATACAAACTATGGCTTGAAAAGGGTGCATAGATTGTATGAGTATTGATTCATATAAATGTAATTCTCTAACTTCTTCTGGAATTGAAACCAATTCAAACTTGTTATGTATTGCTCTGGCAGCCACATCGCTAACATGACTAACTTATCATAGCAATACTTACATATAATTTGCAATGTTGACAAATCAAAGCATTCCTCTACACATAACTACACAGCGCATTCTTGCAACTCATATTTGTTCTCTTGTTCAGTTTCTGAGAAGAAAACAACATTTTGAGTTTGGCTTTTGTAGTAAGTGTGTAGACAACAAAAACGAACATAGTCTTGTTTCTCAAAAGAAACTGTGTTAAACTTTGCAATCTTGTGTAAATTTATCAATACTAATACCTGCTTTCTGTTTTCCACACCTGCACATACCAACTCCTGATGAGTAGCTTTCTTCATTAAAGAAAGGCTCTGTACTAGATGCACGCTTCCATTCTTCTCTGAAAAGTTTTTCAAAAATATTTTCTATTTACAAGTCTTTTTTTTTGCTTCTTCTCTTTATAAACAACTCTGTTTTATCTAGTCTTCTCCATCTGTTCAGTATCACAATAAATAGTTTCTGCTTCAGGGAAATGTGTTATCAACTACAGTCTTAATTTGTTGTTTTTGTTTGATTGCTTCTCTTTTCCTTTTAAACTGTCTCATAGTTTGTTCTAAATTCTGTATTACTCTACCATGAAATATTCTGACTCTTATTTTTAAAGTATCTGTTTTCTTATAGGATTTGTTACTTTTAATGTCACTTACTCCATCTCCTTTCCTAGCTGATTTTAAACCTCAGTTTTATTTATTTCTTACCAGCATCTGTTTTCTCTTTCAGCACATTTTTCATATTATCTCCCTTTTCACTCTAGATTGGTAGGAGATAGTGTCCTTTCCTCTGTTTCTTTCTTCTTACTGTTTTTTCAGCATTGTAAAGCTTTCTTTGTAAATACAAGTAGACTTCTGAAAAACAAAAAATACTTTTTCATTTTAATTATATACTATTAAATTACATAGCTTAGTCGATTAACTAGCTACATAAATAGTTATGTCACTATGTAGTAACCACTCTAACTGTTCTACTTTCCATGTATAAATCAGTGTCTTATTGTATGCATCAGTGTTTTGCTGTTTGATATGTCAGTGTCTCTGACAGTGTTTGTATGGGTGTCTCAGTGTCTGCAATAGTGTTTGCCTAGGTGTGTCAGTGTCTGCATCAGTGTCCGTCTGGAACTGTAAGTACCTGTATTAGTGTTTGTCTGGGTGTGTCAGTGGCTGTATGAATGTGTGCTTGGGTATGTCACTACCTTCATCCGAGTATGCCTAAGTGTCAGTGGCTGTATTAATGTTTGGCCGAGTGTACCAGTATCTATATCAGTGTGTGCATGAGTGTGTCAGTGTCTGCATTGGTGTTTGGCTGGTTGTGTCTCTGTCTGCTTCACTGTGTGCCTGTGTGTGTCAGTAGCTGTATTAGTAATTTGCTGGGCGTGTTAGTAGCTGTATTAGTGAGTGCCTGTGTGTATCAGTGCCTCCAGCAATGTGTGCATAGGTTTCACAGTGGCTTCATTAGTTTTTGGCTGGGTGTATCAGTGACTGTACCAGTGTGTGTCTGGATGTGTCATTTGCTGTAGCAATGTGTGTATGGACATGTCAGTAGCCACATATGTTTTTGCCTGGATATATCAGTGCTTGCATCATTGTGTCCCTGGGTGTCTCATTAGCTGCATTAGTGAGCAAACAAACAATGGATTTAACCCAAATCTCTTGACTGGGGGTGAGTATTAGAAAGGTTTCAGCACTCCGTCCATCATCTTGTTGTGTTTACTATGTCCCAGGATCAACCCATGTTCCCTCTGTACTCTCCAACAGCAATAAATAACTGCAAATGTCACCACTTTGAAATGTCCTAATGAAGATGACACTGTGAAGGACCCTAAAACAGAATAACAAGGGAACATTAATTATTTCACATATATGATTTGACTCAAATGATTAGTTAGGAGGACACATATCCTTAGCACTAGCAAAGTTAATCTATGTCAATAAACACATTAGTCAATATAGGGAAACTCTGATCTACAAACATCTTTGCCTTGGACTTTCCTGATCTGACCATTCCTACCAACTTATCATTGCAGCCTATTGTTCGGTGTGTTTGTTCTTCTGACATTGAATGCCACAATATGCCAGGATACACTTACACTCAGGTGAAGAAGTGGTCAATGGCATCTTGATGTGGGTCATTTCCTTCCTCTTCACCACTGTCATCTTTACTGGGCATTTCGACATCCTTGCCTGGTGGCTCTTCACAGTCTCAATCCTCTGTGACAATTGGGATGTTCTTTCGCAGGGCAATGTTGTGCAGCATGCAGCAGGCAACTGTGATTTGGCACACCTTATTGGGTGAGTAGAATAGGGCTCTACCGGTTTTGTCCAAATACCTACATTTGGCCTTCAGGGGCCCAAATGCCATCTCCAATGGCCTTTGTGTCCTCCCATGGGCCTTATTTAAGCGGACTTCATCTGGCGTTGATGGATTCCTCGTCAGAGCCAACAAACGTGTTTGGTTAGGATACATTGAGTCTCCTTCATGGAAGCAATAAATTGATAGATTAAAATCATATCAACCACTGTACATTCCCAAACTAGGCAAATGATCCTCAAGTTGCTTTGTACTTACCAACAAGCCAGGCCCTGTCAGGTCCAAGTTGTGACATTTGCAGGGGTATGGTGCTATTCAATAGTACAAAGGAATCATGTGCCCTGGAAAGCGTGCACATACACTTGAGATGTATAAATCCGGTAAGCGGACAACTTGCATATTGATGGAATGGAAGTTCTTCCAATTGCGGTAGACCTGTTCCCTCGCATGTGGTGGCACCAAGGCAATATGTCTGCCATAAATTGACTGAATTGGATGAAGCTGTTGATGTGTCTCGTCATTAAAGCAAGGACTTCTTGTAGCACAACACTAATAGTTGGCTGTAACATGCCTACAGGTACTGCCACAGTGTGCTGAAAAGAGCGAGAGGGCACAAAGTGAAGTACTGCCATGACTTTCACTATTGGTGTTATTGCTGTTGTATTGTACATATCTGAGATTTGTATACAAAGTAGGAAACATTTTGAGTGCTGGTGGCGCACAAACAGTTTAAAAATACACAGCTGCATGCCCTAAAATGGTGGATGCCTGGCCTTGCTGTCAGGACATTGGCTATCCGGCCGCCATCGGCAGAAGTTGACCGCATAGTAGGTGGAACACTCTATGACTGACACTGCCATAGGCTAACATGTGTGATGGCTATGCACAAAAGCCAATGACTGTGTCCGCCTCCGCTGCGAAGTACGTACGTCATATACTTGGGTTCAGCATCTAGAAAAAGCTTACTTGCCTCCTAAAACTGCAGCTAACAACACCTCCCCAACTTTTGCTTCTGTTACCGACCACTGGGAGCCAGGGTGCCAGGCAAAGCAGGTGACAGGGCTCCTACTTTCTCCCCTGAGGAGTTGAAGATTCTCACCAGGGAGGTCCTGTCCCTGTACAGCCAGCTATATGGGAACAGAGAGGAACAGGTACATATTTGAGTGGGAAATGTTTGTCAAAGTGACTTGTTCCTCCTTTGTACACAGGCTAATTTGTCCCCTTGTTTTCATGAGTGAAGTGTTGTTATTGGAGTGTAGTCAGTTGAATGATGTAGCTGGGTACAGAATGTTGTTTGACAATGTTAGAAATATCTGTATATTGAACTGAAAAGTCACCTGAAGGAATTAGCTAATTTTTCAGTTTCTGTTACTCATAATTCCAGGTTCCAGGTTTTATTAGACAAACAGTAAGCCCCTTACTTCCAGTGACCAGTAGACATTGTACAACTAGTATAAATGAAAAATACAGCCCTCGTCAAAAAGAGTGAAATGTAAAGTGCAAGAAAAAACATTTATGTTATGGAGTTGTCTGATGCTGTTCTGTCAAGTGAAATTACATCCCATAATTAGAAATAAGAGTATCTGTATTTTTCAAACATGTCATGATACCAGATATGAGGAAAGGTATTTCCTGTTCTGTAAGTCTAAATCACACAGGCTTTCAATCATCCATACACATACTGTATGTCCCATTGCTACACACACTTGTTCATAAATCACCTAATACCATGCTCTCAATGACATATGGCAGACCTTGCATACCACCCTTAGGAACTGTATGTGGTGCAAACCATAGTATCTGGCTCTTTGAAGATTAGGCATGAAGCCCATGTATCTGAGCATGGGGTTATGTGCAAATAATGTACAGGTTGTTTGGCCTTTAGTGTATCACAATGATTTGGACTAAGCAGGATTGGCTCTCACTACAGGAAAGGTTTCCTATCCCTGGCCTAGATGATGTTTTTAGCCTGGATTGGTAACATGAGGAAATAGAAAGTGTGGAGCAACGGTACTCAAAGTACGGCCCGCGGGCCGCCAGCGGCCCCACGGACCTAGCTTGGCGGCCCGCGAGACGCACACCAAACGCCACATCATAATGGCAGCAGTATGTAAACATAGAAGAGGGCCGCGGGAGCATGCTCCCGCGGCCCTCCTCTATGTTTACATACGGCGGCCATTGTTTATGGAGTTGCCCTGACGATCCTGGAAGCCAAAGCCCCATAAAAGTCAGCGCTTGCAGCTAACTTTTATGGGGCTTTGGTCATCTGCTTCCTGTCACCGGCTCCACGTCTGCTGCCCGCCTGCCTGCCTGCTGTTCCACATTTGTGGCATCTTTACAGTGCTTTGAGTCAGGTAAGGCTCTTTGGTTATTTATTTATTTGTTTTTAATGTAGTGTGTGTTACTGGGGTAGGCGTGAGAGCAGATTGCGCTGTGTGTGTGCGCCGTGTGTGTGTTACTGGGGTAGGGGTGAGAGCAGATGGCGCTGTGTGTGTGCGCGCTGTGTGTGTTACTGGGATAGGGGTGAGAGCAGATGGCGCTGTGTGTGTGCGCGCTGTGTGTGTTACTGGGGTAGGGGTGAGAGCAGATGGTGCTGTGTGTGTGTGTTACTGGGGTGGGGTGAGAGCAGATGGCGCTGTGTGCAGATGGCGCAGTGTGTGTTACTGGGGTAGGGGTGAGAGCAGATGGTGCTGTGTGCAGATGGCGCAGTGTGTGTTACTGGGGTAGGGGTGAGAGCAGATGGCGCTGTGTGTGTTACTGGGGTAGGGGTGAGAGCAGATGGCGCTGTGTGTGTGCGCGCTGTGTGTGTTACTGGGGTAGGGGTGAGAGCAGATGGCGCTGTGTGTGTGCGCGCTGTGTGTGTTACTGGGGTAGGGGTGAGAGCAGATGGCGCTGTGTGCAGATGGCACTGTGTGTGTTACTGGGGTAGGGGTGGAGCAGATGGCGCTGTGTGTGTGCGCGCTGTGTGTGTTACTGGGGTAGGGGTGAGAGCAGATGGCGCTGTGTGTGTGCGCTGTGTGTGTGTGTTACTGGGGTGGGGTGAGAGCAGATGGCGCTGTGTGCAGATGGCGCAGTGTGTGTTACTGGGGTAGGGGTGAGAGCAGATGGCGCTGTGTGCAGATGGCGCTGTGTGTGTTACTGGGGTAGGGGTGGGAGCAGATGGCGCTGTGTGTGTTACTGGGGTAGGGGTGAGAGCAGATGGCGCTGTGTGTGTGTGCGCTGTGTGTGTTACTGGGGTAGGGGTGAGAGCAGATGGCACTGTGTGCAGATGGCGCTGTGTGTGTCACTGGGGTAGGGGTGGGAGCAGATGGCGATGTGTGCAGATGGCGCAGTGTGTGTTACTGGGGTAGGGGTGAGATCAGATGGCGCTGTGTGTGTTTCTGGGGTAGGGGTGGGAGCAGATGGCGCTGTGTGCAGATGGCGCAGTGTGTGTTACTGGGGTAGGGGTGAGAGCAGATGGCGCTGTGTGTGTTACTGGGGTAGGGGTGAGAGCAGATGGCGCTGTGTGTGTGCGCGCTGTGTGTGTTACTGGGGTAGGGGTGAGAGCAGATGGCGCTGTATGTGTGCGCGCTGTGTGTGTTACTGGGGTAGGGGTGAGAGCAGATGGCGCTGTATCTGTGCGCACTGTGTGTGTTACTGGGGTAGGGGCATTGTTTTGAAAAAGGGGGTGGGGTGGTTGTTCCCCCTCTAAGCCCCGCCCCCTCTAAGCCCCGCCCCCCGCTGTCACTTCAGTGCGGCCCTCGGCCGCAAACCATACTGCAATTTTGGCCCCCGAGAAAAAGTTTGTGAGTACCCATGGTGTGGAGGGTACTCAACAGATCACTGCCATATAGTATTTCCTAGCAAATGGTAAATGTTTGAATAAAACGTGTACTGACTGTTTTGAGAATGCATGTGATAGATGCAACAAAATTGTGTTACACCACCTCAGACAAACAAAATCAATCAATATCTCTTTTGTTGTTTATTTTTCTAATCCATTCAGGCCAATGCCCATCAAAAGTGGGACATATGGTAGGACATTGCAAAGATGTTGCAAACCCAGTTGCCTGCATTGCAGGAAGAGGTAGGAGGACCTCCGATTCTGGATCCCAAAATCAGCCCAAGACCAGCTGGTCCAGGTCTCCCAACTAGGCAAGTGCATGCACCACACCCTGACTCCGTAATGGCCCACATCCTTGCAGTGGCCTACCCGGAGCTTGATGGGCAGTTAAGGGCCCAACAGCAGCATCAAGGGGATGAGTTATTGTATGTAGCTATTCTTGCTGTTTAACTTTTTTACTTTACAGCAATGTTGTTTGACATCAACATGACGGTTGACACATATCCAATGCAGACAAGGATTTCTGGACATGTAAGTTTTTTAAACAGGGTCTGATGCTATGTTTGGTGTGTTGTTTTGTGCTAACGATTTTCACTAGCTTCCTCATTACAAGCCAACACATCTGTACGACACATCTGCATGCAAAAAAGGAGTGCCTGCATTTTCTACATGTTATGGGGGACATTTGTACTAAACATTCCCCATTTGAGTATTGTATCAGGTGTGATGCTCCATCACCAATGTGAATAGGTAATGTGCGCTCTATTACTGCTGACATGGCATACTATGTACTTATGATATAGTTGATGTTTCAGACTTTACATAGGTAGGCTGGTAAAATGACAATATGATCATGAGCATCTGCATCAAAAGGACTGGAAACGTATACAATGGCATCACTTTTTAACTGAAATATGTTAGAAATATGTTTTCACAGCAAGATTCAAGTCAGTTCTTGGAGACAGTAGAAGATTGTCATGAAACCTTAGTCCTTCACAAATGTGCACATAAGCCAGGCTGTGTCAACCAACATGAATTCTTATGCCAAACTATATTGATTAAAGCAGACAGGAATGTGTCACATTGGTGACAGTGTTGCGCATACCCCAAATGACATTTCAGTGTCCTTAGTTATGTTCATATGAGAAATCAGTGCTTATGAGAAAAGTGATACTTAAAAGGACGTTTGCAGATGGAAGGTTACATCACATAGCTGTTGAGGTATCCCGTCTTGATGAGTGAATATCAGATCCAAACATGACTCTTTTGGAAATGTGGATATGTTTGTTCTGTGTACTGAAGTGGGTTAGGAATGTATCCAGACCTATGTATTTACTCATGCTGTCAAAGTAATGTGTCATGCAGAGAAATAAAAGTGGATGATATACAAAAGGCATACATGATATGGGAGCTAGCATGGGGATTTCTGGACTGTGAGAAAATGGTTTGTGGAATTCGCCCCTACATGTAGGAGATACTGATGATAAAGAAGCCAGGTTTGAGGGCCTTGAAGCTGGTTTAATATGTAGACTTGGCAATTGTTTTGTGAGCAAAGTCCATGTTCCATTGGATTTACAAAATTACACTCATACTGTTGTATCTGTGTTTTCAGCATCATCTGGGCAAGGTGAAGGTGACAGTGGCCACATCGGCGGGGAAGAAGCTGGGTGCTGTGGTACTGGTACAGACACCGCTTACACAGAAGGACCCAGTGCCATCGAGGGTAAGGTAACTGGCACGGAGACCACCAGCAACGCAACATCATCTTCGGAGGCCTCCACAGAAGACCAGTCAATAGTGGTGGTGAATCCTTGTACGACAATTCCACCAGCTTTGTTGCCCACCACCCACATTTCCATCTCTACCATACATCTTGCTCTCCCCCAGTTGGCGGTAGCCTCCCCCCTAAAAGGAGTGGCATCACCTTTGCTGCTGACACCTCCACCGGCCCATGCCTCCCAGGTTCCGCTCAATGAGGAGGCTATTGACTTATTGCAGACTATCTCTGCAGGCTAGACTGCATCCAGGGGCTTAGTGGGTAGATGACACAGATGCTAGCTTACCTGGATGTCATTCACTGTGCCATGTCTGGCCTACAGAGGTCATTCCAGGGTCTGGGCTATTCATTGACCTCAACCTCCTGCCCCACTTCCCCTTTCCCTATCTCAAATCCCCCTTTCCAGCACTATCCAAAGCACATACACACATTTTCATGCATGCACTCAAACACACACAAGCAGCACAGTCACACACAAAGACAGCAAGAAACACAGACGCACACACACACATACAGACAGCACATCCCCACCACCACAAACATGCCCACAGTCACCACACCCACCACCACACAAACATCCACACCCACCACCATCACACCTGCAGACATGACACCCACCATGACACAAACATCTATACCTACCCCCACCATAACTGCAGACATGACACCCACCATGACACAAACATACTCACCCACCTCCACGACACCTATAGACATGACCCTGACCACAACACAAATATAAACACCCATCACCACACACACATGCACCAGCACATCCACAGGTACCACAACCAGGACCCACACCTCTACAGCACACCCATTCATACACACACATACATTTGACATTACACACACACTGTACACAATCACCCACATTCACCTTTACAACACCCACTAAGAGAAATAAAACAGCACATACACCACATACACCAGACCCACAGGCACCAGCACCATCAACAGACACATGCACATCTGACACTATGGCTCCCTCTACCTCCCAACCCAAACTCCCTGCCAACTACCCTACCCATTTTCCCAAGGAAGACCTTTTTTGCCCAGTCCTGACCTCTTTCACATCCCAAACCACCTCTCCCAAACATCTTTCCATCCCTTCCACACCCCAACCTACCCCTTTCACATTCCAAACCACCCCACCCAAAAGAAAATTCACCCTTCCCAAATATCCTTCCAGCCCTTCTCCACCCCAACCCACCCCTTCCACATCCCAACCCACCCCTTTCAAACCCAAATCCACCCGTCCCAAATCCAAACATACCCCTTTCAAACACAAACCCACCCCTCCCAAACTCAGGATCCCACAAGTAAGATCATTGAGGTGCCTGCTCTCTGCCCAATAGATGCCCCTTCCTGAGGAGGATGTACCTGGCAGTGAAATTAAGAGGCACTTTCATGGCCTGAAGCCCAAGTGTCCAATTGTGGACAATTTGGACATTACTTTTTTGATCATTAAATAAGATACAATGAAAGGAGTATCTCATGCTAATATTAACATTTATTTCATTTTGAATACCATTATCCTGGCCTTTTTTTTTATTATTACTAATTGTTTGCTGATGATGTTATTTCTGCTAATGAGTGTCCCATCGACTCACTCTCATTTATAACAGTGACAAGCACAGGTTTTAATTTTTAGATATGTCTGGAATGCATGCTTTAGTGTTGTACATTTGTGATGGACATGTTAATTTTGGTGCAAGCATTCATCATGTTATTGGACATTTAGACTAAAATTATATATGTTTCTGTTTTTATGCCTGGAAAATGCATGTGTGTTTTTTTAACATGATGTGTCTATGAAAAACACATATGCATTACACAGGGAACCTGACACTTCACATTTAAATAACATCTGTTGTTTGTCATTAATTGCGCAAACCAAGGGCACATGTGACCTTCATACATCTCTGACATGTTTGCATTTTAGAGTTAGCATTGCATGTACATTCTGTGTACAACCACTAGTAACATTTTGTAGTGCAACTGCTACATTATCATGGATTTCAGTAGTTCCTATTGGGTATACTGTTCATGTATATGATATGATAGTTTAGGGGAAATTATTGCACACTCCAATATGGACACATTTCGAGTTGCGATTAATATGTCTTTTTGTGTAGGTGTCCATTGCCATGAAGGCAGACAGTAACAAGTTAGTGAGTGTTTCTGATTTATTGAAGTGTGTTTTTAAACATTTTTATAAGTACAACATTACAGACATATGCATTGCACATCACTATACTCTTGCTTGCAAGCATTTGTTATACATGTTCGAGATCGGTACTAATGTACGGCGACAATTCTGATGATGATAGGTAATTCAGTGACTTATCTTCTGTTCCGGCGATGTCTTGGTTCATTTTCATCTTCGTCCAGGAGCAGCAGCAACATCAAGACTTGTATGGGTGGGTTCATGGCAGCAGGAAACGAGAAAACTCAGAAAAAGGTGAGTTTCAACCTTTTATCCCTCCCAATCTGCCAAGTCAGGTGTGGAGATTTATCTGCCACAGTTGCGTTGCCAGGAAGGCACATCGTGATTGGCACAGTTGTAAAAGTGGCTGGACTCCCACCACCAACTGCTTTTACCCATGGAACTGTTGAAGCAGGTGGTTATTCATGGCGTTCGCGGTATTTTGTTGGCGGTCTTTTGTCTATGAAGCCGCCAACATCTAACTAGAGCGGACGGACCGCCTAGTAGGCACATGGGAAATCAGACGAAAAATCAATGGTGTGACCATTACCGTCAAGATCTAATCTAAGCCCTAAATTTCAACCTGAACACTCATTATTCACCATTTCTTTGAATACCACTCTCATGTGATGGTAACAATCGAGTCTTTTCTCTTCCCTTCCCCCATGTTCTTGTTGCTCTGTTTCCATAGTGACCAAGTTAGAAACATTCCCTGCTAACTCTAGGTCAAAAGTTCAAAACACTTTCTGACAGGACCATACTACTTTTAAAATCAACTGCAACAGGTGTGGTCGACTGTTTGGACTTATAAGCATATCCCCAAAACATCCTTCGTTTTTTTTTTATTTGTCCACACAGAGCCAATCACACATATGTACTGATTTTTATGTCATTATCACTACCTAGTTTTAGCCACCAGCACAATTACAGTATCCAATCATTTTTTTTTTATTGTAGGTGCTATCCTGCATTTTAACTGCTTTTCATTTTAAATCGAACTCATTAAGCTGCAGCCTTTTTCTGTCTGCTACTCCAGCTTCCCTCCAAAATGCTCAGAGTGTGGCTTGTGGGTCATAGGCTGCCAAACTCGCAGTGGCAGTTGGGCCGCCACGGTCGTGGCAGTCTGACTGCCACATCATGACCACGGTGGAGCCGCCAGGGTCCGACCGCCGACACCACCAGGTTGCGCCAGTCGACAGCCTGGCGGTCTCGGTGGTTGTAATCTGCCAGGGTGGCACTGTATGCAGTGCCCCCCTTGGGATTACAACTCCCCAATCCACCAGACTTTTAATGGAGCTAGGACCACCATGGAGAGGGTGGAGGAATGGGGGCATCGGGGGCCCCTTGGCAACCCCTGCACTGCCCATGCACTTGGCATGAGCAGTGCAGGGGCCCCCAGGGACAGCCCCGTAGCACTTTGCTGCACCCGCCGCACCACCCACCATATTGCTGCTGGCTCAATTACAAGCAGGCGTAAATGTGAAGGCCCTGTTTCCCGCTGGGCTGGTGGACGGAAATAGCGGGAAACTTGTAATAGGGCGGAGTTCTGTCCGCACTGGCCTCCGCCTCCCACCAAACTTGTAATGAGGACCATAGTTTAGTGTTTTGGGCCAGAGATAGTGCTAGAAAGAGTGGCACCCACAGGGACCTGGGTTTACCTAATGTGGTTATTGCTTGGGTTGGCCAGAGAGGGTCAAGTGACATCAATTGCTGTCTTTGGTTGAAAGCATGATGAACTGCCAGCATCCAGACCTCATGATTGTGCACTGTGGTGGCAATGACCTAGGCACAATTACTGGGGAAGCACTGAAAATCCTAATGAAGGATACCTTTGCTAAATGAATGGCACTGCCTTGGTGTTCTCTAAAATTTCCCAAAGGCAGAAGTGGAAGTGGTCAACTGAATTCTGTCCACAGATGAACAAATCCAGAAAACATGTGAATAAAACTGTTTCTGCATTCCTCAGCGACCACAACATGGGCTCTATATACCACAATAATTTACGCTTTGATATGGACTGTATATAAAGAAATGATGGAGTTCATTTCACAGAGGAAGGCAACAGGGTGTTCCTCCAGAACTTGAAAGACTGCATCCTGCTTTATGTGTAGTTATCATCTACACATCTTAAACATGAAGGCTCCTTTCAGAGAAAATCCTTTTACCAAAAAGAAAAGTTTATCTTCCAATTCCTATTTTTTTTTAATCATCTGGATCCGCAGATTCATCACAGATTCACAACCCAAAACACTCATCCTACATACACCAGCAACACTTAAGGATGCTTCAGTGGATGTGTGACTGGTTTTCACAGTGTATGAGTCTGTGTGTGTCAGTAGGTGTATGGCTCTGTCAGTGGGTGTGTAAGAATCTTTATGGGTCTGTGACTGGGTCTGACAGTATCTGTGAGTGGGAGTGTCACTGTGTGTAGGTCTGTGAGTGGGTCTGTGAGTATGTGTATGAGTGAGTCTGTTAGTGGGCGTGAGAGTGTCTGAATGGGTCTGAGAATGGGTCTTAGAGTGTCTGAGTAGGTCTGCTAGTGGGCGTGCAAGTGTCAGAATGTGTCTGTAAGTGGGGGGGTGAGTGCCTGAGTGGCTATGTGAGAGTGTCTGAGTGGGTCTGCCAGTGGGTCTGACAGTGTCTGTGTAGGTCTGCTAGGGGTGTGAGAGTGTCTGAATGTGTCTGCGATTGTGTGTATGAGTATCTGTTAGTGGGTGTGAGAGCGTCTGAGTGGGTCTGTGACTGGGTATCACAGTGTCTTTCTGGGTCTGTGAATGAAAGTGAGGATGTTTGTTGGTCTGTGAGTAGGTGTGAGAGTGTCTGTGTGGGTCTGTGACTGGGTGTGACAGTGTCTGAGTGGGTCTGTGAGTGGGTGTGTAAGTATCTCACTAAGTCTATGAGTGGGTGTATGAGTGTCTGAGTGGGTCTTCCAGTGTCTGGGCCTGCAAGTAGGTGTGTGAGTATTTGTGTGGGAGTGTAAGTGGGTGTGCAAGTATATATATTTCTGTTTTGATTTGCAGCGAGATCAGCAGATCTGTCACAGATTTACATAGGAGGGCCACATGGAGTGCTGTGGTGGATCCACATGTGGGAAAAAAGACTTTTAAGCAACTTCTAGTCCATCACACCTGCTTTTAACACCTCTGTAACACAAACATGGGTTTGTGGACCCTAAATCCTGACTCCTTCATGTAAATTGCAGGCTACTTTTCAGCCCTAGGGACTGTTTCCAGATACATAAAATGAGGACCAAAACTTTTCTCTCAGGTAGTGACCAGCCAATCATTGCTTTGGCACATGGAACTGTGGATCTACCAAGGGTGGATCCCCGGAGGATCTGGGTCCCTAAGTATCTATATTTATTTTTCCTTTAATATCTCAAACCTACTGAAAGGTTTGACATCAAATAACAAAAAGGGCTCTTTGTGGACCAACCTTTCTGCAACATTTGGTGTAATTCCGTCCAGCGTTCGAGCTGTAGTCCGGTTCAAAATTACTATGGGAAATTGTATGGGGAAAATACATTTTGGGCCCCCACCTTTTTCTTGGCCCCCGCTTGATTGATCACCCCGAAACTTTCAAGACAGCAGGTGAAGTGAGTGGTGTTCTAGAAACGATGCCAGAGTTCTTGGAAAAACAAAAATGCTTTTCCTATAGAAACTAGGACCCATATTTATACTTTTTAAGTGCCGCATTTGCGTCATATTTTTACGCAAAAGCGGCGCAAACTTACAAAATATAATTGTATTTTGTAACTTTGCACCACTTTTGCACCAAAAAGCAGCGAAAATGCGGTGCTAAAAAAAGTATAAATATGGGCCTAGGTTCTAACTATAGCTACTTACTGGCAACTGCCGTGCCGTACCGGCGGTCTCCAGTAGGAGTTATAGTTAGGATTTAGTTTCCATAGGAAAAGCGTTTCTGGTTTTGCCAATATCTTTGGCGCTCTTTAAAGAATCTTCACAACATTTTCAAAATTATTATGCCACTCACTTCAGTTGCTGTTTTGAAAGTTTCAGAGTGATCCATCAAGTGGGGTCAGAGAAACAGGTGGGTCCCAAAACGCGTTTTCCCCATGCATTTTCCCACAGGGTCTTTAGACACTACTACAGCCTGAACCGCTGAAGGGAATTAAACCAAATTTGGCAGGAAGCTAGATCTTGGTACACAGATTGCACTTTGTGTTATTTGGTGTAAACCCACTCAATACTTTTAGAGCTATTAAAGGAAAAACAAATATAGATATCAGAGCGGAGCCTAAGCAAATATCTCAAGGTGAGATCTGATTGCCTGTCAGCACTTCCACCAGGAAGTGCAGGAAGCCATCTTGGGACCAATATACATGATATACCCCAATTAAATTCATTGTAGTTAATGGAAGGTTTCAAGGGTCACAGGAGGGCAATGATGGGGCATATGATTGGGCAATGGAGAGCAGGAGGAGTGGACAGGGATATCAAGCTAAATGGAGGGCAGTGGCAGCACATCAGACCATGCAGGGCAGGAGGGAGGGACATGTTGGTTCTCATAGTACCAGTGAGACTGCTGGATTCGGGTGGCAGCACCACTAGGCTGTGGGGAACTCAGTCCGATTCCACACCTTGTGGCAACTGTCGGCCTAACCCCTTCGGCCAGCTAGCAGTACCTCACTGAGACCTGGAAATGGCAGTGATTTGTGGCAGCCGTATGCATGATATTCTGACTTCTCAGGGAAATCGTGGTGCAACAGATCTCATCTTTTTCTCTCAGTTAACTTTGTCTCACACATGCAAAAACAAACAGAAAAAAAGATTGATTCAATATACTTTATTTAATCAATTGATTTTTAGATAAAAAAGTATGTACTGCAATGATTAGGATGATAAAACATAATATTAATAATGTGGTGACAAGAAAAGTGAAACATAAGAAAACTCCCACCATAGTATAATATACATTTTTATAAAATTTGAACAAGTTTATTAAATTGCATTAACCATTTAACAATAACTTGAAAAATAAAATCATAACTTAAAACATGAAAGTTAACAAACATGTGTCAACAATCAAAGATTCAAAGTTTATTGACAGATCAAAAATACATTTTCATTGTAAACAAAACCAAAAAAAAAAAAATCAATGTCACAAAAACAGCAATAGTTCATAAATAGTAATGAAAACAGTAAAATCCATTGCTTCAATAATTAAAATAGTATAGTATATTGCACCACACAATAATTTCCTAAAATTCAGTGTGCTGCAGTTGTGCTAAATGTTTTTGCCTGACACACCTTTCCTCATAAAGAAATTTGGATATTGCCACCATTACAGGGTTGAGGAGGCACTCTTACAAATCCTAAGGGCATTTACTCGATCTGTAACAGATAAACTTCTACCTAGGGGAACAAGCAACCAGCGCCTGGGAATTGCATACTCGGGGCAAAAAAGCATCAATTGTTCCTCAGGTTTATCAGTGGAGGGGCAAAAGCTACAACCTGACGATCCCGCCTTTAAAAATTCCAATACTGCAGTAAAAGTAGTGTTAGAAATGGGGTCTTTGGTCGGCAGTCAGGTTACCCCCTGTTCAAGCAAGGACCCTCACTCTAGTCAGGGTAAGTCACACACAATCCAAATTATCCTGTGATCACCCTCTGGTAGCTTGGCACTGAGCAGTCAGGCTCAACTTAGAAGGCAATGTGTAAAGTATTTGTGCAATAAATCATGCAATAACACAGTAGAACACCACAAAAATACACCACACAGTGTTTAGAAAAATATATAATATTTATCTGGTTAAATGCAGGTCAAAACAATCAAGATTCAAGTATATGTTAAAATATGACTGTGGAAATGATATAAAGGCCCTCATTACAACATTGGCAGTAAATATCGCCCATCACCGTGCTGATGGCCGCCAACATACCGTGACTGCGGTGGTATACCGCTACGGGTATTAGAGAAATCCGCCACTATACAGACACCCACACAAGTCAGCCAGACCAAAGGTCAGTGATAAACTGGCGGTACCCAAACCCACACTGTTACGCCAACAGAAATATGCCCACAGTATTAGGACCCACGAATCACCACAGCGGTCTTTCAACCGCAGTAAACCATTGGTGGTACACACCGCCGCGCTCAAAATACACACACACTAACAAAACTACACCACATTGGACAATTCAAACTACACACACCTGACACACATACACACACCACACCCACATACCCACACCACTATAAAACACACACCCACATTACCACAACCCTTTCAATGAAAAAAATATTGCCAACAGAGAGAGAGAGACAAGCCATGAGCACCCACTCAATCTGAGCCACAGAACACCATCACACATACACCATCCACGCACCTCACAGCACACACCACAACACATCACACCACACATCCTCACATACCACTCACACCACATCCATGGCACCCCAAAGACACACCAGGTTTTCAGAGAAGGAGCTAAGGGTCATGGTGAAGGAAATAATCCGGGTAGAGCCACAGCTATTCGGAACACAGGTGCAGCGGACGTCCATTGCAAGGAAGATGGAGCTATGGCGGAGGATCGTGGACAGGGTCAATGCCGTGGGACAGCACCCCAGAACAAGGGATGACATCGGGAAGAGGTGGAACGACCGAAGGGGGGAGGTGCGTTCTGTGGATGCAAGACACCAGGTAGCCGTACAGAGGACTGGCGGTGGACCCCCACCTCCTCCCCCACAACTAACAACATGGGAGGAGCAAGTCTTTTTGATCATGCATCCTGAGGGCCTCACAGGAGTAGCAGGAGGACTGGACTCTGGTAAGTCAAATCTTTACCACTATATCCCCCACTCTACCTGCATGCCATCACAAACTCCTACCCCTACCCTCACCCCCATCACTCCACGACCTCACATATACTCCACTCTCACAACCCACCCATCCCAATACCAAGCCCTGCATGCAACACCAATGCATGGACACCCATCACAGACCTGCATGGACACCCATCACTAAACCATGCCCATTAGAGAGAATCACCTAGCCCACAAAATCACCATTCACACAAGGCAAAGCTGACAGGGCTATCACAAACATACAGGGAAACACACCCATGCACAAGATGGCACACGCAGATACAATAACACTGCATTTACATCTCCACAGGACCACCACTCAACGTCACTGGAGAGGAGGTGCCACCAACATCCAGTCCCCCCACAGAAGAGGCCCACAGTGATGACAGCAGCTCTACACACCTGGATCACGATGACCAACCTGGCCCATCAGGGATCTCTGGACAGTCGGTTACACTGCCACAGTCCCATACCACCACAGACCCCCCCCTCAGGAAACACCAGCACAGCACCCACCCAGCAGGCCCATACCACTGTCCCCAGGACACGTCAATCAGCAGTGTGTCCACCACTACAGGGACCCCAGGTAACCCCACAAACTCAAGACAATCAGGGACCTGGGGTCAGTGGCAGTGGGCACACGGTTCAGGAGACAGAGGCACAGGACAACAGGGAGGACTGCTGTGCGACAGGGGGAGGACAGGCCCACGGAACCCACTCTCTACGAGGCACTTGCAGGGATCCTGGGAGCATACCACCATTCCTAGGAGACCTTGGGCCAGATACTGGCCAAGTTGCAGGAGATCCAGTGGCTGCCGGAGGGACAGTACCTGGGGCCCAGAGAGGACCACAAACACATCCACACCATCCTGGTCACCATTGCAGGGGTGCAGGCTGACATGGCCAACACCATGAGAGAGGCAGTGGCACACCAACTGGACCCTGACACTAGCCACACCGAAGAACAGCCCTCCACCTCCGCTGGTGCTAGTGGACAGGAGGCCCGCCACTGGAACAACAAGCCACCAGCACCCCACCCCCTGCAGAGGGAGAACCACCTCGCATACTGTCCCTGCGATCCAGGCAGAAGCCAGAGAACATTGCCAAGAACCCCACCAGGAATTAAGCCTCTCCTGATTGTCACCCTTGTGTCCCACTCTGTTGCCCTGTCCACCTTGAACTGTCATTGCTCCACTTCCTATGCCCCATTGGACAATGCACCTGTGATACAAAGAGACTGGACTCTATCTGGACATTCCTCCACCATCAACCCAGCCCATTCCACTACCCCCTCAACCTCTTAGCACTTAAATAAACACCCTTGGAACAAATACAAGTCTGGTGTCTGTCAATTGATTGAAATATGTATTAGTACAACAATCTGTAAATATTGTAATTCATATGTACAGTTATATATACATTAGTATGACCTGTAAAGGGCAGTAGTAAATACACCAGGAGCCAGAGTGGGGCACAGAGATCTGACAATAGAGATGCCAAAGGTTACAGTAAGTGGCCATAGACATAGGGAAATCATGCTGCCATTTTCAATGTCCAACCGAAAACCGCATTGTTAAGTGAAGTTACAGTGTCTTACCTGTGTGTCACTGGAAGTACTGCTGTATGAGAGAATGTCTGTTGTCCACATCTTCATCCTCTGCCTCCTCTTCCTCACTGTCCACAGGCTCCACCATTGCCACAAGACCATCTCCAGGCTCATCCTCCTACAGAAAAGGCAACCTGCGTCTCAAGGCCAGGTTGTGTAAGATACAACATGCCACGATGATCTGGCACACCTTCTTAGGTGAGTAGTACAGGGATCCACCGGTTAGATGGAGGCACCTGAACCTGGCCTTCAGGATGCCAAAGGTTCTCTCGATTATCCTCCTTGTTCGCCCATGTGCAACATTGTAACGTTCCTCTTCCCTTGTCCTGGTATTCCTCACTGGGGTCAGTAGCCATGAGAGGTTGGGGTAACCAGAGTCACCTGCAAATATCGAGGGATACGTGTTAGCCACACACTCACCCTTAGGGACAACCCCATACCCATACACCAACATATAATAGGTGGGGACCTTGGGCTCACCTATTAGCCACACCGGTGCCTCTGGAGTTGAGCCATCACATATGGGATGCTGCTATTCCTCAAGATAAAGGTGTCATGCACAGAGCGAGGATATTTGGCATTGACATGGGAGATGTACTGGTCCGCCAAACACACCATCTGCACATTCAGAGAGTGATAGCTTTTTCTATTCCTGAACACTTGTTAATTTCTCCGGTGGGGTACAAATGCTACATGTGTACCATCAATGGCAACTATGATGTTGGGGATATGTCCCAGGTCATAAACGTCAGCCTTCACTGTGGCCAAATCCTCCATCTGGGGGAATACGATGTAGCTGCACATGTGTTTCAGCAGGGCAGACAACACTCTGGTCAACACATTGGAGAACATTGGCTGAGACATCCCTGATGCCATGGCCACTGTTGTTTGGAAGGAACCACTTGCCAGGAAATGGAGCACTGACAGAACCTGCACTAGAGGGGGGATACCTGTGGGGTGGCAGATAGCTGAAATCAGGTCTGGCTCCATTTGGGCACACAGTTCACGGATTGTGGCCCTATCAAGTCTGTAGGTAAGGACAATGTGTCTGTCCTCCATAGTTGCCAGGTCCACAAGGGGTCTGTACAAGGGGGGATGTCTCCATCTCCTATTCATCCTCAGTGGTTGAACTCTAGGGTGGAAAATGGTGAGCAGAGGGTCATAATGACACATATGCTGCAATAACAATGCATTTCTTCCTTTACAGAAACAGTATGTGAATTCGAAAATCAGTTGATATGCCAATGTCTGCTGTGACGCAGTTAGGTGCCATGGCCAGTGCCCCCCTGAAATGGCGGCTGTCTGACCCTGAGGAGAGACAAGTAGAAATGAGGTAATTCCGCTGGCATTGTGTGTCGTTGCTGTCGGCGGGCGACAACCACCGCGCAACTTCACATTGGTTATCATTGAGCTCTATGGGTTCCAGAAGCCAATGGCGATGTACGCCGGTGGTGACGGTACGCACCGCCACGGACGTGACCGCCATTTTCTAACTGTTCAATCACTTGCTACCTGACCTTCAACAGGAGAGGACCTATACTGCAAGTGCTGCTGTGACCTGTGTCTGGAAGCGAAAATGGATCGAGTGTCTGGGGAAAGTGTCCCCGCCTTCACTTCGGAGGAGTTAAAGAGACTGGTGGATGGGATCCTACCTCTGTATACTTCACTCTATGGTCCTCCAGACAAACAGGTGAGTACACTGTGAGCATGATGCGTGGGCCATGAATGTATGGAATTCTGTGTGTGTATGCCTCGGGTAGAGGGGGCCTGAGGGGTCCTGGGTAGAGTGCTGCATGTCTGGTGATCAATGTCTGTGCGTAAGGTGATGGGAGGGATATTGTGGGACTTGAGTGCAACAGTCCGGATGGTACGACTAATCCCTTTTTTCTATGTATTTGGCGTGCCATCGCCAAAGAGGTGCGGACCCTGGGGGGACAGGCGGAGCACCCACTGCCGCAAACGGTGGGAGGACCTGCGCCGCTGGGCAAGGAAGATGGCAGAGGCCCAGCTGGGGCCTACAAATGAGGAAGGGGTGCCCGTCGTACCCTGACCCCCCTCATGTTCCGCATCCTGGCGGTGGCCTATCGCGAGTTGGATGGGTGCTTGAGGGCATCACAGCAGCCACAAGGGGGTGAGTACAGATTCAGAATCATGACTTTGCGCGCATTAAGGTTTTACCTGGGTGGGGGATGTGGGCTGTGGGTGCCCCTAGGCAAGGGCGAACTGGCAGGGTAGGTCCCTTGTTGGGCAAGCTCTGAAGCACTCCAACCCCAATAGTGTTAGTGGGCATCTACTACTGGGCAGGGTCCTGTGGGTTTCAGGTGTGCAGCTCATGGCGTTAGGCATTGTACCCCATGGGCTGGTGACTAGCTGTGTAACTGGTAGTGCATAGCCTAGTCCATGGGGCAGCTCCCTGTGTATTGTGTACGCCAACGGTAGTGGTGTTGCTGGCATTGACCAAGTGTATCCTCTGTCTCTCCCCCCCTTTTTGTTTTGTCACCCTGTCTTTGTGTGCATTGGCATCATCTGGCGGAGGAGCAGAGGCACTGGCGACAGAGGGAGCTGCATTCCACATGGGCCTGGAGGCCCAATCCACCGACAGTGAGGGCACCAGTGGGACGGAGGGCGAGGGGAGCACCACAACGAAGACAGGAGGGCTCGCTACAGACAGTGACTCCTCTTCCGATAGAAGCTCCCTGGTGGTGGCGGACACCTCTGTGCCCACCCCAACAACAGGTACAGCTGCCACCCCCCTACCAGCAGTGCCCTACCAGCAGCCTCTCAGGGTGTTTCCCGTGCCCGCTCACCCAGGAGGGTGGGCATCTCCTACGCCCCAGGCACCTCAGGCCCTGCCCCAGTCAGCCCTGCTGCCCTGAGTGAGGAGGCTATTTTTACCTCCTGAGATCCCTCACTGTTGGGCAGTCAATCATTCTGAATGCCATCCAGGGTGTGGAGAGGCATTTGCAACAAACAAATGCATACCTGGAGGGCATTCACTCCAGCGTGGCGACCCAACAGAGAGCATTTCAGGCTCTGGCCTCCGCTCTGATGGCAGCCATTGTCCCTGTCTCCAGCCTCCCACCTCCAACCTCCTCTACCCAGTCCCAATCCCTTCAAGCCCAACCTATCCCATGCACACCTTCAGACCAGCATTCACCCAAATCAACACACAGAAGTGGCTCAGGCAAACACAAGCACCACACATCATCCCACAGGCACTCACACAAGCACCATCCAGAAGTAGACACACCAACATACCCTGCATCCACTGTGCCCCCTCCTCCTCCTCGTCCACCTCCCTCCCAGTAGCGTCTCCACTCATACCTGCATGCACTGCATAATCATCCACTATCTCCATCACCAGCACGCCTATCACTACAAACCCCTCACTGGCAGTCACCACCCCCACATCCATGCACATGTCCCCTGTGTCCTCGCCCACTGTGGTCTGTGACCCCTTCTCCCACAGTACACAAACGCAAACACACACCCACCCAACAGCCATCCACCTCACAACAGCATCCAGCTCATGCACCTGCACCCAAAAACAGCAGACTGACACCTCCTACAACCATTCCCTCTTCCTCCACTCCCAAACCTTCACCCTCTTCCTGCCCCAGTGTCCCTAAAAAGCTTTTCCTGGCCAGCACTGACCTATTCCCTACCCCCCCCAGTCCTTCACCTCGGGCTAGGGTGGCCAGAACCCATCCCAGCACCTCAGCCACCAAGTCCAAGTCCACTGCGGTTTCTGGAGCTCAGAGAGGCTCTAAGGAGGCACCCATTAAGCCAGCCAGTGTGCCACCAACACCTGCCAAGGACAAGACGGTTCCGCCACCAGGAAAGGGCAAAAAGGGGAGAGCATCCAGCAAGGAGAAGGAGGCACAACCAGCCAGCAAGGCCAAGGCAAAGACTCCAGCTGGCAGAAGCAAGGAGGCACCACCATCTACCAATGGCAGGAAGAGGCACAGAATACCAGGCAGGGCACTTCAGCCACCCGAGGCTGCAGGGGAAGGGCTGGAGCCTCCCCCCTCCACTGGCAGCACTGCCACCTGCACTACCACCTGCACTGTGGCCAGCACCGCCACCTGCACCGCGGCCACCACCGCCAGCTGCCCCACGGCCAGCACCACCATCTGCACCGCAGACAGCAGCACCGCCACCAGCAGCAGCAGGCCCAGTGGGCAGCCGTCCGAGGCTGCAGGGGAAGGGCTGAAGCCTCCCCCTCCCCTGGCAGCACCGCTAGCTGCACCACGGCCACCACCGCCAGATGCCCCACGGCCAGCACCGCAACCTGCACCGCCGCAAGCAGCACTGCCACCAGCAGCAGCAGCCCCAGTGGGCAGCCGTCCTAGGCTGCAGGGAAAGGACTGGAGCCTTCCCCCACCACTGGCAGCACTGCCACCTGCACCAGCACTGCAACCACTGTACAGCCATCCCCGTCGGCGGATGGACTGTAGTCATGCATCCATGGTGTGTCATGCATCCTGCCCACAGAAAATCATGTGGATCTGACACCCAGGTGAGTGACTGTGACCTTGCACACCCCATGTGCTGCATCACTGGGCACCAAGGCCCCTCCAGAACCAGTGGAAGGAGGCATCCACTCACCCTATCCTTGGCAGGATGAAGCACACTGGGCACAAAAACCCCCCCTCCAGAACCAGTGGAAGAAGGCATCCACCCCCCCTATCCTTGGCAGAATGAAGCACACTGGGCACCAAGCCCCCTCCAGAACCAGTGGAAGAAGGCATCCACTCACCCTATCCTTGGCAGGATGAAGCACACTGGGCTATCCTTGGCAGGATGAAGCACACTGGGCACAAAGCCCCCTCCAGAACCAGTGGAAAACCAGCGCACACTAGAGAGACTGTGGCTTTGCACTCCCCAGGACCAAGCAGTGGGCAAACCACCCACTTGAGAGACTGTGCCCTTGCACTCCCTAGGACCAAGCAGTGGGCAAACCACCCACTTGAGAGACTTGAGAGACTGTGGCTTTGCACTCCCCAGGACATCGCTGTGGGCATGGAGCCCCCTCCAGGAGCAGTGGCGTTGTACCATCTTCCGGCTGAGGTTCCCCCCCATCCCCCGTCCCCCTGAGGTGCCTGTGTGTTTTCGACCTGATGCCCCTGCAGTGTTCTCTCCGTATTGAGGCAGGAGCCCAGTGGGCCACGGATATTTTGAATGGACATTGTCCCGCCTTTTATACATATTGTATATTTTGTAAATACTGTTTTTGAATTATTAACGTATTTCTAAGTATTTCTAATATAACACTCATTTGACTCAATTACTTTTGTCCTTGTGTTATTTCTGAGGGTTACTGGGTGTATATGTAATATTGTTGCATGTGTTTGTGTGTATGGTGTTGGGAGTGAGGGTGGGGGTGTTGCGTGTGTGTGTCACTCCCTTTTTTCTCCACCCTTCCCCTATGTGCTAGGTGCAGTACTCACTGTGGTGGTCGTCGCTGCCGTTGGTACCCCTGGTATATGAGAAGAAACACCAGCATGGGGAAGACCTGCAGCTCGGGCTCCATGGCGTCATGGTTCTTCCTTGAGTGTCGAGAGGTGAGTGGTTTCCCTTCAAAGTACTGTTTCCGCCGTGCTTTTGATGGCGTTGGTACCGCCCCGGAAAAGCTGGCGGATTGGCGTGTTGTAATGGGGTGGGCGGTACATTGTCATCCGCCTGTCTGTTGGCGGTTACCGCTGCGGTGTTTGTTGCTACCACCGTGGCGGTCGGAGTGCTAAAGTGGCTGTATCTGTTGGCGGTTTCCATTGTGGTCATGATTCTATTTTGGTTACAGCCGGCCTGTTGGCGGTATTATTGCCGCTTTATCACAGACCACCAGGGTTGTAATGAGGGCCAAAGTGTCTTTAGTCTTTAAAAAGCAATAAGTGTCTCTTGCAAGCACAAAGTACCTGGTTTGCGTTCAAATTCTCCGCAAGGGACCGCAGAGGAGGAGATGAGTGGAAAATGGGGAGGTGTGTGCTGATTTTTCCAGTGCACACAGACGATGCATCGGTGAGTTTTCACGCAGGGCAGGCTTCTCTTCGAATTCCAGCATGTAGACTGGGATCCTCTACGGGTTGCGTGGTTTTCGGGCGCCTCGGGGACGAGGCGTTGAAATCCTGGGCATGCAGTATGAAGTCACAGGGGCTGCGTCGATCTGGTGGGAGATGCATGGAAATTTCTACCGCATGGTGGGCGATGCGTTGATTCCTCTCAGGAAGTAGGGTTGCGTCTTTCCGGCTCGGCTTTGCATCGATCCAGTGGGCTGTGCGTTGAATTTCTGATTGCACCGCTGGAGTTGTTTTGTTCTCCTTTTCGGGAAGTTGGGCTGCGTCTTGGCAGGTTGCAGGTTCTGTTTCAGGGTTTCTTCTACAGTGGTATCTTGTCCAGAAGTGTCTGAGTTGGTAGGGTCAGAGACCCTGCTTAAATACCCAAATGTGCCTTTGAAATGGGAGAAACTTCAAAGAGTGGCTTAGAAGTGCACATGGTCCCCTTTCAGTTCCATCCTGTCTGCCAGGGTCCCAGTAGGGGGTATGGCAGTCCTTTGTGTGAGGGCAGGCTACTGTCCTTTGACATGTAAGTGTCAGGCCCTCCACCCTCCCAGCCCAGGAAGACCCATTCAATATGCAGACGTGTGCAAGTGTGACTGAGCATCCTGTGCTTGGGGTTTGTCTGAGTGGAATGCACAAGGGAGCTGTCAACTAACCCAGCCAGACGTGGATTGTAAGGCACAGAAGGATTTAAGTGCAGAGAAATGCTCACTTTCTAAAAGTAGCATTTCTAAAATAATAATATTAAATCCAACTTCACCAGTCTGTAGGACTTTGTATTACCATTCTGGCCATACTAAATATGACATTGTTACTCCTTTCAGATCAGAATCTACCACTCAAACAGAATATGAGGGTAGCCCTAATGTTAGCCTATGATAGGAGCAGGCCTCACAGCAGTGTAAAAATTAATTTAGGAGTTTTACTCTACCAGGACATATAAACTGCACAGGTACATGTCCTGCCTTTTATCTACATAGCACCCTGCCCTATGGGTTACCTAGGGCCTTCTTTAGGGGTGACTTATATATAGAAAAAGGGGAGTTTGAAACTTGGCAAGTACTTTTAAATGCCAAGTCGAAGTGGCAGTGAAACTACACACACAGGCCGTGCAATTGCAGGCCTGAGGCATGGTTAAGAGGCTACTTATGTGGGTGGCAGAATCAGTGCTGCAGGCCCACTAGTAGCATTTAACCTACAGGCCCTGGGCACATGTAGTGCACTTTACTGGGGTCTTACAAGTAGATTAAATAAGCCAATTGGGTATGAACCAATGTCACCATGTTTTAAGGGGAGAGCATATGCACGTTAGCACTGATTCGCAGTGGTGAAGTTCACTGAGTCCTAAAGCCAGCAAAAATGAGGTCACAAAAAGAGAAAGAGGAAGGCAAACATTTTGGGGGTGACCCTGCAGAAAGCTCATTTCCAAGAAGTAGCAATTGGCAGCATCCTGCATCTGAACTGCAGAAACAAAGTACAACTATGCACAGGGCCAATATATTTGAGCAATTCCTCAGCTCTGGGCACCGATTTGTGCATTAAAAACACTTTGTTAGCCTCCATCCATAGCTCAACTCGTCATTTTGAGCAGTTATCTTCTCCCAATACCTGCATTTAATAATTTGGGCTACATTGGCTGGAATGGACAAGCGGTTGTCCTAAAACTCCCAGCTCTAGCAATGCTCTTTTTACATGACTCAGCTGCTTAATCTTGGAGGAAGATTGAAGTGTCATAATGTCAATGAATACTGATCTGTGATCTTGTAGATCACTGGTGGTCCAAATGTGCACCCAATAAAACAATGGTCCGAAGGCTACCAACAGAATACATGTGAAGATCCAATGTTAGGAACAACACAGGGGTTCCCTTTCCCAGCCCAGTGATAGCTCTAAAAAAGTTGTATACTCTAGGCGCTCAGATTACAGCAACTCCATAGGTCTTCCCCATACAGTGCGCTCCCTCGGGGCAGCATTTACCTCAAGACCATAATCTTTACAAAATGCACAAGAGCTGTCAACAAGGTTTTGAAGGGTCACCCTCATTTTTGCCAATAAGAGAGTGTCATCATCATAAAAAAGGCGTGGGAATTTCTGCTCAGCAAGCATAGGAGAGTCATTGGCACAGTTGATTTTACGCAGTTGTTAATGTACAGGTGAAAAAGAATAGGGGCAAAGACACAACCCTGGTGAAAGCCCATGTAAACACAAACTGGGTCAGTCAGCTCCCCCTTATTGCCACAACTAATCCTAGCATGGTTCACCTCATGAATGTGTACTATAATCTTTAAGCGGTCACATGAGGCCCCTATCCTCCTCAGAGTCACCCATGGCTTTTCCCGTGGGAAAAGATCAAAAGAGGCACGAAGGTCGACAAACACCACAAAAAGATCATTGCCCTTCATGTCAACTGTCTTCCACTTGACCTCTATAAAGCAAAACACCTGGTCAATGGAGCTGGTCTTTTATCTAAATCATGCTTGCAAGTTAAAAAAGATTGTGTGGTTGCAACCTATCCACTCCAATAATGCTTTCCAAAATGTGTTTGCAGAAAACCTTCTGGAGATTATCCAGGAGGCTAGTGGGCCAGTAATTGGATGGAACACCTGGATTTCCCTTCCTGAAAATTGGAACAATCTCAGCCCTCCTCCATGTGGGCAGTAAGGTGCCCCTGCTGCAGTTGCATTAGTGATGGTATTAACGTAAGGGACACAGATGTTATTATCAAAATTAAAGAGACCATCTGGGATTTCATCCAGGCCCAGAGCTTTACTTGCTATAATGCTTTAATTGCTAAGACAGTCTCTTCTAAGGAGAACTCTATTGGAGCAGAGGGCTCATCACAGCTAGGTAAAATGGCACATACAATTAGGAGCTGATCTGTTTCTGGTGTGTATGAATAAAGAATTCTAAAATGAGCAACCCATTCACCAGGCAATATATAAGACTCTGCAGGAGTCTGAGCAGTCACGCCACCAGCACTAACTGCAAGACGTTTTTCTGGTCATTGGCTGAAGAGGCCTTGAGGAGGTCAGCCCAAAATCTGCTTTCCCAGACAGCTTTCACTTGCTTTATTTACCACCTTACAAGGCTCTAGTCACCCTAAAATCCCCTGGCTGTTTCCTCTTTTAATTGCTTTTGGTAGACTATTTTAGCATCTGTATAGCAATTGTTAAACCACCTAGTTACAGTGCTCTCTCTCCCTGCACTACTTGGTCTGGAAAGGAAGAGATCCCTAAGTCAGTCAAAAAGTTTAATATGCTCATTCTGCTATCCCCCCAGTTATCATGCATAACCTCCTTCTGTGTAGTGAGGATCAAATACAGGCTCGACATGGCATCCGGAGAGAAAGTTACTACCTCCCATTTCACATCCCTGTGGTTGTTTGTGGCCTTAAACTGTTTGTCACACATCCCAATTGAGCAGGGGGGGACTAATGATAACAGGGGATGGATATGTAGTACTAGGGGATCATGACCACTCTCGTCTAGTCAATTACTACCATGTGCTCCATTTGCTTCCATAACCTAATATCTGCCAAAACATAATCAATAAAACTTACATAGGTCCTACTTCTAAATGTTGTAGTAGGTATTGCATCAGTAGGAGAACTGCCATTGCGTACTCGCAACCCATAGACTAGAGTAATATTCAGCACCTGGAGGGCAGCCCTAGATAAGTTTTTTCAAGGAGGAGCTGTTAGAACCAGAATGCCCCTTAGTTGGTCCTCTTATGGGATAGATCCTATGAGATGAGGTTTATCTCATATGTAAGATTAAAACCATCCGCAACAATCAGGTAAAAGCAAAGTGAAAGGCACACCAGGATCTTATTCACTGTGTGGAGAGTTGGAGGCTTGCAAGACTTTCCTACAATTCTATTATAGATGGCAATTAACATAACAGGCACTCCCTTTGAAACGGAAAAGATTATCCCTTGGCTATCCCAGGATCCTGACTGGAGTTCGACTACAGAATAGTAAAATGATGTGCCTAGCCCACTGGACTACAGATCCACTGGCTGGAATCCAGAAACTCTTAAAACCCCACCCAAAGATTGGGTCTTTAGTTCAGGTCTCCTGAAAAAGGCATATTTGCTGTTTACCAATAAATTGCCCCCATGATGGTGTTAGAAATGGTGTCTTTGGTTGGCAGTCACACTTCCCCCTGTCCAAACAAGAGCCCTCACTCTAATCAGGGTAAAGGAGAATCACATTCAGTTAACCCCCGCTCACCCTTTTGGTAGCTTGGCACAAGCAGACAAGCTTAACTCAGAAGCAATGTGTAAAGTATTTGTACCAACACACACACACAGTAATACAATGAAAACACTACATAATGGACACCACACCAGTTTAGAAAAGTAGTTAATATTTATCTAAATTAACAAGACCAAACAACAAAAATCCAACATTCACAAGTTAAAATATGAATTTTGAATAGAATAAGAGTCTTACTCCATGGAAAGCAATGGAAACGATGATTTTTCCTGACCTGGTTAGCGTAAAAAATAAAGCCGCATGGGTGAGCGTGCGTTGGAAAAGCTCGATTCCTTCCTCGCATGGGAGGCTGTGTGTTGTTTCTTTTCCAGTCGGGTCTGCGATGTGTGGTTTTTCTCCCTCACAAGAGAGCAATATGTCAATTTCCGGATGAGGCATCTCAGATCCGCGCAGATTCCGGTTGACTTTGACACCCAGGTACAATGAGGAGAAAATCCTACTGCACAGTGTTAGAAAACCGCACTGCATGGGGTTTTCGTCATTATCAGCATCCGTAAGTGGGTGTTGCGCATCGTTTCTCCGGCCATGATGCATCGATCTCCCAGCCTTGATGCAATTGGAGCATTGATGTTAGCCACAAAGCCAGCGGTACATCGTTTATCAGCCGAGTTGCAGATGGTGCATCGTAAATTTCCCGGTAAGGCATTCTGTACCTGGAATTTCAGCTGTTTCTGCCAACTTTACCTTTCAAGGGCCCAGGGACTGGATAGGACACCACGTGTTAGGGCAGGACTGCCAGATGTTAGCAGAGGAAGTCTTTGATGGCCCTGAGACTTCAAAACAGGAGGCAAGCTCAACTCAAGCCTTGGAGATTCTTCACAAGTAGGAATGCACAACAAAGTCCAGTCTTCGTAACCTTTCACAGGCAGAAGCAGAAACTGCAGGGTAGGCCAACAAAAGGAGCCTGTATCTCTCGACCCGACTCAGCCTAATGTTGTTCCTAGACAGTCTTTAGTCAACCAGAGGGCTTCCTGGGCTCTTCCCAGGGCGCCACAAAAAATGCGCACGTTCATGGATGCAGGCACCCAAGCAGGGAGTTTTCAAGGCATTCGTCCTAGTGATATAAAGCCACTGCCGGTTAGCCCTCTGGATTTCGTTCGATTTATCTTTGACTCTCCCACATTGAAAGGCAATCACCGGGCACATTGCCATCAGCCCCCTGTAATGGTGTTCCCCATCTTCGAAAGAGCAGTCACCCAAAAAAATGGGCCAACAATCTCCCCCTACTTGCCATCCCCAGTAGAAGTCCTTGAGAGGGGAACCATCGCCAAAGGTGGGAAAAAACATAAGAGATCGAAGGAAATAAATCGACGGATTAGCAGGAAAAAGAGAAGGAAAGTACTGTTCCCCGAAGTGATAACTGGTGGGACAACCTCCCCCCGAACCCACATAGAGCCACTCGTGAAGCAGCCTAGTCCGCCCTCACTACGGAGGCCCAACTCCACTAAAAGGGGTCCTGTAAGCATGCATTCAACTGACCTTTCTTCCATTCCAGCCTTGAATCCAACTGTTTCCCCATTTTTGCCCTTCAGGCGGGAGACCATCCCTATTGAACCCTCTATTTTGTTGCCTGGGGAAGGAGCTCCCTCTGCAAGCTATAACATGAACTCTCAGATTGTTGACTTTGTTCCCATTTTTGATGCCGATTTAATTCTAAATAGGGCCACCTTGTTAAGATGCTTTTCTGAATCTATCTTTCTGAAACACATCACCAGTTATGATATTGACCTTGTTTCCCTAAGGATGGTTAGTGGAGTTCTCAGGGCGAGGGTTGCCTTTCGCTCTTTGCATGTGGCGAACCTGGCCCTCTCTCACGTTGACTTTCTGCAGTGTAGGGGGATCGATGTAATCCCACTCTTACCCTACCTCGCTTTCGGAGGGGAAAAGTTTGTGACTGAGAGCCCTGTGAGACCCCGATCCCCGGTCCACTTTAAAGGCACTGACTCTTCCTTATGTAGATCTAGATCAGACCTACAGGCCCTTAGAGTTTCCTTAATAGGAAGGATAGACAGGTGCTATTGCGGGAGACACGACACGCTCCGAATCTTCAAACCACCTATGCCCTTGATGATTGGGGTTGGCTCTCGGGAGCTCTTGTTCAAGAACAGGGATCCAGGGACTTACTCCAACCTTCTTCCTAATAGAGGTTTAAAAATAATTTCTTGGAATGCTGCCGAGGTAAAATTTAGCAGGGAAAAACTATCTTACCTCAGTACACTTAAACCAGATTTAATCTGTCTCCAGGAGACTTGGGCAGACACGGATCTATTGTGGGACGACTATTTTGTAGTCGATTGTAAGGCCTCTTCGTTTCGAAGAGGTCATGCTAAGGATGGGGGTTGCTTGTCTATTGTCCAACTCTCTCAATTGGGACTATTCCTGCTATAAAGATCCCAGCAACCTCTTTATGGCACTTACGATTCATCTGCATAATACTACGCTAGGTCCTACTTCACTGCTTCTAATTAATGCTTATGTGCCCCCAGAGGCCGTATATGATTCTCTGTTAGAAAGGGACTTTGCCTTTATTGAGGATTCCTTAGATACTGAGTTCCCTCCACTGATAGTACTAATGGGAGATTTAAATTGCAAAGTCTCCAATTTCGCCTTATGTCAAGTGCGCGATGTAGAGAGAGAAACAGCGCTGTGTATTCCAGATTGTGTTTTCCCCCCTTTAATTAATAAAACAAACAAAAGAGGTAAACTTCTCCTCAGTCTTCTAAAAGAAAATGACTGTATTATCGCTAATGGTAGGTCCACTTCGGAATCCCCTGCTTCCTTCACACATATTTCTTCACGGGGAAGGTCCATTCTGGACTACTTAGTACTTGGTTATTCCTCTTATTGTCTATTGGAAGATCTTAAGATATTATGCTCCCCCTTTAGCGATCATAACCTGCTTTCTATCACTCTAGAAACCTCCATATTGTCACTACACTCATGGAAATCTGGTGGGTTTACCCAGAGTTTTTCTAATAAGACTGGGAGGACCCAATGGAATTTTAAGAGGATAGCTGGTGTCACTGCGATTTTAGCACTTGTAGTTGCTAACTTGACTAGTTGGGAGGGAATGGAGTTGCAATACTTCTCTGATCTCCTGATGCAATTGGTGTCTAACAACTTGTCTGGTGGGCATAAAGTAGCCCGGAAAGCTATTCCCCGTGTATTGCTTGACCTAAACAGAGAAATAAATAACATGGTTAGGGCCCAGTTTTTAGTTTTCTCTGAGGAAAGGAAAATCAGGGTTGCTTTATTAAAAAGGAGAAAGAAGCGGCTGAAGATCCGCCTTGCAAAAGAAGCAGTGGACAGGCTCTGGATTAAGTTCCGGGAAGCCACTACAAAGGGCCAGGCTAGGCGATTCTGGGCATTAGTGGGTCAAGTTTGTGGGTCTAGAATTCGTCGTCCCCCTGCTCCAATCTCCGAAGCCCGATGGTCAGATTTAATCTCCTCCCTGTATGCTTCAAATGGGGTCGTACCTTTCCGGTTTCCAGAGTCTCCAGGTATTCTCACTTTCCCTCCCCCGTCAATAAAAGAGATTGATTGTGCTATCGGTGAAATGCGCCGCTCCGCTGCAATGGGGCCAGATGAACTGCCTTTATCAATTATAAAACAGGATAGGAGCTCTTGGACTAAGATTTTACATGTGGTCTTTAGTAGATGCTTCTATTCCAGATGTATTCCTCCCTCGTGGGTCAGCAGTATAATTGTACTCTTATTTAAAAAGGGTGATCGATCTTGTCCTGGTAATTATCGTCAGATTGCCCTCCTTGATGCGGTGGGAAAAGTTTTTACCAAATGTCTACTCTCTAGACTAATGTCTTGGGCGGGGGAGAATAACATCATCCCTTTGGAACAATCCGGATTCAGGCGCAAACATAGCACTCTAGATAACATCATGGTGCTGCAAACCATTACTGAAAAATATGTAAAACTGAGAGGGGGGTTGTTTATGCCGCTTTCATAGACTTCTCCACGGCTTTTGTAAAAAGTAGACAGAGATCTTTTATGGACTAAGCTATGCAGCCTGGGGATACCTTTACCACTTCTGGAGTTAATAATTGCCTTCCACTGCAACACCTGGTGCAGAATCCTCTTGGGGGGTGATAAAGGTTTATCCCATAAGATTTTTACATCTAATGGGTTAAAACAGGGATGCCTATTGGCTCCCCTGCTCTTTTCCCTCTATATTTCAGATCTCCCCTCCTTTTTGTCCAAGGGCAAGGGTTTTCCCCCACTGGTGGGTGGGCGTCCAATTTGTTGCCTGTTGTATGCGGACGACATCTTAATCCTTGATTTAACCCCCAAAGGCCTACAGAACCGCTTGCAGCGCTTATCAAAACATTCTAACTTACATTATTTGAAGGTTAACGTATCTAAAAGTAAGGTCCTTTGTTTCTTGGGGAAAAAAAAGATGACCTTTCCCAATTATCAGTGGACATTGGGCAACCAAATCCTTGAAATTGTCAAATCTTATCCCTTTTTAGGGAAAATAGTGAGCGGGAACCTTAGCGATGTTGCCCACATCGCCTCTAATAAAGCAAAGGCTGAATGTCAGGCAAGAGGTCTGACGGGCCCTTTATACAGCTACAGGGAGAAGGCACTTCTCTTACCTTCTATCTGCTTATCGAGTTAAAATTCCTGCATCCCTGCTATATGGGGTGGAACTCATTGATACTCCAAATGGGGGTTCTTAAATCAGGCAGAAGGTAAAATTCTCCGAAAATTACTAGCTGTTAATACGGCAGCCTCAGTGGCGGCTCTGAGACTGGAAATGGGGCTTCGAAGCGCGTATGCTCAAGGATTAGCGGGGTTATACGATTGGC
The DNA here is from genome assembly GCF_031143425.1 of Pleurodeles waltl. Lineage (NCBI taxonomy): Eukaryota > Metazoa > Chordata > Amphibia > Caudata > Salamandridae > Pleurodeles > Pleurodeles waltl. Next base: position 1,009,365,471 of record NC_090437.1, read on the forward strand.
TACCTCAATTTTAAAGATTGAGGAAAACATTTTAAGATCATTTCTGAAGAAAGAACTTTTTTTAGATAATAGCAAGCCCAAATTTGCCTTTTGTAAGAATTTTTCTACTGCCCTGGAGATGCTGGAGCTGGATCGCAGCCAAGTTCTAGAACTCTCCCCATTGCTCTTGAGGGTGACTTTGAAGAGTGCAACGTGGGCCTTGAGCTTCCGCCAAGACTTGGAGTGCTGTAAAAAAAGAATTTTTTTTGCAAATATAGTTAACACTCTAGTAATAAAAAAAACACAACCGTACTTCACTTGGAACATCCCTCATAGTGTTAGGCGCTTTTGGACGCTGCTCCGACAGGAATTGCTCCCTTTGAATACACTATTGGCAAAATGGTACGGTACTGCAAAAGAGTGTAACTTCTGTCTGGCGGATTCCCAAGATTTACACCATCTATTATTTGTCTGCCCTTATCTTGCCTCGTTTCAGCGTAAATGGCTAGATCCAATTCGTCTTCAGTTTTCTCTATTGTCAGTGCCCGAGTTTCTCCAAGCCCTGTATGATCCTCCGAATGAAAGTTTTTGTTTTAAAATATTAAATTTTTTAAATAGTTTTTTAAGCTTATTTTAAGAAACTTTCGTTGTAAGGCATGTCAGGTGGCATAGGATTTTGATGCAACATCTCACTATATTTTTCATTTATCTCACCTTTTGGTACTCGATTGGATGTAAAGTGTAAATTGCAGATCCGACTTTCTGTTCACCAATATTGTAAATTTTATGTTGTTCTCAGCTAGATGTAAATGGTAAATGTGATTGTCTGCTTTCTTCTTTTATGTGGACCTCAGTCGAGTTCCAAATCATAAATAAATAAATTGTCAAATTGTGGGTAGGCCAACAAAGCACAGTCATAGACAGGGGCAACACTTCTCCTCAGCTCTTCAGCTCTTCTCCTTGGCAGAGGTTCCTCTTGAATCCAGAAGTGATCTAATTTTCAGGGGTTTTGGTTCCAATACTTATATCACTTTCTGCCTTTGAAGTAGGCCTACTTCAAAGGAAAGTCTCTGTTGTTCAAAAGATCCTGCCTTTCCCAGTCTAGGCCAGGCCTCAGACACACACCAGGGGGTTGGGGTCTGCATTGCGCGAGGGCAGGCACATCCCTTTCAGATGTGAGTGACCACTCCTCCCTCCCCTCCCAGCACGGATGGCTCATCAGGATATGCAGGCTACACCCCAGCTCCCTTTGTGTCATGGTCTAGAGGAGATTCACAAACAGCCCAACTGTTAAGCTGACCCAGACAGACAATCCACAAACAGGCAGAGTCACAGAATGGTTTAAGCAAGAAAATGCCTACTTTCTAAAAATGGCATTTTCAAACTTACAATCTAAAAACCAACTTTACTAAAAGATGTATTTTTAAATTGTGAGTTCAGAGACCCTAAACTCCACATTTCTATCTGCTCTCAAAGGAAATCTGCACTTTAAAGTTATCTAAAGGCAGCCCCAATGTCAACCTATGAGAGAGATAGGCCTTGCAACAGTGAAGACTAAATTTCGAAGTGTTTCACTGTTAGGACATGTAATACACAGCAGTACATGTCCCACCTTTAACATACACTGCACCCTGCTGATGGGGCTACCTAGGGCCTACCTTAGGGGTGCCTTACATGTATACAAAGGGAAGGTTTAGACCTGTCAAGTGGGTACACTTGCCAAGTCTAATTGGCAGTTTAAAACTGCACACACAGACACTACAGTGGCGGGTCTGAGCCATGTTTACAGGGTTACTCATGTGGGTGGCACAACCAGTGCTGCAGGCCCACTAGTAGCATTTGATTTACAAGCCCTAGGCACCTCTAGTGCACTTTGCTAGTGCATTACTAGTAAATCAAATATGCCAATCATCGATAAGCCAATTACACATACATTTTACATAGGAGCACTTGCACTTTAGCACTGGTTAGCAGTGGTAAAGTGCCCAGAGTATCAAAAACAGAGTCCAGCACACATCAACAACCTGGGAAGCATAGGCAAAAAGTTAGGGGAGACCACGCTAAGGATGCCAAGTCTAACAGTTGGGATGCCCAACTTGGACCTGATTCCCGCAATGTTCCAACTTGGACCAGATTCCTGCAATGTTTCAACTTAGAATTCCTGCTAGATTAGCTAATGGAATAACAAGAAAAGCATCTCTAGCTATAACACAGGAAGATCACTGTACTCAGGACAGTAATGCTAGTGGGAGTTCATCATAGCCTTCAGGGCTAAAAGTAGCTGATGTACCATTTATAGCTACCATAGGTCTAGACATACCATTGGTGAAAGGTGCTAACATTCAGGGACATGAACAGTTCATGGGCAGGAGAGGGTTAGTATGAGCTGTAGATATTGGACTGGAACTTCTGATAGTTGGCCCAAGAACAGGGGGAACCAAGCTGTTCAAGGAGCCATCACCAAGGTGTCAATCAATCTTGGTCAAGGGGGAGTGATCCTCGCAAATAGTTGGAGGAACCTGGGGGTGATTGACTGTATTTCCATTTCTGAAACTGGTCAGCAACCTAACTTGATTTGGTATAATGGGCATTTTGGGGTGAAATTCAATGGTCTGAGGTACATACCAGAATGTGCACTACCACCTTTGTAACAGTTGAACAGTAATTTGTGGACAATAGATTTGGAGCTGAAGTTAACAATCACACAGTCACCAGAGAATCTTTTGGACAGCGAATCAGCCCATCCTACCCTTTGTACCATCAGTATACTTGGGGCTATCGAGTAAGAAAATTTGCATTTCAGTGCAACCAATAAAGTACCTTGTTCTTAAGTTGGTTGACCAGCTCAGTTGTGTTAATTAGTAAGCATGGTACATTAGATAACACTACTACATAAGGGCACGCCTCAGGGGGAAGATCACTCACAACAGGATTAGTCCAGGGGCTCACACCGCGCATAGGGATAGTTAATAACACTTGGACCCACCAAACTACTTGAGGTCATAGCATCCAGACCAGAACCCTCCTGAGAAAAGTCTGGAGGCGGCATGCAAAGAGGTGAGGAAAGGAAAAGACAATGCTCCGCTAATTCAATTAATTTGCTAAGCATCCCACGGCCCGCTGTAGTAACCCATCAAAGGAAGTGCTAGTGCGGGACTTCCTTGTACTAACAAGTAGCTTGCATTTCCCCATTAATACATAAAATGTGCCTAAACACTTTCTAAGAAGATGAAAGTTCACCAGCAGCTGTACTAAAATTTTGGATGCAGTTTTACCGATCCCAACCCTCTCCAACAAGTAGATGGAAGCAAGAGTTTCCTGAATCAGATCCCAATATCTATAGCAAATTAAAAGCAATGCTACACATCATAGGAATACCTTCTGTTCTTGCAGATCTCAGGGGGGGTGGCCCAGCCCAGCCTGCTCAGGGTGATGACAGGCACAAGATGAGTCCGCCATTCCCCAAGCTTCACCCAGGCGTAGCTCACACATGTCCCACATCGCAGTAGATGGCAAAGCGCTATAAAGTGCTATATAGTGCAGAAGCGTGGGAAATGCGGGTGGAAGCCCCTTCCCCTATTGAGCCTGGAATCCTGGGACTGCGAGTCCCTTACTGCAGAACACCACCAAAGGTATTCGGCAAAGCGTCCTGCGCTGCTGTAGTTGGACAAGTGCTATATAGCGCAGCAGCGTCGGAAATGCCGATGGCAGCCCCCTCCTCCTATGGAGCCTGGAAAACTGGGACTGCAGCACACCACCATTTTGTAAATAATTTAAATATAAAAAAGATACAGTATTAAAACAATACCCCACAATTGAAAATGAACAATAGTGTTTGACTTCAAAGGAGTCAGATTAAGTAACCCCAATTTAAGAAAATATAGGAATATTTTGGGAGTTTGGAAGAGTTAGATTTACTATTCCCACTTCAATACAAGCAGCACCTGGGAAAGTGTTTGACTTAGGAGGGGGTATATTTGCTACTCCCACTCCAGTCTAAGCAACAGTATGGAAAGTATTGGAATTTGGAGGGGATAAATATATTAATCCCACTCCAACATAAGCAAAATGAGGTAAAATGTTATACTTTTAGATTATCTATTCCTAATTTAATCTAAGCAACAGTAATGGACATGTTGGACTTTGGAGGGGTTACATTTCAATTCCCACTTCAATGTAAGCAAAAACAAGGAAACTTTTGCAACTAGGAAGGGTTGTGTGTATATAATTCCAAACCATGATCATGTTTAAACACTCATTTAAATACTTAACAACCATAAAATTAGTAAAACAGATTTAAAATAAAACATATAGACTATATAAATAAATACAATTAAATGAACACAAACAATTAATAATAAAACAAAAATATAAAAAATAAAACAATTAAATGCACTGCCCTCAATAATAGTAAAAAAAATCACAACCCCCGAAAGATTATAATAAAGAGTACATAAAACAATAATAACATTAAAAGATTAAATGATTAAAACAAATAAAACTACAATTAAGATGACTATAAAATACAATTTATAAACTCCAAACATTACTTTAAATAATTAATGATATATTTAATTAAAATAAAATTTAAGTTGTAAAAGTTACAATGTAAATGCCTTCCCATCCTATCCCCTACAAACCGAGCAACCTGCATCTGCGATATAATGCCAATTTAACTATCCAAAAAGAAAATATACACAAAAAATCACAAAGTATGCTTAAATAATTAAAATAAGAATTAACAAAATGATCAATTTCCATAATTAATAAATAATTACATTTTTAACAACATAAACATAATTCAAAATAAAAATCAATAATGTATAATTTAAATTACTTTCCACCCTAATTCACTCTACACCAAACAACCCACTACTAAATTCTAAATTACTAATTAAATGCAAAAAAACTTTAAAATACACATTAAAAAATACAAACTAAACTTAGAATTTTTAAGCAATTACATTAACAATTTCATCCCTGATATTATTATTATAATACGTACTGTATATAAAAGTATTCATTTTTTGAATCAATATTTTTGCCATTCACCCAATCAGTACCTCTTCATATGAGCAATCAAAAATATAAGGTAACAGCCCCTTCATTGATTCAAAACAGACTGCCCAGATGTAGTGATGTTAATGGTCGTAAGCCTTCCACTTTACTAAATCAGAGGGCCTGCGACTGCTATAAATATTTTTGGAATGTTCTAAACCCATGAAAGGACTCAGATTTTTTTTTTTACATAGGGCATCAATGTGATGGAACAGTGGGAATGGCAATGTATGTGCTATTTTAGGCAATGACACAGTTATGGTTTGTCTGATCGTTGTCCACTACCATGAAATGGTGACCGCCTGTCCTGTAGTTTGGGACAGGTGGAAGTGAGGTAACTCTGCAGACATTAGGCATCATGGCGGAAAGCGGTCTTACACCGCTGTGCAATTCCTCATTGGCTAATATGGGGCTCTAAGGAATACAGTGGCCAATGGGGATCAGCGCCGGAGGTGACGGTATACACCGCTGCCGACGTGACTGCCATTTTCGATCCAAATCCTCATTTGTTTCCTGACATTCCACAGGATGACACCTACACTGCGTGTGCTGCTGTGACCTGTGTCTGGAACCTACCATGGCCCGTGTGACCAGGGAAAGGGCCCCTGCCTTCACTTCAGAGGAGTTGGGGCGACTGGTGGATGGGGTCCTACACCAGTATGGACTGCCTCCAGACCAACAGGTGAGTACACCATGGGCACAATGCACGTGGGAAGAATGCATGGGGATGTGTGTGCAAGCATTGCGTCATCGGGGGATGTCTGGTGGTAGTGTACATGGTGTGCACCGGACGATGTGTGTGCCAATGTTGATGGAAATGGGATTAGTGGGCCATATGTGTGACAGGCTGGATTGTATGTGTAATGGTGTCCTCCTGTCTGCATTCCCTCTGCCGGTCAGCGTCCATCAAAAGAAGGGATTGTGGCGTGCCATCACCAAGGATGTGTGGACCCTGGGGGTCTACAGCAGGGGGAGCATCCACTGCAGGAAACTGTGGGAGGACCTGAGATGCTGGTCACAGAAGACTGTGGAGGCCCAGCTGGGGATGGCCTCCCAACAAGGAAGGGGTGCACATCAGAACCTGACCCCACGATGGCCCGCATACTGGCAGTGGCCTACCCAGAGCTGGATGGGCGCTTGAGGGCATCACAGCAGCCACAGGGGGGTGACTACAGTGGGCATTACTACAATAATTGGTAGGTGGCATGGGATCCGGGTGGTGGTTTTGAGTTAGTGGGTGCCCCTTAATGTCAGGCCAAACATTGCAGCGTGATCCAGCTCAAGGGTAATGGGTGTATGGCAAATGGAGGTAACATAGCTTGTTTGCATTCCGTGTCAGTCAGGGCTTTGTGGGTCGATGGAGGGGTGCAGTTGGCGGTGTTTGGCCCTCATCTTCCTGTGCCATTTACCCAAATCAATGGCAGTGCAATGCATAGTGCTCAATCCTGATCCCTGTGTGTGACGGTGCTGTGTATGCCAACTGTGGTGTTGGTGCTGTAATTAATCCCTTTCTCTCTCTCCCCCCCTTTTTCCTTATGTCATCCTGTCCATTTCTGTATTAGCATCATCTGGCAGAGGAGCAGGGGCACTGGCGACAGATGGAGCTGCATCCCACAGGACCCAGGAGGCAGAGTCCACCGACGCTGAGGGAGCCAATGGGATAGAGTGATGGGGGAGCACCACGGCGGAGACAGGAGGTGACAACACTGACTCAGATACCTCCTCCAATGGAAGCTCCGTGGTGGTGAAGGACACCTCTGTGACCACCCCAGCTGCAGGTACAGCCACCACCCCTGTACCAGCACTGCCCTCCCAGTAGCCCCTCCGAGTTGCCCGTGCCCGCTCACCCAGGAGGGTGGTCATCTCCTTTGCCCCAGGCACCTCAGGCCCTGCCCCAGTGAGGCCTGCTGCCCTGAGTGAGGACGCTATTGTAATTGTAATTGTAATTGTAATCGTATTTATATAGCGCTTACTACCCCTGACGAGGCGTCGAAGCGCTTTTCGATGAGTAGCACGCTACTCCGGTACCCAACAAGAATTAGTGATGGATTAGTATAATTTAAATAAGGAGTACAGTTTTAGTATTATTATGAGTTAATTTGAGTTGCGGATATGAGAGTTTGTTAGTTAGATTGACTGGAGTAATGGAGGGGTGGAGGAGGAAAGAAATCCAGAAGTGTTAGTTGGGAGTTTATCCTTCATTTACTCAATCCAAAGGCTTGAGATGAATAAAAGGGGAGCGGAGGAGAAAGAGGATGTGGAAGGGTTAGGGAGAGCATAGTAGTAGGGTGAGATGAATGCAGGAGAATTTAGTAGGGTTGTGTGGGAGGTCACAGAGGTAGAGTGAGGTTTGGTGAGTTAGATGTGGAGGTGGAGGGAAGAGCTTAGGCAGAGATATTTAGGAGATGAAAGTGGTCGAAGGGATTTGGGATGAGTCCGAGTGAGAATGGAGGATAGTTTGATAGAGACATGACATAAGAGTGATGAGTAGATAAGTGTGATAAAAAGAGAGCAGAAATTCATAGATATCTAGTATAACAACCCATGCAATGATCCACAAACATGCCAGGCACAGAAACAACATATACATATACATACACATATATATATATATTTATACACACACACACATGAATAGACACACATATGCACATACAATACATAATTAGAATCATGGGTAAAAAATACTTAGTCAGACAGGTTTAAAAGAGTGTGTGTGTATTTTATTGTTATTGGTTTAGTTTCTGTAAAATGAGCATCGTGGCCTACCCAACGGGAGTATTTTCTACGAGTATGTCAGTAAGCGTTACCTAGCATGTTTTATATGCCCCATTTATATTGTACACTAAGGGTACGTGATGGGCCACGGGGTAAGCGTCTCCAGCAACCTTGTGTGCCTTTGGCAATGTGATTGTTACTAGTGCGTCTTTGTGGAGATGTCCTTGTGCTTCTGAGCATCAACAACGCACCACCGGAATCGGCGGTAAACGCATTGGGGTCGTTTTGGAAAGCTGTCCATCATCCTGGTAAAAGGCGGGAATTCCTTTACCTACTTCGAGGGTGGACGGGGCGTGGCTCAGCGGGCGGAGCTTACAGGTGCTTTATAAAGGGAGAACCTTCTACTCTGTGTCTCCAGCAGAGGAAGATAGAACCCGAGCGTCACAGTCAGATGCAGATTACGCTCCAGTACATCATCAGTTCACCTCCAGGAAGGATTCTAGATCTTTTCTGCTATGGGATCTCTGAGCGTACAGCCTTGCTTTATCTTTGCCAAGCCCAAGAGTTAGGGTGGCTTGTCCTTTCCAGAGGCTGAGCTTCAACTGCGGCACCTGCTACGTTTATATTTCTAAGTGCTTCCTGTTGAGGTTTAGTTTCTGTAAATATTGACCTCCTGAGATCCATCTCTATAGGGCAGTCAACCATTGTGAATGCGATCCAGGGCCTGGCATCCCAGATGCAGCAATGCAATCCATTCCTGGAGTGCATCCACAGTGGATTGGCAGCCCAACAGAGATCGATTCAGGTTCTGGCCTCCTCTCTGATGGCAGCCATTGTCCCTGTTCCTACCGTCCCTCCTCCAACCACCACTTCCCAGTCCCATTCTCCTCAACCCCAACCCATCTCATGCACACATACTGACGAGCATGCACACAAGACAACACACAAGAGTGGCACACTCAAACACAGGCACCACACTTCAGCCCACAAGCACTCACGCAAACACCAGACAGTTGCAGACACAACCACATCCACTGCCTCCACTGTCTCCCCCTTCTTCTTCTCCACCTCCCTCACAGTCATGTCCACACTCACACCTGCATGCACTGCTTCAACATCCACCACCAGCATCACCACACCAAGCACACCTCACTTGCAGACACCTCCACAACATCCATCCACACATCCCATGCATCTTTTCCCACCCTGTCTGTCCCCCCAAAGGACACAAACGCAGGCACTCAGACACCCAACAGCCAACCACCTCACATCAGCACCCAAGTCCAGCAGACGTACTCCTCCAACAACCACTCCCTCAACCTCCACTCCCATCCCTCCTCTCTCATCCCGCTCCACCATCCCTAAAAAACTTTTCCATGCCCAAATTGACCTCTTCCCTTCCACCGTCCTGCCTGTAAGAGCAGTGTCCCAACGACCCATCCCAGCACCTCAGCCAAACAATCCACGGGGACAGTGGAGGCACCTCCTAATCGTGGAGTCAAGACAGTGGAGGATCCCACTCCAGCAGCCAGAAAGAGTAAGGATCCCACTCCAGGAGCCAGGAAGGGGAAGGATCCCACTCCACCAGCCAGGAAGGGGAAGGATCCCACTCCAACAGTCAGAAAGGGGAAGGATCGCACTCCAACAGCCAGGACAGGGAGGAAGCCCTCACCTCCTGCCATGAAAGTGAAGAAGCCCTCACCTCCAGCTGCCACACAGCAGCCCTCACCTTCAACGAAGGCTGCCCTGGAGGCACCTTCCACAGCTGAGACACAGCAGCCCTCGCCTCCAACAAAGGCTGCCCAGGAGGCACCTTCCACAGCAGAGACACAGCAGCACGTGCCTCCAGCAGAGACTGCCAAGGAGGCACCTTCCACAGCTGAGACACAGCAGCCCTCACCTCCAGCAGAGGCTGGCAGGGTACCACCACCAGTGGTCACAGAGCCCTCACCTCCAGCTGAGACAGTGCAGCCCTAACCTCCAGCAGCGGACATGTAGGCCACCCTCCAGGGACTGCTGTGCAAGGAGAACCCTCTAAAACCAGTGGACATGTTCCCCACTTCAGAGACTGTGGCCTTGCACTCCCCACCAGGGACAATTGGGCATGGAGCTCTCCAGAAGCAGTGTGCAAGTTACCCACTTCAGAGACTGTGATCTTGCACTCCCCAGCAAAGGGGCATGGGCATGGAGCCCCCTCCAGAAGCAGTGTGCAAGTTCCCCACCTGAGAGACTGTGACCTTGCACTCCCCAGCAAAGGGAAATGGGCATGGAGCCCCCGTCCAGAAGCAGCGTGCAAGTTCCCCACCTGAGAGACTGTGAAATTGCACTCCCAAGCAAAGGGAAATGGGCATGGAGCCCCCTCCAGAAGCAGTGGGCATGTTCCCCACTTCAGAGACTGTGACCTTGCATTCCCCAGCAAAGGGAAATGGGCATGGATCCCCCTCCAGAACCAGTGGGCATGTTCCCCACTTTAGAGACTGTGACCTTGCACAACCCAGCAAAGGGAAATGGGCATGGATTCCTCTCCAGAACCAGTGGGAAAGTTCCTGCCTTCGGCTGAGGTGCCCCCCGTCCCCTTTCCCCCTGAGGTGCCTGCCCACTTCAATAATGATGCCCTTGCACAGTTCTGTGAGGATGTCATCAGGAAATGAGTGGGGCTTTGGACTGTGCCCTGTGACCATGTGAGCCCTTAGTACTTTGGACTGGGTTTTGGCCCTTTGTGGACAATTGTACATATCTGGTTTATGTAGTGGCTTTTGTCTTGCTGATACATTTTCAGTACTTCAAAACCCTAGTCCTTGTTTTATTATGCCATATGTTGTGTGCCATTGTTTTTCCTTCCTCTTCAACTGGCTGTGTGTATGGTGTGTGTGTGAATGGTGTGTGTTGTGCGTGTGTGTGTGTCACTGTCCTTTTCCCCCTCCCTCCCATTTGTGATAGGCGGCTGTAATCACTGTCTTCATCAGCGTTGGTGTTCCAGGTGGAGCATGGCGTAGAAGAGCATCAGGAAGACTTGCAGTTACAGTTCCATGGCGGTGTCGTTCTTCTCTGTGTCTGTGATGGTAAGGTAAGTCTTTGGTCTTCTGTGCAGTGTTTCTGACAGGCTTTTAATGGCGTTGGTTCCGCCCCGGAAATCGTGGCAGATTGCAAGGTAATGATATGGCGGGCGGTACTTTGTCTTCCGCCTGGCTGTTGATGGCTACCGCCATGGTGAGTGGTGTTAACGCCCTGGTGGATGGTGTGGTACATTGGCTGTCTATGGGAGCTCTCAGCACCATGGTCATAATTTGGCGGTAATTACCACCAGCCTGTTGGCGGTATTACTGCCATTTTATCACTCACCACCAATGTCATAATGACCACCTAAGAGTCTTCAAAGAACTACATCCAGACTGCAAGGTATAGATTACAGCATTATGATTTTTTCATTATCCTAATGTTTCAAAGAGAGTTCATTTGGGTATAAACCAATTATTATTAGAGCAAACCCCCAACCATGGTGTTACACTTTAAATTCTGAGTTTGTGCTTCTCTAAACCAAGCACTTTTAAACTTTACAGCCAACCAGTATTAATGAAATGTGCAGTGCTTAATTTGTAAATAAAAACATGCCGGTGCCCAAAGCCCTCATCTTAAACACGGGGCTGCTGCATTTAAATGTGGTAGCACGGCAGTGTAATCCTGAAGCCATCTTGGGCCTCTTCAATCCATTTAAAGCCACTCCCTTCGGCTCACTCTGGCAGCTTTCTGCTTTCGACCTTTAGGCGCTCTTTGATATTTCTCTTCCTCCGTCTTTCCCATATGTGTCTTTTGCTCGTAGCAAATGATTGAGGCAGAAGAATAAGCGCCGGCCCTAAAAAATACGTGCCGGTGCTCAGCACCAGAAACAATAAGCACAAATTAAGCACTGGACATGTGACTATTACACCTTGTAATCCTGTCTTATGTAACATTTCCTATATAGTGATTTACACATGTATAATTAATTGTCTCTGTGTAATGTGTGTGCAATGTAAACTGCTCTGACACCGTACACTGGCATGAGTGGCACTATAAATATAATTAAACGGATCTGAGAGAGAGAGGTTATGGAGACTTGAGGGGCACTGTTAAATGGTGGTAGTGAGGAAATCCGTGGCAGAGTTGGACATCGGGAACACCAACAAACATTGTCACACAGGGTGCCACCAGTACTAAGGCCGGTCATGCCACAGGTAACAGAGGGGCTATTGTGCCCAACCGTGGAGGTTAAGGCCTTTGACTCTTGACGTCCTGGGGCCTGACCTACTGTGGATCCCGCACAGCTAGGCCAAGGACCTTTTATACACTTGACTCTCAGTGGTAGCTGTGGTCAAAACAGTCAAAGCTCTCTTGGGGGATGTAGATACAGGTTATTAAACACAACTCATAACTCAAAATGCAAACAGTAGGGATAATAAATTAATACCCAGTCAAATACTTGCTTTAATAAGACAAAGTACTATTTTACTTCTAATTCCACACATGCAAAGAAATACAACATATCGAAACATATCGAAGCAACAACACAATTTCCCTTGAGGTCAGGGCTCTTCTAGTTGTCAGGCAAATCCCTGCTCCAACTTCCTTCGTGTAACATGGCCAAAGTTATTCCCCAATCTTTGGTTTCCACATCATGGAATGCATTAATGTATGATTGATTGTACTATATTCAAGAGTTTTCCCTTCTGACATTTCAAAAACGTAGTCAAAAGTGTCTACGGTGCTGCAGCACCATTAGGAGCAAGTCTCCTGGGGGCTCAGAGGCCCAGTTTCAGTCTTACACACTCCGGCGGTATGGCCGTGTTCAGGAGTGCAGCAAGTGTCCTCTCCTTAGACGCTCCCAAATCTAAATTCTGTAGGGAAAGTCAGGCCATTCGCAATAAACGTGTCAGTTTCCAGTGATTGGAGCTGCACCCACTCAGCACACACAAAAGGTACGTTTCTCTCCCCCTAACCTCTAGCATTGGAAGGGTACTGGTGTGATCCTCTAGCTCCCAACTGGCGCTCCAACTAGGGTGTGGTACCCTCGGTGGCGTCTCAGAGAATCTCAGGGACTTTGTCAGGAGCAGATCATGTCACATTAATTCTACTTTGGTCTGGGGTGACGGCCCAAACTCTAGGCCAAAGTGGTACCGGCAGCTGCTCCTGGTTGCTGTGGAACTTAGGATCAGGGTGCAGACTCTCCTTAGGCGATCATCCTCCATGTGATGGCGCCTCCTGGCATACGGGGTCACTGATCTCTGCAGTCACAGGTCCTGCACACCTGGCCCAAATTCTATTCACCGGTGACCCCCTCTGGCATACGTGGTCACCAACATGCAGCAATGTGGCTTAGTGCTTCCCACCCAGAGCTTCCAATAGATCTCAGTACAATGCGGTTCTCTGCTGACATACAAGGGTCGCTGAGCCAATATTGCACAGGGCAACTGCCTGATTGCTGCACAGCCTCGCACCTCACTCGGGGAATCCTCATGCAGGGCTCCTCCCCACTGAACCTTGCTCCTTCCAATGCTCTGCTCTCCCTCACAGGGCACAGTGGTCTTGGCAAGCAGGTAGGCGGCTGTGCTCCAGGCTCCAGAGCAGGTGATCTTAGTGTCCAGGGTAATATCTTCTCATTAAGCAGGGAGAATAGCAGGCCTTTGTGCCCAGTCCTGGTCACAGGCAGCTGTCTTCTGGAGCTTTCCATTGTCACACAGCCCATTAGACCGCTTGGCAGATGAAACATTTTTGAGCCCTTCTTATAGTCCTTTTCCAGGCAGCAAATATAATTTAAGGTCTGGGTCTTTGAGGTTTTATGTTGAGATTCTGATTCTTTGGGCACTTATCTTTTTTTTCCTTTATGAAATAGGTCTTTCACAGCTAGGACAAATCCGATTCTGATTGTTCACACCATATTTTACGAGATTGACCGGAATTCACACCTGGGTGTCAGCCACAGTGATATGTACATTAAGGGGATAATCCCAGACCTCCCGAACTACACTTTATGACTCTCTTATCAGCCCCATATCCCTTCCTGGGATGTGTCCAAGTCCCATTCCCTGTGATCTATCACTGAATCAAAGAGCAGTCTTTTGAGATGCAAAGAGATTCTCTAGTCTCCCTTCTGTGTGTGTTTCCCCCACCTCACAGGAATGCAGAATTCCACAGAACTGTCTGTGGGGATTCCTCTCCTACTCATGTCTTCACCAGGCAGATCTGGGCTTCCAAAAATGGAACCCAGGGTCCTACATAGCCGGTACCCTTGCAGGCACATTTACTCAGTGTAGACTATCAGCACACATTCTGTTCATCACTAATACTTCTATGCATTGTACTTTATATGTACCCATGCATCCAGTACACACGTTCACTCTAGTGCACTGTTCAGTACTGACATTTTCCTATCTTTAACCAGGGTGTGTTTTTTAAACACAGGCACTGCCAGCACACACACTCATTATGTGCGTACTGCACAACTCTTCACCCTTCATGTATTGTACTTTCATGCAAGTACACATACAGCCAGCACATGTTTTCTCCCCACATACTCTGCATCATACTACATCTCTCATGTAATGTATTCATCTCAGGCATGCACTAACCACACATGCACAGCATAGTACTGCTCCATACATATCCTTCCCAGGCACACATACACACAGTCACTACTCCTGTGCTGCACAGCACTCAACCTCTACCTGATGTAGGCCAAGGGTGAGTTAAAAACACAGCAGCAAAACGTAAAAAAAAAGGTGAGTAAGCCTGTGGGCCTCACTCCAGTGACACAGGGTAGAAAGGTCCTGTTCACTACAACTGATCACTACACAATATGCTGCCACCACCACACTTGTGCTGCTTAAATCTTGGTAAAGGTGGTAGACTTCCACCACTGTGAAGGTAGCTGTTTGCACTTGCAGGTGACCATTCTTGACAGATCTTCTCCATCTTGATGCAAGCCTTACCAGCCGGGGGAAACATCAAAGGGCAGGAGCCCTTTAAATTCACGTCGCGCTCCCGCCGCCGCGGGAAGCGCTCACCAGCCGGGGGAAACATCAAAGGGCAGGAGCCCTTTAAATTCACGTCGCGCTCCCGCCGCCGCGGGAAGCGCTCACCAGCCGGGGGAAACATCAAAGGGCAGGAGCCCTTTAAATTCACGTCGCGCTCCCGCTGCGCGGGACGCGCGCGGGTGGCGCCCAGGCCAAGCCCGGGCCAAGGGGGGGCCCGTCCTTGCCCGTCATTGCCCGGAAAAGGCTGGGCTGGGCCCCCCCCCCCCCTTTCACTTGCCCCCCGAGGGCCCTAGCCCACAAAGGAAGGAGACATACTAACTGGAACTGAGAAGACACAGGAACTATTGCCCATTTTGACCCGGCCAGCGGCTTCTCTTTGGGAAACATCGGGTTTTGCCTCAGCCTTTGGTGGGACACCAAGAGCAGGAACATCCCAGGAGCTACTATACGTGGGATAACTAAGTGACAATTTATTTTTATCCCTTCCTTTTCTTATTTTCCTTCTTTTTTTAAATTCTAATTCATACTCAAACAGACTGTTACCCTCGGCAAAGTGTTCTCTATATATTTCCACTTTCAGCCAAATCGTATAATTATTTTAGTTGGGTTGGTGTTATCTTGCTCCACATAACTAACAAATACCCCATCTCTCCTCATACCGGATTCAGAGAGACACCATATAAAAATATGGGGAAAAGGAAGCACTCAAAACTGAGTCACCCCCCAACCTTAAAAGATAGTACTTCTATATTAAAATACATTTCAGGGGCTATGGGTATGATAGACAAACAAATTGCTAACGTAGAGGGGAAAATCCTGACATCTAAAGACCATAATATCCAATCCCTAACGGACGTAGTGATAACTGATGATTTTATAAGGTGTAATAATGATGCATTGAACAGAGATGTAATAGAAAAAAATGGATGCATTCAAAACATTTCAGACTCAATCCTCTCACTAGATGACCTTTCACCTGTAGCCAAACGACAAAGGAAGCCGCCGCCAGAGAAGGCAGACAACACCCCTAAAAAATCTCTAAAGAATGACTCGGTACCCACACTCGATAGAAAGCCCATAAAGAAGTCAGCTCGTAAGAAACTCCTAATTAAACCAGCAGACACGACTAGATCTCTCCTAGCCAACCTCTGTGACCTAATAAATAGCATGAGCTCATCATTTGGGGCCAAATTGGATTCCCTGTTGGAACGCTTAAAAGTAGTGGAGTGTAGGGTCGAGGCAGGCATGGGATCTGTAAAGTCTTTATACTCAGAGGCTCTACATGACCTAAAACAAAACCAAAGTATAATACTGCCAAATTCGAACTTCGAGCAAAATTCTGAACCCATACTCATAGATAAGGCTAATGACCCACACTCGTTCCCAAGGCTTCTGATTAAACCACAGGTATCTTCCGTAACAGCAAGTACTAGCCATATACTCCCTATTCACAAGCCTCCATCTAGTACACAATCATTCCCACCAGCACTAACTACTAATCATAAACAAGCTTCCACATTGCCCAATACTTCTTCACCAATTAGGATAAATACTCCCCAAACAGACAAAGGAAGGTCCCAACATATTGAAACAAGACCCCCGAACTCCACATACATACCTAGTGATCACTTACATCTTCCTCCCGAGGCATCCCCATATGTAGTGGTCCTGTCAAACGTTCCCCCCATAGGTGATCAATACCGGGAAACGTGGCCGGCATTGAGGAATAAGGCCCTGAACTGGATAGGAACACGTTTGGGTCCTGGGGGGTGGGGGTCTTATTTAACTATATAAAAATGGTAAGAAGAGTCAAGTGGCTAGGAAACAGGGAAAAAGTAGCGGAAGGAGACTGTGTGGTTCTTTCATTTAAGACACCAGACCTGGTCCACAGTATCATCCACAAACTAGGCGCTAGACAAGTCACTTGCCAAGGAATCTCACTGCTACCCCTGGGTTTCTTTTATCCAAGATCTCCGGGGCGTAATGTTGGGAACCTACAACCCGTAAATGAACAAGTACTAAATACCTTGGGCCATAATCCTCTTAGTAATAGATTTCTACCTCTTCAAACGCTAGAAGAGTTGGACTGACTAAACAGAAACCAGATAGATCCCCTATATGACCTTGCCCCGGATGTAAATAAAGAAAGACCTACTGAGAATAGCGGCGATGTATCCCAAGAGAAGGCACCCGATCGGAACATCATAGATATCCGTTCGAATCAGGGAAACCAACTCCCTCCAATAATCTACACTCAAGACAATATACAACCTATACCATCTATAGAGGAGGTGCACCCCCAACCCTATCAATACACGGGAACAACTATACTCTATTGGAATGTGGCGGGCCTAACCAATAAGATCAACAACGAACTCTGGGTGAATTTCATCAGGGATTTTCCCTGTATTTGTCTCCAGGAGACCTGGACAATAAGTCCAGTTCACATAAATGGGTATAAGACATTCCATACACCAGCTGTACAGGTTAATCACGGCAGGCCAAAGGGAGGCTTGTGTACATATATCTCAAACAAGGCACGGATAAATAACCCAAAAATGCAAATTACAAAAACTTATTATCAAATGATTGAATGCAACTTGGACCAGAACACGCACCTAGTACTCATCAACTTCTATAATAATGCAACCCACAGAGAAGTCCCCAAAATTTTAACAGAGATGGGTGAGGACCTAGAGGAAATATGCGCGAGCAATAGACGCGAGACCCTCATTATATGAGGGGGCGACTTTAACGTACACCTCTGCAAGGAACTTACAGGAAAGGTGTGTGGCTGGGATACCGAAGATCTTGGCCTAGGATTGCACTTCTCACATACCATTCAAGGAGAGGCAATGAACTCAGTGGCTCAAAAATATAATTTGTCTTTTGTAAATGAATTACTGACTAAAGAACTACAGCTTAAACCAACCTTTAATGGAAGGGGTGCACACACAATTATTGATTATATTTTAATGTCAACACATTTTTTACACTATTTTATTAATTATACAATCCACGATATCGCAATAAGCGACCATTTACCCCAAAGCTTGGAACTTTCATTAATCCCGCCCACACAGGCTAAAACCAGAGAGGTAACGATGGCAAACGATATTGAACTAGCCCCGGGTAATGGTTACACTTTGAGATGGACTCAGACTGACCCACAGGCATTATTGAAAGACATATTATGTGAACATACCCAAGTGTTCTTAGATTGCCTTAGTGAAGACATGGACCCTGGACAACGCCTAAGTGCCTTTCAACAGATAACCTATGCTGTAAAAAACGCCCTCACGGTTAGATCTGGAGGGGCAGGGGGCAAGAAAAGGGAAATCGGTTGGTTCGACCACGATTGCACGAAAGCGCACACAAGATTTAAAAAAGCCCTAAGCGCCCCCATAAGATGTCAGACTGAAATACATACCTGTAGACAGGCATACAAGATAGCCACAAAAAAGAGGAAACTCGCCTTGAGAGAGAAGTCATGGGACAACCTACACAGAGCCAGCCTGACGAAAGACAACACCCTCTTCTGGAAAACAATAAATTCTCCCGTTCTAGGGGCCAATAATACCCCTAGCATGGAAATTGCAATTTCGGAAGAGGACTGGATTACATACTTTTCTAAAATATACCGTCAACCCAATGACAGAGCTCCCCCAGACCTTTTAAAAGTCCCAGATCCTGAGGAAGTCCGACACCTAGCAGTATCACCTCAGTTTACCTTAGGGGAGGTAGTAGAAGCTATAAACACAAGCAAAGCTGGGAAAGCGCCAGAGCCTGATGGTGTCCCAATTGATCTATATAAAGCTAACATTGACTTATGGGCCCCCCTACTGACGCAGGTACTGAGGGCCATTTGATCACAAGGCCCACCATTAACATGGCGTCATTCTATCATCATACCCATATACAAAAAGGGCGATCGTCTAAACCCAGCCTGTTATAGGCCAATCTCCCTCCTTGATACATCAGCCAAATTAGCAGGGAGTATAATTTTAAACAGACTTCAAATATGTGCGGAAGAAAATAATATTTTATCCCCAGTGCAGTATGGCTTCCGCACAGGACTAGGCACAGTGGAACAGGCTCTGAACTTAACTATTTTAGTGAGGAAGTATACGAAGACTAGAGAGGGTAATTTGCATCTGGCCTTCATAGACTTGTCCTCAGCATTTGTCTGCGTCCTGCATAAAAAGTTATGGGACATCCTAACAAGCATGGGAGTTGAACCAACAATAGTCCATTTTATAAGAGAACTGTATACTGGGTGTGGAGCAAGTGTAAGGTACGGGATGAGAGGGGAATGCACTAAGTCTTTCGGTATATACAAAGGGGTGCGTTAAGGTTGTGTTTTAGCACCACTACTATTTTCATTATATATAAATAACCTAGAAAATGAATTGATCACAAATGTAAAGATCTCCCACAAATAGGTAACCGCCCCGTCCCTGTACTTCTTTACGCAGACGATGCAGTACTCATGGCCAGGACACCGCTAGCCCTCCAGAAACTCCTAACCTCCTGTATAAATTACATGACAGCCCTGGGCCTCACAGTTAACCGTTCGAAAACGTTCATAATGAACTGTGGCAGGAAACTGAGTAAGCCCTATAAAACTACTATTCAAGAGGACAAAGTGAAGATAGCTCCCACCTTCTCATATTTGGGCATAATGTTTGACAAACAGGCCACCTGGGCACACTGTGTGAAAACAAAAAAAGACCAGATTATTAAAACAACGGCGGGCTTGAAGATCTTCTCCAAAAAGCTAGTGGGAATCTCCCGGTCAAACATGGTAAAAATCTACAAAGCCAAATGTATCGCGGCGGCTACCTATGGAGCATGCATTTGGGGGTACAGGAACTGCCATGCGACACAGTTGGTGGAAAATGACTTTCTGAGATATCTACTAATGGCACCAAATAGCACGTCATCATATATTAGCCATTCGGAACTTGGGGTCCACTTTGTAACTGATTTAATTAAGATACAGCCTTTATTATTATGGCACAAAGTGTGGACCTCTGAGCATACCGGACTAAACCAGGCCATATTATCCGACTGTATGAATCTAACACACTCGTATAGAGTTCCCTGGCTAAAATATATCATGACCTTTTTCAAAAATATGGGCTGCGAAGCGTATTATCTAAACCCACAATTACTGGAAAAAATAACCAGGAGAGACTTGAAGGCTCTGACTTTGAAGTATTTGGATGAACAGAGATGGGAAGTGGAATCAAAAAAACCAACAGTAATGTCTAACCAACTAATTCTGTCGACGGACGCAGTCCAGCCCTACTTAGTAAGCGTGGTAAATCCCCGACATCGATTTGTTCTCACAAGATTCCGCTTAAATATCTTCCACCGGCTAGTAACTTTTCTGACTATGCGTGACTGGAGTACAGTCTTAAGAGCATGTCCATGTGATGCGAAAGCTCCCCAATCTACAATGCATGTGGTCCTCTTCTGTAAATTTTATGATATACCAAGAAAACGCTTTTTACTGCCTTTTTTAAGATCAACTAATATCCGCAAGTGTCGCGACGCGTATTTTAGCTTACAGATTTTATCCTCTATTGAAATATGTGGAATTTTAGCAATTTTTTTATGTACAGTACTCTCTGTAAGGAACTCTATGGGTGTACTGAATTAATTTTACTTCTAAATCTGCAATTTCTGGCAAATTCCTTACTCCCCAAAAAAAAAAAAAAAAAAAAAACACCGTAATTGAACTCGTCTTTGCACTGATGTATATTTATCAAGTTTTATATATACCTGTTCTTGAATGAATTAAGGATGTGTTTTATAATCTTACTTATTTTATGTACAACCCTTCTTATATTCATTTATTACCAATGTGCTATTACTTGACACTTTAATGGCTCGTTGAAAGCCGAATAAAGTTTTGTTTGACTTTGATGCAAGCCTTATGACGGTGTATTTGTGAGGAGTTCTAGGATTGACATCTGAGTCCAACCATCCAAAGTTGGTCTTCTGACACCCTCTCAAAGGTGATACTATCACTAGTCCACAGTGACAATGGATGGCCCTAACTAGCCCAGGTCATGGCCTGCATCGACTACTGCATTACCATTTAAATTGGACTTTACAAGAAATATGCTGCTAAAATGCTAAGGCTACAGAATCAGGTAGCAAGAATTTGTCCAAACCTCTAATCCACCTTTGCAATGCTACACTGTAAAATACACACTGTAGAAGCTGGAAACAAATTACAGTTTGCACAATCCATAAAGTTTACTATGGCACTGATTCAAAATATCTGCAAAACTGAAACCCCAATCAATGTCCACCCACTATATCACGTAATGATCCATTAAAAGAGTATGAAACAGAGATACATGCTGGAAGATTAAAGATCTAAAATGTGGATTGTCTCACCTAACCTGAAATCCAAAATTTATCACATGTGGTTCAAGAACATTTTGTAAAAGGAAACAATGTCTACTTGCTTTCAACTGAACTCTGTACAGATTAGGTGATGACCAGCAGATATGATCTGAACACTTTTACTTGTAACCATTTTCAGCTATTTGTAGTAACTGAAAAGCTATAAGTAGCATTTTAGAAAACTCCTTAATAAATAATAAATCAATAAACAATGACATTTCAGAGATAAACCAAGTTCCGGGCTAGGGTTTAATATAAGTAGCTTTTTGAAGCATCATAATGCCTTCCATAACAAACAATAAATAAACATCCTAGAAAAACTGATTCTGCCTTCAGGATCAAAAGTACCTCAATGCAGTGTCCAGGTGAGGTGACAATCTGAGTACCTCAATGCAGTGTCCATGTAAGGTGACAATCTGCTCCCTATTTTATCATTTTGGTAGAGCCAAAATGATTTCTGGTGCCTGGGACCGATGTCACAAGTATCTTGACTGGTGTTGTAAGTGATTATACAGTATTCACAACAGAATGCTTGACTTTTTTGAAGTATCGAGGTACCCCCAAATGGTTCTTCTATTAGCATGAGTTACTACTGTCCCACTGACCAGAACATAATATAACTAACAGTGGTGGCAGCTAATTTTAGCAATGGGGAATATACCTTTTTATCTGAACACAAGTGAGGATACTGTTTACTTTCTCTCACTGATAAGCAAATCTGCATAGTATGTTATGTCTTGGACACCTATTTTCCTCTGATTGTATGTAACATATTGCTGCATGTGCTTGTGTAACTTGTGAGGTGGTGTACCCAGTAGGCTCCTCCACCTGTTTGCAGCCCTCAAAGTGAGTGAGTTGTAGCAAGGTTTTGCTGTCTTCTCTTTCCCAAACAGAGGCAGTTGAAAATCTCAAGTGGAGGGGCGGGTGGGGACTTTGAGGGAGTGGGGGTAAATAAAATTATATATTTTTTAAAAACTCAACTGTACCTCCTGCCGCCAGCCGCCTCGCTGATCTTCTGATGGTGTTGGTGTACCAACAGTCCCTGGGACACCAACACAGGCTCCCCATGCAATCCTGGTGCTGCTCTCATGCTATACCTAGCATGAGAGCAGCATCAGGATTGATCTGAGATGCTTGGTCTGGCACTCGGACAGTGCACTGACGCCTGTGAAGTTTCTTCATCCCGGCTGTGCAACACAGCCGGGTTGGAGAAACCTAAGTGTGCATGTCAGTTTGGCCAGCCTAAGACAGCCGGCCAAACTGACATGCACACATAGTGCACTTACTCCACTCCTCCTCCACCCCCCTCCCATGGCCTAGCCCCACCCCGCCCCTCCCTGCACATGCTGGCTGAGTCAGCAGCTGAAAAAAAAACAATAGCAAAATATTGTTTTATTTTTCAGCTGTTGGCTCAGCCAGTGGGGTGACGCTCCTTTACCATTGAGAAGGAGCCTCCCTTGTCTTTCCCCGCTTGCCCCCTGAACTACTACTTAGATTTTCCTCTATCAATTAAATGCTTTGTAAAGCCAAGTGAAGTATCTGACTTTGAACCATCATTCAAATGAAGGACCTTTAGTTGCAAGTGATTCAAAATTAACCAGCTCTATTAGGTGAATGTGTAAACTGGTCTAACAGCTACATGTGCACAAACTAGCACTGTCTGGAAACCTAGCCTGTGCCAAACACTGAAGTAGAAAAAATTAGCCCCCTGGCACTACCCTCATGTTGCAATTCAAAAAGGAGCGGTAGCGGTCATTAGCCCAAAATGAACAGAATGGAAATGAAGCGAACTAAAAGAAAAATCCTTGACTAATTTGTTCACCAGAATATTTGGTGCATAAGTTTACCCTAATTGAACTTTTGGAAAATCCATCTGTCTACAGAACTGTATATAAGATGGCCTCTCCAGCATGCACATTGTGTACCTTTTCATTCACGGAGCTCGGCACACCACTATAAAGGAACTCAAGGACCAGAGATAGTGTTTTCCACTTAAGGGAAGGACTGTACTTTGCTGCTGGGATGAAACGCTGCTGCTGCAGATGGAAGTAGGAGGTAGATTGGATAGAACATACTTTGTCAGCAAAGGACAAGTTCAGTGTAAGCATCTTGCTTTGAGCATACCATAGCAGCTGAGACAAAGAGCTGTGAACCACTAGTAAGCAAATGTGCGCTCCCTAGTGTTTAGCGTCTGAAGCTGGTGTATTTCCTCTTGTTCTGTGCCAGTACTTGTAAGAAGTCATATGCCTGAACCCTCCATCACTGCACCCTGCTATGCACCAGACGATCAGGAGAGGTTTGTATGGCTTTACCTTGAGTACTGCATCCTGTTATTTGTATGATGATTCTGAGCGGTCCTTGTGCCTAAACCCTCAAGTTCATACCCTTTTCTGTGACCAATGATCCTGTGATGGTTGTGTACATCGTCCCTTAATCGCCAAATCCTGACATTCAGTCAATGATTGTGAGAGGCTTGTGCACCTGAAACCTGCATTACATCATTTTGTTCAAGCGATTGACAATTAGATGTGGCTCAAAATTATGTAATGACCAATGTGCAATGCATAATTTCTACAAATGACTTATGACATTATGGGGCTGATTATGACTTTGGCAGACAGATTACACCATCTGCCGAACTTCAGATGGGGAGGTTGACGCCATAGTGGCTACCTTCCTGCCGGCCCCATTAAGAGTTTCACGCTAGGTCAGCGGGCAAAAGCCTGAGTTTCTGCCCACTGGCCTAGCGGGAAACAATCTACAGCATTGTTTCTGGCTCATAATCAAGCCGACGGTAATGCTGTAGAGCGCAGGGTGCACAATCAATCTCGCAATGTTCACTGTCTGAAAAGCAGACAGTGAACATTGCGAGGGTGCTGGCCACGGGGGGCCGTACACTACTCATGCCAAGTGCATGGGCAGTGCAGGGGCCCCCCTGGTGGCCTCTGCACCTGTTCTCTGCCAGCATTTTCATGGCAGAGGTACCACCATGAAGCTATCGGCGAAGAAGGAGGTCGTAAGCAGCACTTCCCTGGCAGTTTAGGACCGCCACCACCTCCACACCGCCAGGATCTCAGATCCTGGTGGCGCTGCCAGTTCCCTGGTGGCCCAGCATCCAGGGTTGTAATGTGGTGGTTGGAGCCCACATTGGCGGCGGTTTGACCACCATCCGCGAGTCTGGTGGTCTAGTGACCACCAGACTCGTAATAAGGCCCTATGTGGCATGTAAGTTTCAACCTTCTTGCAACTCTTCATTTCTTCACCAGACCGATAAGTATGTGAGCCACGTGTGCCCTCTATATTCAGCCAAAGCATATTTGCTCCAGATAATGGCTGAGTATATGTGGCACAAGCTCCCTATCACCTACATCCACCAGCACACTTCCTCATTCATTTGGGACAGAGAACTCAATAGGATGGTGAAGGAAAGTGAGTCCGAGGCACAGGAAACAGATTACTTATTTATTGTTACTAAGTAACAATGCAATAAAGCTCAGCCATACCACAGAGGAAAGAAGAGGAGCGCCGCCACCAACTACCGCTCTAGCTCTTCTCTGCTCTCCGTCCCTGCATTCCACAGCCACGTCAGGGTTGACATCACCCTGGAATGCAGAGGATTAGAATACCACACACCCCCCTTCATATACTACACAAATGATATACATAAGGATGATGACAAATGAGGGTACAAAGTAAATAGAAAAACAAGTTACATGTTTAGATAAGCAGGACTTCGCGTTTTCCAATCAGATCTCCTTAAGAAGTCATCAGTGGAGCCGTTGTCCTTTCCCAAACTTGAGTTGTCATTCTCTTCTGCATCTTCTGCATCATGCATCTCCTTTCCTCTCTATAGAACCACACGGTTAAGATTCCATACACGGTGGTCATCCGTTCTGATGGCATTGTTGAAGATTTTAATGACTTTCATTGGTTTTGATAACTTGTCGCCACCAGACTGAAAACCTGGACGCTTAATCATGACCCAATCCCCCACATTTACCTTGGTCACTTTAACAGAATGTTTATGATCAAAATAAATCTTGCGATTATTCGCTTTGACAATTTCTCTTGCCTTTCTGATATTATCATCAACAGTTAAATTTTCATTTCCCAAGAACACGTTAACCCACGATGGCTCAAGTATAGTATTGGGGCGTCTACCCCTAAACAACTCAAACGGTGAAAAACCTGTAGTAGTATGGGGTGTGAATCTGTATACGCCTACTCTTTTGATAACCTCATCTTGCCAACCACTACTCTTCACCAAGGAAATTGTCTCCTTCAGCACTCTATTGAACCTTTCAATCATTCCATTGGATTCTGGATGATATAGGGCGCACTTCTTGTGCCGTATGTCACACTCAGCAAGAAATAACTCCATTCCTTTAGAGATTAGCTGCACCCCATTATCAGTAAGTTATGTCTCAGGAATGCCCTCCTTCATGAACAGATCTTTCAAAAACTTTACAACTTGTCCAGTTTCAATTCCTCTGGATAAACAGATTTCTGGCCAACGTGAAAACATGTCTATTACAACAATGACGTAGATTTCTTGCCCGCCATTATGTATGGGCCCTCAAACGTCCAAAGCAATATCTTTCCATGGTTTGTCCGGGCGATCTCTTATCACCATTGGTTGGACTTTGGGCTTACTGCTCTTCTCAATTATGGCACACTGCATACATTCTCTTTCCAGGCGTTCAATTTGGGCATCCATACCTGGCCACCAATAGCTAGCCTGTAGTCTCTCCTTTGTCTTAGAGATACTCGAATGACCCTCATGCGCCATATTGAGTAAGTCTAATCTTAGCTTAGCCGGGGGAATCAGCCTCGTACCACGAAGGAGAAGACCCTCCCTAGAGGCCAGTTGATCTTTAACCATCCAAAAATCCTTGCACAGATCTCCTCCCTGACCCTTGTGAGACCATCCGTGACTTATCAGATCAATGACCTTTTGTATAGTGGCATCACCTCGGACCTCTTCGAGCCATCTATCCTTTGAAATAGTTTCAGTACTAAGTTCACACACATCAAACTGGTCAAGTTCACACATATCAAACTGGTTTTCAATAGTGTCTCTATCAGTGTGATTGCTCTTGCTCTCATCCACTAACCTGGAAAAGGTATCAGCAATCACATTTTCCACACCAGGAATGTATCTCACTTTCGTAGTTATACTCTTGCAAGTCAATCACCCATCTGGATATCCTAGAAGATAAGGAATCAATGCCTCTATTATTGAAAACCTCACAGAAAGGTTTGTGATCAGTCTTAATTATGAATTTTGTGCCCCATAGAAATGTTTTGAGTTTCTTAACAGCCCAATGTACGGCGAGGGCTTCTCTTTCAATCACTGAATATCTAGATTCAGCACCTGTAAGACTTCTAGACCGAAACATAATGGTGTTGTCTTGACCACACCCATCTTGCTGTAAGACCGCGCCCAGGCCCTTTAGGCTGGCATCCGTAGTAATTATGGATTTCTTCTTTGGATCAAACTTCTTAAGTTTAGGGGTCAAGGCTAACTTGTTCTTGATCACTTTAAATTCCTTCTCACACTCCTCACTCCATAAAAGTTTTGTGCCCTTTCACAATAATCCCCTCATATTATAAGTAACCTCAGTGAAGTTCTTAACAAATTTATGATAGTATTCCACCATCCCCAGAAAACGCATAAGTTCTTCTTTAGAGGTGGGGGAAACCATGTTTTGAATAGTGTCAACCAAATCTGCTTTGGGTATGACCCCTTCACCCGTTATTGTGTGGCCAAGGTAGTCAATTGTTTCCATGCCAAATTAGCACTTCTCAAATTTTATAGTTAAATTGTGGTCACATAACCTCCTCAAAAACTGCCAAACTCTTGCATTGTGTTCATTCCTGTTACTGCCATGTACCAAAATGTCATCTTTGTAAACACAAACCCCTTCTAGGGTTGCCAACACTTTTTCCATGACCCTTTGAAAAACCGAGGCAGCTGAAATTAGGCCAAAAGGGAGGCGAGTGTATCTGAATGTGCCAAAGGGGGTGATGAAGGCAGTCAGATCTATAGACTCTTCATCAAGTTGAATCTGATGATAGGCAGATGCCAAGTCAATGGTGCTGAATACCTTGGCATCCCCCACATCATGAGTAGTTGAGAAATATTGGGTAGAGGGTACTTGTCAACCACTACACACTTATTGAGCTGTCTAAGGTCAATGCATAATCTAAGGGATCCATTGGGTTTTCTAGATGTAACCACAGGGGCCAACCAATCGGTACTTTCTACTTCCTCAATGATACCCTGATCTCTGAGTTTGTGTAGTTCCGTCTGAACTTTCTCTCGTACGTTCACTGGAATACTCCTTACCTTGCTACAAACCGGCACAGAACCTGGACAAATTTTAATTTTGTGTTTAGAACCCTTTAAGCAACACAGTTCACATTTGAAAAACTTGGGGAATTCAGAACGTAGGGCTTGTTGTAAGTCCAAATCTGTTTGCTGTGTAACTGCGTTGACAGGGGTTAATTCTTTCAACACAATGGGATTATCCAGAGTGGGATCTAACATAATTCCTAAATCCCTTTGGTGCCACCAACTAATAATGCTATTGCCCTTCTTTGACACATAAATCTTACCGGAGATGTGGCGATCCTTATATTCAATTAAGCCTATGAAGTAACCATGTAATGGTATAAGCTCACCTCCAGAGGCGCATGGTTTAATATCAGGCTTTAGTAACACAACCGTGTTTTTTAGGTGAAGGTGGAAAAAATCATTAGAAATAATCATGAT
Source organism: Pleurodeles waltl (assembly GCF_031143425.1). Classification (NCBI taxonomy): domain Eukaryota; kingdom Metazoa; phylum Chordata; class Amphibia; order Caudata; family Salamandridae; genus Pleurodeles; species Pleurodeles waltl. The sequence continues at coordinate 1,009,393,431 of NC_090437.1, forward strand.
TTTGGCACCAGAATCAAATAAAGCCTTGGTTCTTTTGCCCTCAACCAGAATGAAATCCAGGGGACCAACACATTTGCCAGTTTCTATTTGCAAGATAATTTGCCCACAGTCAAAATCCATAGGGGACACTTCTCCACCATCTTGGGTGTTAATTTTAAATACCGATTGCTTAGACTTTCTTAGCTTGCAAACTGAGAAGAAGTGACCCCGTTTCTTACAAAAAGTACATGTCGCATTAATAGCAGGACAGCTGTTATCATTTGCAAAGTGGCCCAACCTGTCACACCTGAAGCATCTCTTATCTTTAGTAGGTCCTTTGTTATACCTCTGTTTAACACCCAAAGAGGTACCAGTGTTTTTCGTAACCACAGACACCTGATTGGAAACATCACTCTTGATTGCATCCACACATTTCAAGGAATGTTTGATTTTTTTAGCAATAACCAGCACTTCTTCAAGAGGAGGATCATCTCTAAGCCATAGCTCCTCCCGTATTTTTTCAATGTGTCAACCCAACATAAATTGATCCCTGATTCTCTCGTCTGTAAAAGCTCCAAACTTACAGGAAGAAGCAAGACGACAAAGATCAGTAACATAATTTTCAATGCATTCACCTTCTCTTTGCAAACGCTTCCCAAAGTAGTAACACTCTAAAATTGTGCTGATCTTGGGAAGATAATGGATATCCAACTTGCGTATACAAGTTTCATATTCATTAAGATCTATTGCCTCACTGTCAGGAATGTCAGACAAATGGTCAAACACCTCTTGCCCCTCTAAGCCTAGACAGTGAAGCAACAGGGCAGTTCTCCTTTCAGCACTCAAGGAGGTTCCACAAACTTTTGCATACCGTTCAAATTTTTTTTTCCACTTAGCCTATTTAATGGGCGGCTTCCCAGGAGATGAGAGGAAAAATGGAGGTGCTGGTACGTTCTGCATAATGAGGAAAATATGTACGAGTTGCAGGAGGTAGTAACAACTAAACAAATAACAAAGGTTCACAATGTACATAACATATGCCAATTGAAGTTAATAGTTCAAGTGCGGCAGTCACATGCTAGAAAGTTGTGCACTTTGGAAAAAAAAAAAAAATTAAACTGTGCACATCAGTGAGGTCCTTGAAAACAGAGATGGTGACGATCCATGACGAAGCAAGTTGTGGATTAGAATACCACAGATGGCTGGTGTACCACCCTTTTGGCTCCCCTCTCTCCTGGAGCATTGGCTGCCCGCAGCTTGGTCCTTGTTATTGGTGCCAAAAAAACGTAATAATCTTACTAGCCATATTTCATTAATAATACAAATCTCATATATTTCTCTAAAATAATCAAACTGTTCGGACAATCTACTTATTTTGAGTGCTAGATGTGAACCTGAATTAAACATTCTGTCTCAAACCATTCTTCAAGAGTCTGTCCATCCCACTACCCCCTGAAAGTCGAAGCCTAAAAATAAGGTGCTTGGCATTGTTGTTAGCTTGCAGTAGTGTATGGTTTAAGTATTTCCAGGAATGCAGCAAATATATGTTTCAAAGATCGCCTATCTGCCCTGGCGTTGCACACATTCTGGAGCCCTGATCTGCCACTGCTGTATGGGTGCAAACATATTTCAATTATGCACTTAACGTGATGACAACTTGGGAGTACTCCATAGGTTTATGGAAACAAACTCTGGCAAAACCCCAAAGTCACACCTTTGTAATTCAGTTGTCAAATTGATGCCATTGTCAATTTATGCCTGTAAAATATTGTTTAAAAAAGGAAAACAGCATTTTAAAATACTGAAGGAGAAGCAAACACATATCTTATGGTATCTCAAAACTGCACATTGAATTCAGTGTTTCCAATCTTTTAAATTGCATGGTTCATTTTGAAAATACTTCTCACTGAAGAAACTCTGAACAGAATTTAAAAATAATAAGAAAGTATTAGTATGTAGGAAATGCTTGTTAATGCCTAGTTTATTTTCTGCAGGATTCAGCCATTAGGTCTTCTGCAGCAGCCCAGGGAACTGGTTTATGGCTCTCCAGGAGCAGTATAATGCTAAGTACACCTTTTACCGCGGACGCCAGCTGAGTGAGTGAAGATGACCCTCTCAAAGGTGATACTATCACTAGTCCACAGTGACAATGGATGGCCCTAACTAGCCCAGGTCATGGCCTGCATCGACTACTGCATTACCATTTAAATTGGACTTTACAAGAAATATGCTGCTAAAATGCTAAGGCTACAGAATCAGGTAGCAAGAATTTGTCCAAACCTCTAATCCACCTTTGCAATGCTACACTGTAAAATACACACTGTAGAAGCTGGAAACAAATTACAGTTTGCACAATCCATAAAGTTTACTATGGCACTGATTCAAAATATCTGCAAAACTGAAACCCCAATCAATGTCCACCCACTATATCACGTAATGATCCATTAAAAGAGTATGAAACAGAGATACATGCTGGAAGATTAAAGATCTAAAATGTGGATTGTCTCACCTAACCTGAAATCCAAAATTTATCACATGTGGTTCAAGAACATTTTGTAAAAGGAAACAATGTCTACTTGCTTTCAACTGAACTCTGTACATATTAGGTGATGACCAGCAGATATGATCTCAACACTTTTACTTGTAACCATTTTCAGCTATTTGTAGTAACTGAAAAGCTATAAGTAGCATTTTAGAAAACTCCTTAATAAATAATAAATCAATAAACAATGACATTTCAGAGATAAACCAAGTTCCGGGCTAGGGTTTAATATAAGTAGCTTTTTGAAGCATCATAATGCCTTCAATAACAAACAATAAATAAACATCCTAGAAAAACTGATTCTGCCTTCAGGATCAAAAGTACCTCAATGCAGTGTCCAGGTGAGGTGACAATCTGAGTACCTCAATGCAGTGTCCATGTGAGGTGACAATCTGCTCCCTATTTTATCATTTTGGTAGAGCCAAAATGATTTCTGGTGCCTGGGACCGATGTCACAAGTATCTTGACTGGTGTTGTAAGTGATTATACAGTATTCACAACAGAATGCTTGACTTTCTTGAAGTATCGAGGTACCCCCAAATGGTTCTTCTATTAGCATGAGTTACTACTGTCCCACTGACCAGAACATAATATAACTAACAGTGGTGGCAGCTAATTTTAGCAATGGGGAACATACCTTTTTATCTGAACACAAGTGAGGATACTGTTTACTTTCTCTCACTGATAAGCACATCTGCATAGTATGTTATGTCTTGGACACCTATTTTCCTCTGATTGTATGTAACATATTGCTGCATGTGCTTGTGTAACTTGTGAGGTGGTGTACCCAGTAGGCTCCTCCACCTGTTTGCAGCCCTCAAAGTGAGTGAGTTGTAGCAAGGTTTTGCGGTCTTCTCTTTCCCAAACAGAGGCAGTTGAAAATCTCAAGTGGAGGGGCGGGTGGGGACTTTGAGGGAGTGGGGGTAAATAAAATATTATTTTTTTAAAAAACTCAACTGTTCCTCCTGCCGCCAGCCGCCTCGCTGATCTTCTGATGGTGTTGGTGTACCAACAGTCCCTGGGACACCAACACAGGCTCCCCATGCAATCCTGGTGCTGCTCTCATGCTATACCTAGCATGAGAGCAGCATCAGGATTGATCTGAGATGCTTGGTCTGCCACTCGGACAGTGCACTGACGCCTGTGAAGTTTAGGACCGCCACCACCTCCAGACCGCCAGGATCTCAGATCCTGGTGGCGCTGCCAGTTCCCTGGTGGCCCAGCCTCCAGGGTTGTAATGTGGTGGTTGGAGCCCACATTGGCGGCGGTTTGACCACCATCCGCGAGTCTGGTGGTCTAGTGACCACCAGACTCGTAATAAGGCCCTATGTGGCATGTAAGTTTCAACCTTCTTGCAACTCTTCATTTCTTCACCAGACCGATAAGTATGTGAGTCACGTGTGCCCTCTATCTTCAGCCAAAGCATATTTGCTCCAGATAATGGCTGAGTATATGTGGCACAAGCTCCCTATCACCTACATCCACCAGCACACTTCCTCATTCATTTGGGACAGAGAACTCAATAGGATGGTGAAGGAAAGTGAGTCCGAGGCACAGGAAACACAGATTACTTATTTATTGTTACTAAGTAACAATGCAATAAAGCTCAGCCATACCACAGAGGAAAGAAGAGGAGCGCCGCAACCAACTACCGCTCTAGCTCCTCTCTGCTCTCCGTCCCTGCATTCCACAGCGACGTCAGGGTTGACATCACCCTGGAATGCAGAGGATTAGAATACCACACCCCCCCCTTCATATACTACACAAATGATATACATAAGGATGATGACAAATGAGGGTACAAAGTAAATAAAAAAACAAGTTACATGTTTAGATAAGCAGGTCTTCGCGTTTTCCAATCAGATCTCCTTAAGAAGTCATCAGTGGAGCCGTTGTCCTTTCCCAAACTTGAGTTGTCACTCTCTTCTGCATCTTCTGCATCATGCATCTCCTTTCCTCTCTATAGAACCACACGGTTAAGATTCCATACACGGTGGTCATCCGTTCTGATGGCATTGTTGAAGATTTTAATGACTTTCATTGGTTTTGATAACTTGTCACCACCAGACTGAAAACCTGGACGCTTAATCATGACCCAATCCCCCACATTTACCTTGGTCACTTTAACAGAATGTTTATGATCAAAATAAATTTTGTGATTATTCGCTTTGACAATTTCTCTTGCCTCTCTGATATTATCATCAACAGTTAAATTTTCATTTCCCAAGAACACGTTAACCCACGATGGCTCAAGTATAGTATTGGGGCGTCTACCCCTAAACAACTCAAACGGTGAAAAACCTGTAGTAGTATGGGGTGTGAATCTGTATACGCCTACTCTTTTGATAACCTCATCTTGCCAACCACTACTCTTCACCAAGGAAATTGTCTCCTTCAGCACTCTATTGAACCTTTCAATCATTCCATTGGATTCTGGATGATATAGGGCGCACTTCTTGTGCCGTATGTCACACTCAGCAAGAAATAACTCCATTCCTTTAGAGATTAGCTGCACCCCATTATCAGTAAGTTATGTCTCAGGAATGCCCTCCTTCATGAACAGATCTTTCAAAAACTTTACAACTTGTCCAGTTTCAATTCCTCTGGATAAACAGATTTCTGGCCAACGTGAAAACATGTCTATTACAACAATGACGTAGATTTCTTGCCCGCCATTATGTATGGGCCCTCAAACGTCCAAAGCAATATCTTTCCATGGTTTGTCCGGGCGATCTCTTATCACCATTGGTTGGACTTTGGGCTTACTGCTCTTCTTAATTATGGCACACTGCATACATTCTCTTTCCAGGCGTTCAATTTGGGCATCCATACCTGGCCACCAATAGCTAGCCTGTAGTCTCTCCTTTGTCTTAGAGATACTCGAATGACCCTCATGCGCCATATTGAGTAAGTCTAATCTTAGCTTAACCGGGGGAATCAGCCTCGTACCACGAAGGAGAAGACCCTCCCTAGAGGCCAGTTGATCTTTAACCATCCAAAAATCCTTGCACAGATCTCCTCCCTGACCCTTGTGAGACCATCCGTGACTTATCAGATCAATGACCTTTTGTATAGTGGCATCACCTCGGACCTCTTCGAGCCATCTATCCTTTGAAATAGTTTCAGTACTAAGTTCACACACATCAAACTGGTCAAGTTCACACATATCAAACTGGTTTTCAATAGTGTCTCTATCAGTGTGATTGCTCTTGCTCTCATCCACTAACCTGGAAAAGGTATCAGCAATCACATTTTCCACACCAGGAATGTATCTCACTTTCGTAGTTATACTCTTGCAAGTCAATCACCCATCTGGATATCCTAGAAGATAAGGAATCAATGCCTCTATTATTGAAAACCTCACAGAAAGGTTTGTGATCAGTCTTAATTATGAATTTTGTGCCCCATAGAAATGTTTTGAGTTTCTTAACAGCCCAATGTACGGCGAGGGCTTCTCTTTCAATCACTGAATATCTAGATTCAGCACCTGTAAGACTTCTAGACCGAAACATAATGGTGTTGTCTTGACCACACCCATCTTGCTGTAAGACCGCGCCCAGGCCCTTTAGGCTGGCATCCGTAGTAATTATGGATTTCTTCTTTGGATCAAACTTCTTAAGTTTAGGGGTCAAGGCTAACTTGTTCTTGATCACTTTAAATTCCTTCTCACACTCCTCACTCCATAAAAGTTTTGTGCCCTTTCACAATAATCCCCTCATATTATAAGTAACCTCAGTGAAGTTCTTAACAAATTTATGATAGTATTCCACCATCCCCAGAAAACGCATAAGTTCTTCTTTAGAGGTGGGGGAAACCATGTTTTGAATAGTGTCAACCAAATCTGCTTTGGGTATGACCCCTTCACCCGTTATTGTGTGGCCAAGGTAGTCAATTGTTTCCATGCCAAATTAGCACTTCTCAAATTTTATAGTTAAATTGTGGTCACATACCCTCCTCAAAACCTGCCAAACTCTTGCATCGTGTTCATTCCTGTTACTGCCATGTACCAAAATGTCATCTTTGTAAACACAAACCCCTTCTAGGGTTGCCAACACTTTTTCCATGACCCTTTGAAAAACCGAGGCAGCTGAAATTAGGCCAAAAGGGAGGCGAGTGTATCTGAATGTGCCAAAGGGGGTGATGAAGGCAGTTAGATCTATAGACTCTTCATCAAGTTGAATCTGATGATAGGCAGATGCCAAGTCAATGGTGCTGAATACCTTGGCATCCCCCACATCATGAGTAGTTGAGAAATATTGGGTAGAGGGTAATTGTCAACCACTACACACTTATTGAGCTGTCTAAAGTCAATGCATAATCTAAGGGATCCATTGGGTTTTCTAGCAGTAACCACAGGGGCCAACCAATCGGTACTTTCTACTTCCTCAATGATACCCTGATCTCTGAGTTTGTGTAGTTCCGTCTGAACTTTCTCTCGTACGTTCACTGGAATACTCCTTACCTTGCTACAAACCGGCACAGAACCTGGACAAATTTAAATTTTGTGTTTAGAACCCTTTAAGCAACACAGTTCACATTTGAAAAACTTGGGGAATTCAGAACGTAGGGCTTGTTGTAAGTCCAAATCTGTTTGCTGTGTAACTGCGTTGACAGGGGTTAATTCTTTCAACACAATGGGATTATCCAGAGTGGGATCTAACATAATTCCTAAATCCCTTTGGTGCCACCAACTAATAATGCTATTGCCCTTCTTTGACACATAAATCTTACCGGAGATGTGGCGATCCTTATATTCAATTAAGCCTATGAAGTAACCATGTAATGGTATAAGCTCACCTCCAGAGGCGCATGATTTAATATCAGGCTTTAGTAACACAACCGTGTTTTTTAGGTGAAGGTGGAAAAAATCATTAGAAATAATCATGATTTTGGCACCAGAATCAAATAAAGCCTTGGTTCTTTTGCCCTCAACCAGAATGAAATCCAGGGGACCAACACATTTGCCAGTTTCTATTTGCAAGATAATTTGCCCACAGTCAAAATCCATAGGGGACACTTCTCCACCATCTTGGGTGTTAATTTCAAATACCGATTGCTTAGACTTTCTTAGCTTGCAAACTGAGAAGAAGTGACCCCGTTTCTTACAAAAAGTACATGTCGCAATAATAGCAGGACAGCTGTTATCATTTGCAAAGTGGCCCAACCTGTCACACCTGAAGCATCTCTTATCTTTAGTAGGTCCTTTGTTATACCTCTGTTTAACACCCAAAGAGGTACCAGTGTTTTTCGTAACCACAGACACATGATTGGAAACATCACTCTTGATTGCATCCACACATTTCAAGGAGTGTTTGATTTTTTTAGCAATAACCAGCACTTCTTCAAGAGGAGGATCATCTCTAAGCCATAGCTCCTCCCGTATTTTTTCAATGTGTCAACCCAACATAAATTGATCCCTGATTCTCTCGTCTGTAAAAGCTCCAAACTTACAGGAAGAAGCAAGACGACAAAGATCAGTAACATAATTTTCAATGCATTCACCTTCTCTTTGCAAACGCTTCCCAAAGTAGTAACACTCTAAAATTGTGCTGATCTTGGGAAGATAATGGATATCCAACTTGCGTATACAAGTTTCATATTCATTAAGATCTATTGCCTCACTGTCAGGAATGTCAGACAAATGGTCAAACACCTCTTGCCCCTCTAAGCCTAGACAGTGAAGCAACAGGGCAGTTCTCCTTTCAGCACTCAAGGAGGTTCCACAAACTTTTGCATACCGTTCAAAAACATTTTTCCACTTAGCCTATTTAATGGGCGGCTCCCCAGGAGATGAGAGGAAAAATGGAGGTGCTGGTACGTTCTGCATAATGAGGAAAATATGTACGAGTTGCAGGAGGTAGTAACAACTAAACAAATAACAAAGGTTCACAATGTACATAACATATGCCAATTGAAGTTAATAGTTCAAGTGCGGCAGTCACATGCTAGAAAGTTGTGCACTTTGAAAAAAAAAAAAAACTTAAACTGTGCACATCAGTGAGGTCCTTGAAAACAGAGATGGTGACGATCCATGACGAAGCAAGTTGTGGATTAGAATACCACAGATGGCTGGTGTACCACCCTTTTGGCTCCCCTCTCTCCTGGAGCATTGGCTGCCCGCAGCTTGGTCCTTGTTATTGGTGCCAAAAAAACTTAATAATCTTACTAGCCATATTTCATTAATAATACAAATCTCATATATTTCTCTAAAATAATCAAACTGTTCGGACAATCTACTTATTTTGAGTGCTAGATGTGAACCTGAATTAAACGTTCTGTCTCAAACCATTCTTCAAGAGTCTGTCCATCCCACTACCCCCTGAAAGTCGAAGCCTAAAAATAAGGTGCTTGGCATTGCTGTTAGCTTGCAGTAGTGTATGGTTTAAGCATTTCCAGGAATGCAGCAAATATATGTTTCAAAGATCGCCTATCTGCCCTGGCGTTGCACACATTCTGGAGCCCTAATCTGCCACTGCTGTATGGGTGCAAAAATATTTCAATTATGCACTTAACGTGATGACAACTTGGGAGTACTCCATAGGTTTATGGAAACAAACTCTGGCAAAACCCCAAAGACACACCTTTGTAATTCAGTTGTCAAATTGATGCCATTGTCAATTTATGCCTGTAAAATATTGTTTAAAAAAGGAAAACAGCATTTTAAAATACTGAAGGAGAAGCAAACACATATCTTATGGTATCTCAAAACTGCACATTGAATTCAGTGTTTCCTATCTTTTAAATTGCATGGTTCATTTTGAAAATACTTCTCACTGAAGAAACTCTGAACAGAATTTAAAAATAATAAGAAAGTATTAGTATGTAGGAAATGCTTGTTAATGCCTAATTTATTTTCTGCAGGATTCAGCCATTAGGTCTTCTGCAGCAGCCCAGGGAACTGGTTTATGGGTCTCCAGGAGCAGTATAATGCTAAGTACACCTTTTACCGCGGACGCCAGCTGAGTGAGTGAAGATGGCCCTTCTTCCGGTGCCATAAAAGCCGTTGTGTGTTAAAGTTTGTGTTTTCATGTAATATGTGTAATGCAGGAGATAAAACAAAAATGCTCTACTAATCTACTTTCAGCCATACCTCAGCAAGATATCCCTGTTTCTATGCTTTTTACAGAAAGCTAGGAGGGTTGGTAAGCAACAAAGACTGGGGCAGGTATTTGAGGGGGAGAAGCAGCACACCCGGGAAGTGCAAGTTCCCGAAATGTGAGCAGTGGAAATATACATGTCAGCCACTCACAAACATCATAAACAGGATATGCTCAAGGGAAGAAACAAGCACCAGAAGAGGATGAAATCCATTAAATAAGAAGCAAACAAATGAGAGAGAAAATAAAGCCAGCCAATGGTTAGCAATGGTAGGGCTGTAGGCTCATTGTGTACACAAAGGGGGTCATTACGGCATTAGCGTACTCCCGCGGCCCCCATCACGACATCCAAACTTGGTTTGCGCCCGCCGGCCCAGCGGGGATGGGGCCGCAACATAGGAGCCGGCTCCTAATGGAGCCGGCGGTGTTGCGGCCGTGCGACGGGTGCAGTTGCACCCGTCGTGCTTTTCAGTGTCTGCTATGCCAGCGGCGGGCGGTGAGGGGCCCCAGGACACCCCTTACCGCCAGCCTCTTCCTGGCGGTGCAAACCGCCAGAAACAGGCTGGTTGTAGGGATGTCATAATCCCCAGGGCAGCGCTGCTTGCAGCGTTGCCCTGGCGGATTATCACCGCCGGGGTTTAAACGGTGGGAAACCGCCGGCCCCGGCGGTGCAACCGCAGCGCTACCGCCGCAGTCGTAATAAGGGCCTCCGTACCGCCAGCCTGTTGGCGGTACGGACGCTACATTACCCCTGGCAGTCTCCGACCGCTAGGGTCGTAATGACCACCAATATCTCTTTGCAACCAGGCAGCTTGCATTTCTGGTATGTAAGGCCTAAGAATGATAACTGTAGTGAACTCTGTTTTCTCTATTCTGAATTTGTGGAATGAAGTCTAAGACATACGTGGTAATAAGAGCTAATAAGATTAATTTACTTTCTTTAAAATGCAATGCTATACAGCTTAACAGTTTCATGATTTATGTAAAGTACATCACAAAGATCTTCTGAATTAGCTAACATAGATTACTTCTGTTAATATTAAACAATTACATTTGCCTCTGGAAATTGTGTGCTGCTATGCAAGCAAGGTAGGAAGCATCAATTTGCACATTGTCAAAGAAACAGGGAGTCTACTGCATTAAAATCGTTAACTGTCTCTTCAAAAGAGCCCTAAAGTGAAAAAGCAATAAGAAGGAGTACTCTTAGATGCCGAACAGATTCAGTACAGTTGGACTTAAAAATTAAAGAATCACCTTCCAAAATGATAGCTAGCATATCCATCGAGATTAATTACTGTTGTGAGCATTGAATTTAGTACACATACTGTAAAATCTTTGGTCTATGCAAATACCTCTGCTCAGCCGTAGGCCGGTCTCCAGGATAACGTCTCCTGGGGGCATCATGAAAAAGCATGGGTGGGCCATAAAATTTCGGGGACAGGCAAGTGTTAGAAATTGGGTTTCTGGTTAGCTAGGGTATGCACCTCAGCCAGGCAGAACTTACCCACTTTAGTCAGGGCAAGGGAGTTACACGTCAAAGATAACCCCTGCTCACCCCCTTGGTAGCTTGGCACGAGCAGTCAGGCTTAACCCGGAGGCAATGTGTAAAGCGTTTGCACAACACACACACATGTGACGCAATATCCCCACCACAAAGGAAACACAACACCAGATTATATGAAAATATACTGTATTGTACACAACGTAATTATCAGACCAAACATCACATATCAGTACTATCCTTAGCAGTTGTCAGAACGTTACACATTAGTTACTCTGCAACCTAGCAGTAGTCACACATAACACACAGGTTACTCAGAATTCTGCAACATAAGCAGTAGTCAGGAAAACACGTTATTACATCACAGCACTTGTCATAAGAATATCATAAAATGGCCATAGTAGGAACATTAGAAAACATATGGCAAGTTAGAAAAAACATATTAGCAAGCATGTCCATAAAAGGAACATTTGCATACACATATGTAAAAACATCAAACGCAGGTAGGTAACATATGAATCAAACAAAAGTCTGTAGAAAGAACTTTGGATTGCAACTATATTGGTCCTTTATACAGTACCTGGTTGGATGAAGGCACCTCCAGTGCCTAGAAGGCGAACAATGGGGCCCACAGCGCTCCTATGCGCAAAACGGGGGCCTCCCTTATACTCTGGGGTCAGAGGAGGGTGACATGCACCGCCTCTCTTTTATAGACAGGCCCCTCTGGGTACCGTGATTACTGGGGGCCACCTAGGGCCTCAACCGGCCCTCACGAGGGGGGCCAAAGCCAGCAAAAACAACTTAGGGCAGGAGGGGGGCACCTGTGATCTCTGGGGGGCCCCCGGGCCTCCACTGGCCCTTCCACCAAGCTGGGGGGGGCACAATAATGCCAGTTTTACCTAACAGCAGAAAAGGAGCATCCTGCTCCTTACGCAGAGGCCAGGGGGAAGGGGGCACTCCCCGCGCCTCCCCCTGGTCCTGCCGTGAAGCCACAAGAAGATCAGACCCCTCCTGGGGCCCGAGCAGACACTCGCCTGCACCCGATGCGGTGCGCAAGTGTTCTTCCAGCTTCCTGGGCCGCTGCGGTGATCTTATTTAAAGGGGCACAATGCAGCAAGGAGCCTACGAGCTCCCAAGGCTCCATAAGCGCGCTGCAATCAGCACTATGGCAGCCGCAACCACAGAGAAGCACCCCTCGTGAAGAAATGGATGCAGGGGTCAGGGGCCACAGCACCCTGCCCCTGGGGAGCAGATTCTTAAGACAAGATCCTCAGGTGGAGGGCCCAGCTACAGGCCAGCACAAAGGAAAGGCAGCAAGTGGCAAGTCCTTCACAGTGACTAGGCAGGTCACAGGTCAGCACATCAGCAGCAGTCCATTGCGGTTCCTGGTGAGTCCTTTCAGCCTTTGGTGTCCAGTTCCAAGATGATTCCAAAAGTCTCCAAATTGTGGGGAAAATTCCCCTGTACTTATAGTCAGTTCTTACAGAGTTTTACAATGGTAGGGAGAGGAGGTTCTAGCCAGTTACAACTGGTTCTGGGAGTGCCCCCTCTCTCCTTTAGCACAGGCTCCAAACATCAGTGGGGGTTAACGACCCTATTGTGTGAGGCCAGGGCACAGTCTTTACAAATGCAGGTGTGCCCCGCCTCTCCCTTCTCTCAGCCCAGGAAGACTATTCAGTATGCAGATGCACCTCTGTGACACCTCCACCCTCCCTGTGTACAGGCTGTCTGAAAAGTATGCACAAAGCCCCAACTGTCACTCTGCCCTGACGTGGATTGGAGTCAAGCTGCAAAACACCAGAGTCATAAGCACAGATAAATGCGCACTTTCTAGAAGTGGCATTTCTGTGATAGTAATAAAAAATACACCCACACCAGTAAGCAGCATTTATTATCACCATCACAACCATACCAAACACGTCTACGCTACCCCTCATAAATCAGACAATACCCCTTACACATAAGGTAGGGCATTTCTAATGCAATCCTATGAGAAGGCAGCACTCACAGCAATGAGACACCAAGTTAGGCTGTTTGTCACTACTAGGACAGGCCATGCAATATGGCACATGTCCTGCCTTTCTACATATTTGGCACCGTGCCCATAGGGCTAGCTACGGCGTACCTTAGGGGTGACTTACATGTAGTAAAAGGGGAGTTCTGGGCCTGGCAAGTAAGTTTAGATGCCAGGTCCCTGTGGCAGAAAACTGCGCACACAGGCCCTGCACTAGCAGGCCTGAGACAGGTTTTGAAAGTCTACTTCAGTGGGTGGCGCAAGCAGCGCTGCAGGCCCACTAGTAGTATTTAATTTACAGGCCCTGGGTATAGAGATACCACTGTACAAGGGACTTGTAGGTAAATTAAATATGCCAATTAGGTATAAGCCAATCATACCAACTTTAGATGGGAGAGCACCTGCACTTTAGCACTGGTCAGCGGTGATAAAGTGCTCAGAGTCCTAGAGCCAACAGCGAGAGGTCAGAAAAACCAGGAGGAAGGAGGCAAAAAGACTGGGGATGACCCTGCGTAAGGCAAAAACTCCAACAGCAAGCAAAGATGATCATGGGGATTTGCGATGCTGCAAACATCTGTTCACGTTTTAGCATGTTTAGGAAAGTAAAGCTGCCACCCTTTGGTGGGGAGGGATGCTACAAATAGGGAGCTTGTGCTGCATATGTTTTGATATTTTAAATATCTCTGCTCATGTTCATGTTCTGTTCATGTTAGAGTTTTTAAAGCATACTTTGAAATGTAGGATGTGATGGTGCCAGGGAGGGGACTCATTGTTGGGCCACGCTGAACATCAGCATCGCGCTGCCCAGTCTGTGAATCTGCTGTCATTGGGCAGCTGCTGCATCGCCATTGATGGAGCAATTCACCAATTTTCCTCTCGCACTTGGGGTGATGTGTTGCTTTTTTCAGGTTTCAGCTGCAAAACCCACTTCTAAGGTCCAAGACTTGAGAGAGGGGCACCTCAGGCAAGGGTAGGACTCATGGATGGCAGAGTACAGCAGCACCAGGGACGTTGCAAGCACTCTTTTATGTCCCTGTGATTGCAGAAGAATAGGGGGCAAACCAACAAGCCCTTGGAGATTCTGGGGTTCAAGGACATAAAGAGCAAATCCAGTCCTTCTCGCTGCAGGCAAGAGGGGGGGCAGCAGGCCAACACAGCAAAACAAGTAGCAAAGTGGAAGTCCCTTCTACAGCACAGCACATTAAAGCAGTAGGCCAACACAGCAATGCAGTTGCAGAGTGGCAGTCCCTCCTGGGAGCACAACAGTCCTTCTTCCTGGCAGAGTGTGCTTGGTTCCAGTAGAGATCTGATTTGGTGGGGCTTGGGGCCCAGTATTTATACTTTGGTGCCCTAGTTCTGAAAGGTGGGAGAAACTTCCAGGTATTCCTTTGAAGTCCACAAGGTCCCTGCCCTTCCTTCCCTGGCTCCAGACACTCTACAGGTGGTTAGGCAGCCCTTTGTGTGAGGAGAGGCACAGCCCTATTCAGCCCTATCCTCTCACCCATCTCACCCAGGAAGGCCCATCAGCCTTGTGATGGGCCATCAGGACACAAATGTCACACCCAAGCTCCCTTTGTGTGTGACTGTCTAGAGGGTATGCACAAAGCCCAACTTTCAACAACATCATATGTGCATTCAGAGACAGGCAAAGGCACAGAATGGTTAAAGTAAGAAAATGACAACTTTCTAAAAGTGGAACTTTCAGACTTACAATTTAAAATCCAACTTCACCATAAGCTGTGATTTTAGATTGTGAGTCCAGAGACACCAAACCTCATATTTCTATTTTTTCCCAATAGGAAATGACACTTAAAAGATGTTTTAAGGTCATTCCAATGCTATCCTATGGGAGAGATAGGCCTTGCAATAGTGACACACAAATGTAAGAGTTTTTCACTATCTGGACATGTTAAACTCAAAAGTACATGTCCAACTTTTAAATACACTGCACCCTGCCCCTGGGGCCAACTAAGGCCTAACTTAATGTGTGTAATAAAAAGGAAGGTTTGGGTCTGGCAAGTGGGTGTACTTGCCAGGTCGAAATGGCAGTTTAAACTACACACACAGGCTCTGCAGTGGCAGACCTGAGACATGTTTCAAAGGCTTCTGTAGTGAATGGCACATCCAGTGCTGCAGGCCAACTAGTAGCATGTAATTTACATGCCCTGGGCACATTTAGTGCACTTTATGAGGGACTTACAAGTAAATTAAATATGCCAATTCTGGAGAAACCAATGTTACCATGTTTAGAGTACAAAGCACCTGCACTGGTCAGTAGTGGTAAAGTGCACATAATCCTAAAAGCCAGCAAAAATAAGTCAGAAAAAAGGATGTCAGAATGCAAAGAGTTAGGGAAACCATGCAAGGATGCCAGGTCTAACATTTAGGTAATGTTACACTTGCTATAGGAATTTCATATTTCAAAGCATGTTCATAAAGTCAGTGTTAGCCAATGTTCTAGTATGACATTCTGCACAGAACACAGTGAAGCACAAATTTAGCAAAACCCTATCCATCACGTTTTGCCAACCCAATAATCCACTTACAAGTCATTTATACTAAAATTAGTAAAGCACTCTTATTATTGAGTGAATAAAAGTTGAAACATGTGCAAAATATAATTTGCATAGCAACAGCTTAGGGCCTAATGTCTGTGGGGAAATGCGTTGATACATAAGGGCCACTTTGACATATGACAATTACCGAAAATATGATACTTGCAGTACTCTACAAAGCCATTACCAAGTTGCATAAAATTGGTTAATGTACTGTCGAAATGGAATTGGCAGTATACAGTATAGCACAGCTGGTAGAACGCCCTAAACACTATTTCATCTAACAAATGTGCAATCAAATAAATGTTGATGAATTCCAATCTAAGTACAACCTCCCTAGATGGGGCCAACCAAGATGGCCGACTGGACACAACTCTAGGGAGCTCTGTCTCCCCATTGCCTAATCCTGTCATACTGTGAAGTCATCCTGCCCACACAGTGCAGGGCTTGCCCATCACTACCAGTGAAGGAAGTCTAGGTGGCTTGATGGCTTTTTAAACATCTGGGGAGAGAGACATGGACTCCCTAAGTGATCGCATCCCATAATGTGGCATCGATCCTGGCTCCAGGAGGATCTCAGCCCACTGGGGCAAGAATGGGCGGGCCTGCAATCTCTGTGGGGTGGAGCAGCCACACCCTAATGCTGGGGATAATTGAGCTAGCCCAGTGGGGGAACCAACCAATGTTGGAAACTGAGGGCCCCAGCCAGCCACCGAGCCTTGCTACTGCACTGGGCAGAGAGTCCTAGAATCGTCCTACTGGCTGCTTTGACTTGAGGCAGGGTATTGGGTTCCTGGGGGAGCTGCGGCTGCAGTACATGGGATCTGGCAGACCTATTGTATGGGTGGCCTCGGGCGAGGAGTGGCATTACCGGAACATCACAGAGTTGCAGAGTCGGCCCCGGGGGACTTTAGCCAGCACTGAGTGATTACTCGAGGCCCAGCCCAGGCTCATGAGACCTGTAATGGAGCCTAGCATTGAGGCCAAGAAGGGCCTGACTGGCTGCATTTTGTTGCACAACATTGCACTCAGCCCCAGGAGGAACCCCACCCACAAAGGTGAGAACTGGAAGTCCTGTGCCTGCTGTGGCCCCAGGGGTGCTGTGGATTGGCTGGCCTGTGGTGGCAATGTAGAGCCAATTCTTTTGGGGTATATACTGTCACACGATAATCGCTGGAGGCTCCATTCGGGATCCCTTTATGCAGATGACACCCTCTTTCATCTTACAGCCCCTTGGAAATCTCTACCCTTCACTTACAGTAGTTACATGCTTTCAGGGATCTGAGATGTCTTCAAATCAACCATGGCAAATTGCTTGGGACCCAGAGTTCCTGCCCACACTGTCCCTAAAATGGGAGACTGACCAGTTTTGTTACTTGGGGATCATGGTGGCACACACCTCCCAGTGATGAAGGTGTTATAATATTGATAGAATCATCGAAGGTTTGTGTGCGCTGGTCCAATTTTGGAATACCCTCTCTCTGTCTCTAGTGGGTTGAATGGCCGTGGCCATGATGTTTTTTTTGTCGCAGTGCCTGTGTACTGTGCAACATTCATTTGATACCATTCCCCAGACAGCCTTTCAGATTTTGCCCGCTGATATGGGCTGGTGGCAGAAGCAAGGTAGCACATGAGTTTTTGTTTTTGCCCACATTGGAGGGATGGGTTGGTAGTCCCCAACCAGGAGCTGTATTACCTGGCCTTCTACCTACAGCATGCCACCCATTGGTTGCTGGACAGTGAGAACTGGGAGAAATCACTCTTGGCAGATGAGACACATGCTCCTACTCTGCTGCAATTGCTGTTATCACACAGGTGGGATGATTTGCTGGTATTATACCTAATTAGGCACATGGTGTCACTTTGGGACTGGGCTGTCAATGTAGTGCTGAATAGAGCCGCGTTTGCACGAGAGTTAAATTTTTGTGACCTACCAGCATTTAGTGCACTCACTGAATCGGTGAATGTCACTTCTTAGTCGGGGGTGGTTGTGAAACTCTTGGTGACCTGAACCAGAATGAAGATTTTATTACTTTTGAGGTGGTGCAGGATACCTTTGGATTGGGAAATGGGCAATTCTTAACACATACCAGCATAGTTGCCATATCTCTGGAAATATGACCCACATTTCCTGCTGCTCTCACTATGTTACTACTGTTTTAAGGGCTGTTAGAGGTGGGAGGGGGCCGTTATCTGGTTTCACACTTATATTGAATCATGGTGGCTGACAAACGCTGAACCCTGTGTCCTGCCAGGGCTTCTTGGGAGGAGGACCTGGAGGTGCCTTTGGATGATGTGCAATGGGGTAGGTCCTGTGCCCTGATTCAGACAGTTTCTTGTAATGCACGATTTAAATTGGCTCATTTTAAGCTCTTGCACCACATGCATATTACAGTAGTGCTGCTTAACAGGATAGATTCTTGTAAGTCTAGTGGTTGCCATCAGTGCCAGGCTAGGATAGCAACTTTTCTACACCTTGCATGGTACAGCCCACTTGTGAACTCATTCTGGGCCTCTGTTGTAGCACGAGTGGCCACGGTGGTTAGGGCTTCCATGGACCCAATTGTTTTTGTGATGGGGGATGTTAGGCGGCCCAAGGGGAAAAACTGAGTTTAAATCCCTGCATCTGCTGTTGTTATTGGCGAAAAGACATGCTGCAATTACCTGGATGGGGCAGATTGGGCCCAGTGTGGATGGTTGGGTGAAAGATGTAAATGAGTAAATGAGTGGGTGGCTGCGGAGGAAGTAAGCCTGAAGAAGTGTCAGCATGATTAGAAGATGGAAGAGGATCTGCAAGTTTGGGGGGCGCAATTAAGTCTAAGGGGGTTATTACTACTTTGGAGGAGGTGTTAATCCGTCCCAAAAGTGACGGTAAAGTGACGGATATACCACCAGCCGTATTACGAGTTCCATAGGATATAATGGACTCATAATACGGCTGGTGGTATATCTGTCACTTTACTGTCACTTTTGGGACGGCTTAACACCTCCTCCAAAGTTGTAATAACCCCCTAAATTTGGAGGGGTCGCCGGACACTACGTCAAATGGCGAGGTGCACTCGCCTCCAATGCTGCAGCCTTTGTAGTTCTTTGAGAGGGATATGATACATCTGAATTATTGTGGGATTTGTAATGTGATCACCTGTTACTCTATGTCAAATGTTTGGGGATAGCTGCAGTTTTTTTAACTCTTTAAATTTTTGTCTACGACTTGCAAACAATAAAAGGTATTCTTTAAAAAAGTACTTTCTCCCAACAAAGTACAAACCCCCAAATGAACCTTTGCATGAAAGAAGATTAAGGCGGTCATTCTGACCGCGGCAGGCGGCAGTCGCCGCCTGCCATGCGGTCACCGCCAAATGGCCGATCCGCGGTCATTCTGGCTTTCCCGCTGGGCCGGCGGGCGACCGCCAAAAGGCCGCCCGCCGGCCCAGCGGGAAAGCCCCTGCAACATAGAAGCCGGCTCCGAATGGAGCCGGCAGTGTTGCAGGGGTGTGACGGGTGCAGTAGCACCCGTCGCGATTTTCACTGTCTGCAAAGCAGACAGTGAAAATCTTTATGGGGCCCTGTTAGGGGGCCACTGCCCAGGGGCCCCACGACACCCGTTCCCACCATCCTGTTTCTGGCGGTGTAAACCGCCAGAAACAGGCTGGCGGGAAGGGGGTCGGAATCCCCATGGCGGTGCTGCAAGCAGCGCCGCCATGGAGGATTCCCTGGGCCAGGGGAAAACCGGCGGAAAACCGCTGGTTCCCCTTTTCTGACCGCGGCTTTACCGCCGCGGTCAGAATGGCCCTGGAAGCACCGCCAGCCTGTTGGCGGTGCTTCCGTGGTCCCCGGCCCTGGCGGTCATGGACCGCCAGGGTCGGAATGACCCCCTAAATCTGCTTCTGCATAAACAAGCTCCCACAATATAAAAATATAATGTACCCATTTGTCAACTCAATATAAACTGACCATAAAATAAGCCATATTAATTCCGGAAAGTACAGTATTGCGTGTAAAGCATTCCCCTTAGAATACACAATCAGACTAAATAACTCCACTGTCCACAGCAACACGATGAGTGCATCACCTAATGCGAAGTTTCCAACAGGTGGTACGGGTACATTTGATGCAAACCGCACCACAGAAAGTACTGAAATACATGATTGTATGTGCTTTTGAAAAAGCACACCAGAGGTCCATTTAAAATCCCATCTCATCCTGAAAAATTACTAATCCACAATGCACAGCATGACTCCTTGCAGTATTCAAGATGATTTAAGATACTTGTATAACGCAATGGTGCGTTTTGTTTTTTAATTTCTCCCAAACGTCTGTATTTTGAGATTTGTTCACTTCTATGTACTACAGTCTGCAGCCATTATTGTAACTTGAACTAAAAAAATATTGTTTTCCAATTAACAAATATATAATAGCGGGTGTTTTGTCTAGCGCTTGCGTGCATAGATTTTGTACATTGCAGTGGAAGACGTGTTGCTATCAGTCTTCAGGATGAGACGCCCCTTGAAGAATTCAACCATGTGTCCTGCATTTTATAAGTAGGTCGTTGGAGAAGATACAATACAGTTACTTGTAATCACATTAATGCACATGCATATCGTGAATCTAGAATTTAGTAGAGTGGTCAGTAAGGTATGCTTGTGAGCCCAATCTCAGGCCCACGCATTTCTTTTCTTAAGGGAGTGCTTCAAGTGCAATGAATAAGGTGATTTGTTTTCAGCATGCGTCAAAGGCTGTCTGGTGAACACAGAAGCCATCTTGAAAATAAGGCTCCCTTATTAAAAGCAACATATTTCGCATCATAACGAATTTCGTACTTGACGTAAGTTCTTAAAAAATATGTAAAGGCACAATATTATTTGTCTGGTGTTATTTTTCAATAAAACAATTTATTGGATAAAAAAGGTATATATGAAAGTACAAAAAAAGTTTTAAGACCTGCCTATTATTATATTGTGTTAACATACTCAGGTGATACTTCAAGCGTTTTTAATGATGTTTGCTTTTAATAGCAATAAATTGCCTTTCCAATATGGTTTTCTGTAGGAAATCCATATTTTCTGCATGGACAACCCATATTTTTTGCCTTCTGCTGGACCGTGTATTTTTGCAGGCTTTGGAACTCTGTGCTGTTCAACCCTGCTACCCAGTGGTAGATTGCCAGTGCTCCCCCTTTAAACCAGTGGTGTAAAATAAGCCCCTGCAGCCCCACTGGTGCGGGGGGAGTCATAGCTCCAGGGATCCTTCAGCAAAAGTGATAGCTGGTGGGCCGGGGAGTGGTGAGGACCTCCATGTATTTGGCTGGCGGGCCCCCTCAAGTTTCATTATGCCACTGCTTTAAACATGGTTAAATTGGCATATTTCTTAATGGTATATTTAACTTACCTTTAACTCCCGAGTATATGGTGCCAAGATGTATACAAGGCCTGGATGTTAAATGCCAGCAGTGGACTGCAACACCTACTGGACTATCCACTACAGTAGTGGCTTCAGGACTACCAATGCAGTTTGACAGATCAAAACCTCACTTTTAAATATTATTAATTCACTTCTATTTTAGGCTTGGAGCCCCCAGGGCAGGTATTTAGGCCTTGGAGCCCCTGAGGCAGGTATTTAAATGTAGAACATGTAGACATGTAATTTTAACATGTCCTTAAAGTGATTAGCATCCAAAAGCATTTTTTTCCTGCGGCAGGCCAAGCTGTTCTCTCAGAAAACCAGAGTACACTTTCAAAATCCTAATACTGTATCTCAGGAATGGGACTATCTAGAAGAATAAACAAACAACTAATTTTAATATTTAATAACAATCCAATTGATTCAGATTTTGAATAAATATTAAGGAAATGTAACTTTTTGAAATGCACCTTTTTCCTGTCTGAGGTACCTGGAAGTTAATTTGTATTTGCTCTTTCCCAGCCAATAATTAACATTTGAAAAAGGTACAAAATGCTTCCTATAAACAAATAATGGGCTGACCTAAATGGTTAGAGATTACTCCTCTGAACCTCACTAAGGGGCATATTTAGGGGCCCTGGCGCCATTCTAAAGCCATATTAGCATCATTTTTTTTATGCTAATGTGGAGTTAGAAGGCCAAAAACGCAGCACTATATTTACATAGTGGTGCAATGCATGCAGTGCACCACTTTGTAACCCTTTGCACTGCATTATGCCTGCGCCAGGCATAATGACTGCAAAGAGGGCGTTCCCCCTTTAGAGGGCCAAAAAAATGGCGCAAAGAAATATAACAGATTTCCTTGCGTCAGGTTTTTTGGCACTTTTAACACTTGCTCAGAACAGGCTAAAAATAAGCATGCCATTGAATACAATGGGCCCCTATGTACTCTGCAGGGGTATCACCAAAACACTAGTCCTGCAGAGTACATCAATAGCTTAAAAAAAATTACGCTATTGCCCCCTACCCTGCGCCATGGTGCACCTTATTTTAAATACGGCACACACATGGTTGCAGTAGAGGGGTGCTAAAGGGCTCAAGAAAAGTGACTTTTCTTAAATATGCCCCTGAATATACAGGGTGGAAGCTGTAAGCATCCTTTTTGACATTAAGGTGTGATATTATGGATATTGTCATCCAGCCTCATGGCAACATGCATGAAGTCATAGTGGCATGCATGGAATATTGGCACAGGCTGGAGATGGTTAAAGGATGAGAAAGAGGGTAGTGGATAGAGGTGGTTCTTACTTCATGCTGGCTACATAACAAATAAAATACATTTTACTTACAAAACAAACGACTCTTTATTACAAATGTGGCGACAAGCTGTCCTCCAACCAAGTATGGAGTAAACCCGGACCCAGAGCGTGCAGCGGGGAAGAGGTGAAACTGTGGTGCGTCGGAGTGGAGTAAGAGAGTTCAGGATGTTTTCAGGTGCGTCAGCGAACTGAAGCTGAGCTGCCGGCTGTGGGGGGGTGAAAGTGACTGCTGGTTGTGTTGTGTATCGGAGCATCGGAGAGCTATTTGAGCTTTTGGGAGCAGGGACCGTTGGAGACGTCTTCAGTGTGACCTGGGCCAGAAAGTTAATGCCTGTCACGTGACACAGCCCATTGCAGCATCGACCATCCTCTTAGGTGAGGCGGATTTCCCTTGTCACATGACATGGCCCATTGGAGCGTCGGCCGCCATTCTATGGATTTCGTTGGTGGCTGGTGGTTTTCCAT
Organism: Pleurodeles waltl; assembly: GCF_031143425.1. Taxonomy (NCBI): domain Eukaryota; kingdom Metazoa; phylum Chordata; class Amphibia; order Caudata; family Salamandridae; genus Pleurodeles; species Pleurodeles waltl. The sequence goes on from NC_090437.1 coordinate 1,009,416,303, forward strand.
GTATCGACAGCACAGGAAAGTCGCGTGTTGCATCGTTTCAACTGTGATGCGCACACCTGTTTAAACAGCATGGGGAAGTTGCATATTATATTGTTTCAACGGTGATACGCACACTTGTATAAAATAAAGGAGCTGTAAATAAATAAAGGAGCAGTCACGGAGGAGAAAGAAAAAAAAATAGATGTGTGTTACCGGATTGCAACAGTGATACACACACCTACAAACAAATACAAATAGCAATAAACAGATAAAAGGGAGCTCATTAAAACAAGGAGCAAGCTGTTTGGAGCAGCTGGGTGTAGTGGCATTTGGACTAAGTTGAGCAGACACTTGGTTTTTCCCTATTTGGAAGTCAAAGTGTGAGTTTGAATTCATGGCCTTTTGGTAAACATGGAAGGTGTGAGTTGCAGTGTGCAAGGCATAAGTTTGCCTTCAATGTTTTTAGAACAGGCAGGAACACCAAAGATTGAGTGGAAGGAGTGGATTTTGAATTTGAGAACTATTTGAAGGCCATAGATGGACAACAATTTAGGCCATCAAGGAAAATGGCATTGTTGATAATGTGTTAGGGAAGGAAGGTCAACACATCTTTAAATATTTACCAGTGGCATGCTGCTTAGACAGCAAGGGAATACAAAATCTGTATCTGGAAGCTAAGAAGAGATTGGAAACATATTTTGGCAAGCAAGTCAATATTGTCATGCAGAGACATAAGTTCTATACTCAACCACAGAAAGAAACAAGAGTCAATTGACCAGTTTGTGACACACTTGAGAGAACTTGCGTTGGAATGTGATTTTAGGTATATGACTGACCAAAGGATTAGAGATCAGCTGATTGTTCTATGTAGGATTAAATGAATGCAGGAGAGGCTGTGGGTATGTAGAAATCTGAATTTATAGGAGGGTATTGGTATAGCTAAAGTCATCAAGGACGAGGATCTATGTATGAAGGAGATGCAGCAATTGGAACAGAGACATTGGTCTCACAGTGAAGAAGTCAACACAATATTAAAAAAAAACTCACATACAAAGTCAACGAAAGAGGGGTGTAACAAAGAGAAGTACAGCAGCGACAAAGGCAAAGAGAGAAATAATATCAAATCAAATTTCAAAGGTTGTTACAGATGTGGGAGTTTAACCCATGTGGCTGACTTTAGTGGGTGTTTTGCCCATGATAAAGACTGTAGGAAATGTGTTTGGAGGGGCCATTTAGCAAGAGCGTGTAAAGACGTGTCGCATAGTAAAGTAGCATACGTTGAGGATGTAGAGCCAGTGCCAGTGTAGAGCCAGTGCTCAGCACTGAGGGAAAGACTGTTCGGAAATTGTCAGACCAAAGGCAATTTTTTAAATCAATGGGAAAGAAATTGAGTTGATGGTAGATCCAGGCTCAATGTATTCTATTTTGCCATCCAGGATATTCAACGAGGTATGGCCTGAAGTAAAGTTACCACTCAGTGATGTGAAGCTGAAGGGCTATGGGGGAGCAGACATCAACATAGTGGGTTTCATGTATGCATCATTTGAATTTAGAGGGAGGACCTCAGAAGGTAAAGTGTATGTAGCAAATGATGGCCCAGCCATTTTAGGGTGGGTGCAGCAATATGATTTATGGGTAATATTGGACCCCAGATCAGTCAAACAAGTTTGGTGGTACAGAAGGAAGAGGGTGTTGATGGTATGTTGCAAACATTTGGGGAGGTATATGAAAACCACATTGGTACGTTGAAGGGATATGTGCATGAGATTAAAATGAAGCCCACTATGTGAGACATAGGGGGTCATTCCAAGTTTGGCGGGCGGCGGTTGCCGCCCGCCAAACTTACGCCGCCACTTGGCCGCTCCGCGGTCAAAAGACCACGGGGGCCATTCAGACTTTCCCGCTGGGCCGGTGGGCGCCGGCCAAGGGAGCGCCCGTCGGCCCAGCGGGAAAGGCCCTGCAACACAGAAGCCGGCTCCGAATGGAGCCGGCGGTGTTGCAGGGGTGCGACGGGTGCAGTTGCACCCGTCGCGATTTTCACTGTCTGCTATGCAGACAGTGAAAATCATGCTGGGGCCCCCAGGGGCCCCACGACACCCGTTCCCGCCATCCTGTTCCTGGCGGTAAAAAAACGCCAGAATAGGCTGGCGGGAAGGGGGTCGGAATCCCCATGGCGGCGCTGCTTGCAGCGCCGCCATGGAGGTTCAGCCCAGCCAGGGGAAATCCGGCGGTAAACCGCCGGATCCCCTTTTCTGACCGCGGCTTTACTGCCGCGGTCAGAATGGGCAGGAAAGCACCGCCAGCCTGTTGGCGGTACTTTGCGTCGTTCACGGCCCTGGCGGGTTTTACCGCCAGGGTAGGAATGACCCCCGTAGTGTGCGGAGGGTGCCAATAGCTGTAAGGAGTGAAGTGAGAGAGATGCTAAAGAAAAAGCAAAAGGAGGGCATAAGTGAGCCAGTGGAAGCCTCTGAGTGGTTATCGCCGGTGGTTATAATGAAGAAGGGGATGGGGGTTTACAACTTTGTGTGGACCTCAGGTCTTTGAACGAGGCCATAAGGTTGGACAGTTTTCTGTTACCTAACATTTTAGAGATGGTGTTGCAGTTGAACGGGGCAAAGTACTTTACCAGATTAGACCTCAAGTCTGCGTACCACCAAATTAAGTTGCATGAAAGCTCAAAGAATGTAACTGCCTTTTTATCCACAGAAGGTGTTTTTCAATTCACGAGGCTACCATTTGGGTTGGCATCTGCTTCAAGTGTTTTCCAATGGCTGATGAATGTTTTGTTGGAGGGAGTTCCATGTGTAAGCTTTTTCCAAGACAACATATTGATTAATGGAGCTATAAGGAAGAGCACAATAGTACATTGGTGAAGTGCTGGAAATTTTCAGAGAGGCAGGTTTGACTTTGAGTAAAGGGAAATGTTAGTTTTTGGTGGAGGAAATAGAATATTTGTGGTATACCATTTCGGGGCAAGGAGTTAGTCCCAAGGAGAATTTGGTCAATAAGGGAAGCTTCCGCACCTGTGGGAAAAGATCAACTAAGGTCCTTCACGGGGTTAGCAGAATAATATTCAAAGTTTGTGAATTATTTTGTGGAAAAGACTGAGCTATTAAGGGAGTTATTGAGGAAGGGCAGAGAATTTCGGACGGGAAGTGAACAAGAGCAAGTCTTCAGGGGCATTAAGCAGGATATCATGAATGCAAAGATTCTGCCGCCTTTTGAGCCAAAATGCAGGACAATAATTACAGTGGATGCAAGTGCACATGGGCCAGGAGCAGTATCATCTCAGTACAAAAATGTGGTAGAGAAGACGGTGGCATTTGCATCAAGGTCCTTAAGTCAAACTGAAAGTAACTATGCAGTAATTGAAAAGAAAGCTTTGGCTGCAGCGTGGGATGTGGAATATTTTCGCACTTACGTATGGGGTGTGTATTTTACGTTACAAACTGATCACAAACCACTTTTAAGAGTGTTGAGACCGGGTGGAACAAACAAGGTATCAGCAAGGTTAGCAAGATTAGCAGCTCGTCTTCAAGAATATCATTGCGAGTTAGAATATGTGGCAGGCTGGAAAAATGTACAAGCCGATTGCATGTCTAGGTTACCTTTAGAAACTACGGATAAGCAGCAAGTTGATGATGAGGTAGTTTGTGTTGTGGTGGAAGACGCATTGGAAGGGGATTTGAAAGCTATTACACAAGAAGAATGGGAGATAGCTGTCAGTAAGGATGAAGTGTTTCAGGAAGTGAGGATGAGCATTTGCAAAGGGTGGAAAGCGAGAGAGTGAAGTAAAGGAGGGGGCACACCCTTTTGTGAAATTGCAAGGATTGACAATTGGGGAGGATGGAAACATGATCATGCGTGGTGACAGGTTAATACCTCCTGATGGAGTGAAGACAAGATTAGTGATGTTGATACAGCAAGGCCATTTAGGGCAGACGCTTCATAAAAAAAGATTAAAGGAGACATTTTGGTGATCTGGAATGGATCAACAATAGAACAAGTGGGTGGCAGAATGTAACATGTGTAAGGAGAGTGTGAAGAAATTGAAAGTAACTAATGAGGGTATGGGATGTATCAGTGAAGAAGGAGGCCCATGGAGTAAGCTGTGTTTGAACATAATCGGGCCTATGGATTATGTGAACAAGAATGAGCGTTTTTCTGTGGTGATGGTTGATGTGAACTCAAGGTGGATCACGTGGAGTTTGTGAGGCATGTGACTACAGAAAGTGTAATCAGAGTACTCAAAAAAGTGTTTAGAAGTGAAGGGAACCCGGGTCTTCTGGTGACGGACAATGGGACACAACTCACATCGGTGGAGATGAAAAATGTCTTGGGGGGAATTGGCATCAAACATGTGTGTACGTCATTGTATTGTGGTGTTAAAGAATGGCCAAAAATGGAACAAGAGGAGAGTGGCTTTGTATTTCAAACAGGGAAGTGACATGCAGGATCAACGCAAATGGGAGAAAAAGGAGGAGTTTAAGTGTTCGGAATTCATGATGATGGATGACAAAGATATACCGGGTTGTAGGAGGAACATAATGACGGCAAATGAAGGATTGGAGGTGGTAGCAGGAAGAGACAACGTTATTGGGAAGAGGACTAGAGAGCACAGAACATGTAGGTTGCCAGCTAAGTAATGAAGTAAAGCATGTAACTTTTGCACCAGAATATAATACTGTTGTAAACATGAAAATGTAATAAGTATCTGTAGGTTTTGTTCGAATTTGTACTTAGGAAAGAAAGGGGATATGTTATAATGGATATTGTCATCCAGCCTTCGTGGCAACATGCATGAGGTCATAGTGGCGTGCATGGAATGATGGCACAGAGCTGGAGACAGTTAAAGGATGAGAAGGAGGGCAGTGGATGGAGGTGGTTCTTACTTCATGCAGGCTACATAACAAAGAAAATACATTTTTCTTACGGAACAAACTACTCTTAATTACACAGTGCCAAATCCTCCTTGCATGTCACAGCCTGCATGACAAGTCTGCTGGGGTTACATATAACAATTTAAGGCACACATGAAAGGCAGAAAACAGAGCGGTACAGCATTTTGTATATATGCACTGCCTGCTTGCTGATAAACCCTGATTTGTCCTGCCAGACTTAAGTATCTGGTATTTACATATAACACTGGGGGCAAACTTGAAAGGAAGGGAAACAGCATGACAAGGCAATTCTTGTGTATCCACAGTTTGGTTACTGGAAAACCCTATGTTTGTCGTACCTGACTTCTGTCTCTGAGTTTATTGTGGGTACAGTGGCTGCCTAAAACTGGATTTCAGTGTTAGATTTGGGAGGACACTAGGATCACCGTAGCACACTCCCCATACATACTCCCAGCCCTAAGAGCCCAAGTTGAGTGTGCTCAAAGGCTTTCTCCATCTTGAAAATGCCCAAAGTGGAAAGGGTTGGCCCCAGGAGCGCTTACCCCATTGGTTATGCTAGCTTCTGCTAGCTTAAATGTGGCAACCACATCCCACAAATGTGTTACCCACAGGCTCCCACTTCAGAGCACCCCTGGACCTGAGGCAGATCAGAAAGGGACTAAACCTGCTGCCTGTGACCTGAGAAGAGTCACGCAGGACCTGATGTGCTCTCTCTTGTACCCAGGACAAAGAGTTGGACACCAAGTTTCATAAGACTGACCTCTTCATGCTACAGGGACACAACAAGCTACAAGAGACTTTTGCTTCAACTGCATAGCTGATCAGTGGCTACCGGACCTGGACTGGATCCTGCTGTTGGCCTCGGCCTGTGAGTCTGTAAGAGCCTTTTCTGAGGTTCTGGGGGCTTTAGAAGTGTACCCCTGTGGTGGATGGGGACTGGAAGGACTAAAGTCAGATGGTAAAATCTTTGACCAGGATGAAACTGGTTGGTGTATCTGACCTGCGCTCCAATGCAGTCAGTGTCAAATGGAACCTAAGTTTCAGTCTACCATGACCATTGACTATGATTCACAGTTTATGGTTCTTGGCATCATTCCTACTTAAAACTTTTAAAAATCATGTATTGAACTATTGGATTTTGGTCAGTTTGGTGTCATTCTGTTTATTGAGTTTCACTCTATTTTTCTAATAACGTTTTGGTATTTTTATTGTTTTATATTTCAACTTCATTGCTGTTTTGGTCCTGCATAAATATTTTACACATTGCCTTAAGTAAAGCCTGCCTTCTCTGTGCCTTAGATACCAGGGGATTGAGCTCAGGTACATTTTGTGACGTTGAGCGCTCACCCAGATAAGGGTTGTGATTATTCTGTGATGTGTTAGTCACCGTTCAATAATAATCCAGTTTCTAACAGTTTCTCCTTTGCCTGCTTATCCTTTTTGTTTTTTTATCTTCTGCTGATGTGCAGGCTGCTAAACGTATGCTAATGACAAATTGACAACTAGCAGCCTCCCGAACAGCTATCCTGCTGCTGGTTGCTACTCCTGCTTTCTTTAATGTGTACACAATTTATTTGAGGATGGGCTCCTCAAGCTCTTTCCACCGCTCACTTGACCTTCTACTATGCTGCAATGGACATACACCTTGTCTTCAATCCTTCCCGTTTTTACATGGTGTCTGGAGTAAGGTTCAGATATAATTTGACTGCCAGGCCTGGGGATCCACACTGTCCAGAAATATCCCCTGTTCCTTCCTTGGTATGATGGTAGATTTACTCCCAGGCAGCTGCTTGAAGCAGGTTTTCACATACTTCACTCTGTCTCAGTGTCATAAACCTCACTGTCAATCTTTCCTCTGTTGCGCTGTTAGGTATGGACACATACTTCTCTATTTCATCCAGGCATGTTTACCAATCTTGTACTGGCTACTTTGATCACTTTTCTAGCCTACCTCCATTCTTCACTGTCTCCTCCATCTACTGAAACCACTTGTTCTCTCCTCACTCACTATTCTATTTTTTGCAGAATCAGGCATTCACAAACACTGAAAGCATGCATTAGTGATGCTTAACAGCAAACATGAGCTCCCCCTTTTTTGTGGATACTGTGGCTTTAAATGTGGATATCCAAGGAAAGGAAGCTTGAATGCATGTATGATGAGAATGGATACTTCCAAGTATTGTGCATTCTATAAAGTCCAGTTTTCTGAAATTGATCCTAAAATTGTGGCTTCTTTTATTAGATGACAGCTACAGTGTGGTGTCTACATGCTGCTCACTAGACATAAAGCAACTCTGACTTTAAAGAAATGTAGTTTTATTTCACAGAATTAGTTTTATTATGCATTGCATAAGGTTTGTCAAACAAAATACTCAAACCAACAAAAGTGAATTGCTGCTGGCCATATGAGAAGCATCAGCTGTCACCACTGTCTGCATAGCTTTCCTACCAAAATACTTCGGTGAGGCACTGATTTTTATAATTTGTTTTACAAATTAAGCAAGCCAGAAAGCAAGAAGTTCAAATCACTGCTTCTTATTGTGCAAATAACGAGATTAAGCAGGGAAGAGGTGCCAGGCACAAAGGAATCAATGAAAACAAGCATTGGCAAGGACAATATGTCAGGGATTGGGTGCCATGCTTTTGCCGTTGTCAATGGTTTTTTTGTGTGCCATGGTTTTTTCCACTACTTTAATGTTGGGGTGTTGGCTGAATCATCATTAATCAAAACATAGGGTAAAAGCAACCTCTTTCTGTTCTGAAAAAGCTAATTTTTCCATAGTGGCCGCTGACACTTAATCGACCTACTTTGTGCATGCACGTGCTCCTTGTGATACAGCAGAATGCACACACATGCACTTTAACTAATGGCTGAAGTGGGCTCACTAATTGCTCTATGATGTATGCAGTAGTGGGTGGAATTAAAATATGAACAACACAGTAACAGACCAGTGGATGAAGTGGGCTGGCTCAAAGGCTCTATGAGTAAGTATATATTATATATATATATATATAATTTTACTGAAATGCTACTGTGTAGTATATTGTGTTTATAATTTTACTAAAATTCAAACCTGTGTCTTGGGAAACAATTGCCAGAAAAAAAAGGCACTAGGTAAAAACAAAAAAAAATTGGTTTTAAATAGCAGACATTGCCATAGGAGTCTCCCTTACTGAAGAGAACTACTTTATGGATGTGCTCCTTGTGAAAGGCCAGGATGACATCACTTCCAATTACTTTAGACTGTGGATGAAGTGGACTGTCTATTTGCCCTTGCTGTATGCTGTAATGGGCAGAATAAAATGTAAACGACATTATAACAGACCAGTGAATGAAGAAGACTGGCTGAAATCCCCTGCAAGTAAGCATGTTATTCACTTAATTTAAGTAAAATCAAATGAGTGTTGGCTAATGCCACACCTAAAGCATTGACAAAGCCAATATGTCTAGTGTTGGCTGCAAGCCTCCTGTCTTTCTCAATTCTAGTTTTGATTTGTTATTGCATTGGCAAAATGTTTTTATGGGGAAAGATGCAGGGCCCTCAACAATCTAAAAAATATTGGTGAAAAGTAAAGTACATTTTGCCATAGTAGTGCCTTGCACCGAAGTGAACTACTTCATGTGGGATGTGCTCCTTGAGAAGGAACAGTATTCCATCACTTACACTAAAGTTAGACAAAGGCTAAAATAGGCCAACCCTTTTTCCCATACTGTATGCTGTAGTGGGTGGGGGGACTTTGATTAACACAATTTCAGACCATCGGATGAACATGGATGACTGAAAGCCCATATAAATAAGTATATTATACTTATAATTTCAGTACAATCAATGTTTTAGGTTAACACCAAGTCTAAAAACAGGGTGTAGAGTTGTTAATCATACATGGGATGTCCAAAGATTTACATACACTCAGACGTTTAGGGCGATGATTCCACATCACAATATGTGAATCATGTTCATAATGGCATTTCATACCAGGAGAGGCATTTTGACCCATCCCAGGCAGTGTAGAATGGATGACACTGATTCCATGAAAAGGGGCTGTGGGAGTGGTGTATTCAGCCTTTTGAATCTGTATTTGATGATCTACACTTTATTGCAGAGAAATGATCAATCAGAAGTTATGATGATCTGTTTCTTTTGCCCTCAAATATCTAAGTGCTCCTCATTATGAAACCTTTCATTGAACTAACTGAAAATATTATACCTGGTGTTGCAACAAACAAGCTGGCAGATCCGCAGAGATTAGTGTGTACTGTATTGCTGCTACCTAAAATACGTAAAATCCAATTATAAGAAAAGAGAGCTCTATTGGGTAAATTGGGAGTTAATGCTATCTGCCATTATCGATAAGAACAGTAAGTGTTTCTGGCAGCTTGTGAATTCTGTAACTTTATCATCACCATCCTCCTTTGAGGCCCAGATAAGTGAAGAAGACTGGGATTCCTTTATCTACATTCTCTATAGGGGGGATAATTCTGGAACTTTGATGGAGTCGCAGACTGGCTCGAAGTCAGAGGCAGAAATCTGCAAATTCCCAGACAGCAGTAATGCTGACTAAAACAATTAGGCATGTGAAAGCCTCTAGAGCCAGTGACCTGGATAGTCTCCCATCTGTGATCTTTAAGAAAGATCCCAGGAAATGGGATCCATCTGGAGTGGATTTTTTAAATGGCTAACGCATACAGAATGGGATCCATCTGGAGTGGATTTTTTAAATGGCTAACGCATACAGACACCTTACCGGATTCATGGAAAGGAGCCATAGTGAAGCCAATCTATAAAAAAGATAAAAGGGGTCAGCCTGCCAATTGCCGTTTGATTTCCCTCCTTGACATTCCTTCTAAACTTTATGCTCAAAATTTACTAAAACACCTCGCTGCCTGGACTTTTGATACTGGATTGATCCCTACTGAGCAAGGACGTTTCAGACCAGGGCATTCTACGATGGACCACTGTCTCACTCTGTGGGGTGTCGCAAGGAAGTCAATGGAGTCTGTAGGTGGCCTCTGCTGGTGCTTCATGGGCTTCCAAGTGGCATTCAACAGGGTGGACAAAGGTATGCTCTGGCGAAAACTCAAGCAGTGGAATATGTCTGGAGCCCTGATAGACCTTGTGATGAATTTCCATAGTTATAATTGGGTTCAAGTGGATCTGGATGGGCTGGGCAAGGAAAATTCTGGTAAAGGACTGCTTATGGCAGGGCTGCGTCTTGGCCCCTCTGCTGTTTAATCTGTTCTTTGTGGACCTCCCCCAGACATTAAGTAGTACACATAGTTACTCTCCAAAGGTTGAGGGTAGGCAAATCAGCTGTCGCATGTACACGGACAATCTGGTGGTGATCGACCTTGCGCCCATAGAACTATTGCAAAAACTAAATACCCTAAATTCCTACTGTCTTGAAAACAAACTAACGATAAATCTTGACAAGACAAAAACCTTTTTGTATTTTGGGGAAGGCACAGCAGGTTAGTGAGTATAAGTATCTGGGCATGATTCATTCAGAGGATCTAAGGTGAGACAAACATATGGCCTCTTGGAGACTAGCTCTGTCAGCAGATATATTCAGAGGTGAATGGCTTAAAAGTGTTTGACTGTAAATATGGCAATTATACCTTTGACCCACTAAGTAGGATTATACAGGGTAAATTGATTCCCCAGGCTCTTTATGGAGCAGAGGTGCTGGCAATGGGCGGACGGGTCTCATGGGAAGGCTTTCAAAGTAGTGTCTTGAAGTTGCTCCTTGACTTACCTAAAAACGTAATGATCCAAGCTGTAAGGCGGGAGTTGAGAACTGTTCATGGAGTGTACTGGTGGATGTCAGAGCCCTTTGTTTTTATTTTTGGCTCAAGAATGGAGTCTCTGGTGATAAACTGACAGTGTCAATTTTGCCTGAGAGTCTGGCACCTCTTCCTAGTGAGAGAAATTCTCTGATAATAATGATAAAAAGTTTGGGAGTCCCTACCATGTATTTCGAAGGGAGGTGAGGCAGTTAAAGCTAGTCAAATACAGAGTACCTTTAGGCAATGTGTTATGGAAGCTAGCTGGAAGGAGAACCTTCAGTATCTTAAGGCCAAAAGTTCAGTCGCCCACTTCTTAGCTTCTTAGAGTATTGACTTTTTTATCGTACCTATACGAAATCCCAGATAGGTTTCTTTGGAAACAAATTATGCGGTTGAGAGTGAGAGTTGACCCAGGTTGGCGAATACCAGGGTTAAAGTTCAAAATAGCTGGGAATGATGGTCAATGCCCCTGTAAGCGGGGTAAGAAATACTCAGTGAGCCACTTGTTGATGAACTGTGTTCTCTTCTTTGGGGAAAGGAAGAAGATTCTCCAACCTGTCTTCAAAAAGTATGGGATACTGTTGAGAAATATGGGTTTAAATTCAATAGCTGGCCTCAGACATCAAGATGTGGCCATTGCAATAGGTCAATACCTGCGTAAAATCATAGCGGGTCATTACGACCCTGGCGGATGGCGGAGAACCGGCGGTAAGACCGCCAACACGCTGGCGGTCTTACTCTGTGGAATTATGACCATGGCGGTTACCGCCATGGTCATCCACCGGTTCTCCGTTCCGCCCACCAGGGCGGAGACGACTGCCGGGCTGGAGACCTGGGTCTCCAGCCCGGCGGCTGTCACTATACCGCCGGCAGTATTTGGACCCGGCTTACCGCCGTGGATTTCCAGCGGTTTGAACCACCATGAAATCCATGGGGGTAAGCACTATCAGTGCCAGGGAATTCCTTCCCTGGCACTGATAGGGGTCTCCCCCACCCCTCACCCCCACCCCGACTCCCTCCCCTACCCCCCCACCACCCCGCCACCCCCCCAAATGTGGCAGGGCCCCCCTCCCCACCCCGATTCCCAACATCACTTCACCCATACCCACATGACACGCACGCAGGCACCACCTACATACTTACACGCACACACACCGACACACATGCCTATATCCACACACACAGTCATACACGCACACCCACATTCAAACATACACGCACACATCCATACAGACATACCCACAGACATACACGCATCCATTCCCATACACACAACACCACCGCAGGCATGCAGGCACTCACACACCCCCTCGACATACACACACGCACACCCCCATGCACCCACACAACACTCCCCCACCCCCTTCCCTCACGGACGATCGACTTACCTGGTCCGACGATCCTCCAGGAGGGGACGGGAGCCATGGGGGCAGCTCCGCCGACACCACACCGCCAACAGAATCACAGGATGTGATTCGCTGGGCAGTGTTCTGTTGGCGTGGCGGTGGAGGTGGAGCAACCTCCACTTCCCCGCCTCCCGCCAGTATGGCTGTTGGCGGCTCTCCGTCCGTCAAAGGACGGAGAGCTGCCAACGGTCATAATGGGCCGAGCAGCAAACCGCCACCACTGGCGGTCTTCCGCACGGCGGTCCCTCAGCGGTCTTGGAAAAAGACCGCCGAGGTCAAAATGACCCCCATAATCTCTCAAGGCAGCGTTTCCCCCCTACACCCAGAGGTGTTGAGTTCTACGTTGATACCTCCCTCAGTTTGGTGGCATGGGATCCCCAATAGCAAAGCAACATTGACAGTAACTATGGAATGCTCTGGCAAGGCCGGGTGATTTGAAATACACAATTAGGCCAACCAAGTAGCCTCCAGTGATTATGATAAGTGGTTGCACTTTATAAAGTTCTTACCGGGAGCGAGTGAGCTGTATGCTGCTAGTCCCCTTGTTACTTTCCTTTTCTAATGCAAAATTTTAAATGTTTATTTTGTTATGTTTTTTTTTCCTTTTTTGAAAGCTGAACTTACACGTGGTGGAATTGTTTTAAAAGTATGTTATGCAGTATTGATTTAATGGTATTTGTAATTTTTCTTAGCAATGAATTGGGTAATGTGCAATACTTCTGTAAGAATTTATTTCTTGGAAACAAAGTATTCTGAATTGAAAAAAAGACAATTATTTGTAAATAAAATAAATATTCAAGTGAGTGTTATACTCCAAATGTGTACGTATCTGTTGATTTCAGATCTCACAATGGTGCCCTTGCAATGCTTCGATAGCGTCCTGTAGATGGCCCTATCAAATTTCTAGAGAGAGGGACTTGGAAAGATCTTTCATGATGGACTGATGTAACGTTTAGAAGGGTGCACAAGAGCAGATAGGCTTCCATATTTGTATACCAAAGAAAGAAGTCTCTTAGGACTTCCACTGAGGTTAATGTGAAAGTGTTTTTCTAGTGCAGGGTGTTAACAGTGCAAAATATACCACTGTGAGTCTAGACCCTACATCAAGCACAGCTAAAATGAATGAGTTAGGGAAAAGCACATGGAAGTTAATCAATGCAAATGTATTTTCAAAAATTGGCTGGGCAATCCATTAAGATGCTGCACAAATGTGTTTGCTGCACCCGTTATCTGAGAGATGTGCACCACATGCTCCTTTCATTGTCATGCGCGATGTGGAGATAGTGTACAATTGGATACACTTTACACCAAATGAATGATTCTGTTAAGACTCTGTGTGCATTTTTGTACATCATTTACTAAATGCTCATTGCTTACAAGTGCCGCTGTTAGTCCAGATCCTCCCCAACATTCTGCAGCTGCAGTGTGAACAGAAGTCATTATCCAACCCTCTCCACCGACTTTAGGTAAGAATGTGATGGCTGGCTTTACAAAGCAGACTGTTGTAATATAGTTTCCAGTAATATAAAAGAGCATAGGCTATATATGGTAAGAGTATATATATATATATATATATACATAGGCTTATTCTAGTAAGAGTTAAGAATAATAGAGATATAAGTAGTATGTTCCTTGTCCCCCTGGTATTCCCTTAGAATGGAATGTCTGACAGTTAGAGAGAGGAGAAGGCATTGGAATGTTAGAAAGCTGTGGAGAAGATAGCTGTGGAGAAGATGGTGTGTGAAGAGCTGATGAGGAAAAGTGGAGATGGAAAATAAAGACAGATACTGAAGGAATACGGTGTGATTTCATTATAACACAGACCGTCTATCAAACTCGTTCTGAGTGCCTGGTGTCATTCCTGTGTTGCATCCACGATAAAAACTCACGCATTCGCACAAGCTTTATTTCAATGGCCTCTGGGGTGATGGACAAACCACCTCCTTCAGTTTTAGTGATCCCTTCTTTCGAATTGTCATCTTTCATACAGCAATCAAACGCACCACACACATTGTTTAGAGAGACTGTAATGTTTTAGTGCCCATCATAAACCTTTTTTATTTCTAAAAGTAAACAACATTTTGTATGATGGAAGTATTCAACAGGAAAATCAATGTATGTGATCTTCAGTAAAACATGCTTTTGGCAAAGAAACTGTACACCCGAGTATATTTCTATGTACTTATCCAAAGATTCGTCACGACAAACACTGCGCCTTGAGACCCTCACGGGTGAGTAGCGCGCTCTATAATTTTTTTTTATTTGATTTGATTTGCGGTGGCCAAGGCTAGAGGCTGAAGGTGGCTCTAAAGTGTTGTGGAGGGTTGGTGGAACAGTTATCCTATTTTTAATCTCTAGCTCTGCTACCACCCTGTTTCAGCCAGATGCCCCCTTTAGATCTTTGTGTGCCTTAGGTTGCGAATCGGACAATGCAAATGTGCGCTCGTAGCTGGGTAATTGGTGATGTTTAAGTAATGGGGCCCTGCGCCGTGTTGTATTTTCTCAGCCACCTCGTGTACAGGGATTACTCTAGTTAAAGCCCACACAGAGTATGTTTCCTAGTAGTCCCTTGCAAGTGGCATCACTGCCCGCCTGGGCCTGCACTCCCCATCGACTAAAAGGAAAAGGCTCCATTTGAAGCTTTTTAAATCCATGTTGCTTTGTAAGTACTTTATCTTCCAATCAGTAGCCAGAACATTCATCAGAGGAACAGAGCATTGAGGTAATAGAAGCGGGTTTCAGTTTCAATGTGCTGTTTATTTTGTTGAGCTCACCTGAAATAGCTGACCTGATTGTCCCCGTTCTAATATGTATTTAATGGATTTATTACGTGTTTTGTGTCATTTTTATTTAGTGTAAGGTTTGTAAATAAAATTGTTTTTATTCTCATTAGCTAAAAAGGGGGAGAAAGGTTGTCTGGCCTGAGCTGTGACTGAGATTAAACAAAGCTAATGCAATCTGATTCCTATTAGCAAAAGTGATTTCTGTGAGAAAAGCTTGCCTTACTTTTGATATCTTACCTAAAGACGCAAGAGGTAAATCAGAGAAAAATGCATGTGGGGCATGTGCAACTTCACCAAAACAACATTGTAGTTACAAATTAAATAGTTTAACTTAAAATGGAAAATAGAATCGCGAAAATTGTATAAAATGAATTAAATGTAGACCTCGAGTTACTGCAAAAGACAAATCTGTCCCATATGAAACGTATGAAACAATCGAAAATCAAAATCAATTATACTATTGGAATGTGGTAGCCCAAACATAGGCGCCATACTTGGCTCACTCACGATGGTGGCTGGTTGAGAAAAAGTCAGTGGTTCATCCCTTTAAAAAATTGTACTGTTACAATGTGTGGGGATCAAAAAGCTTCGGAAGGCAACTGTTGTAAGCTGCAGCTGGACAGAGATCTAAGAGGTTACATTCTGCTTTTGCATAGCCCTTCTGCAGTGTTGAAATTCAAAGTCAACATCTTCTAGCTGAACAAACCATAACAGTGTAGCCAGAAAGGTCATATATGTTTTTAAAATAATTAACACCATGACCCTGTGCACAGGGTACATTAAAGAATGTTCTGTAACTTGTGTCCAATTAATTTCAGTTTCACAGCGAAATGTGCCATTATAAATGGTTTCTGGTGTTTGTGTGAAGCCAGACCACTCCCAACACAAAGAGGAAATAATTTGCAGGCGGTGTGACAGCTGGTCTAATTTGTTTCCAAGTCATTCATTGCACACTTTGGGGGTCATTCCGACCGGTTGGCGGGAGCACCGCCAATAGGCTGGCGGTGCCCTGCAGGGCATTCTGACCGCGGCGGTTTGGCCGCGGTCAGAACAGGAAAACCGGCGGTGTC
Organism: Pleurodeles waltl; assembly: GCF_031143425.1. Lineage (NCBI taxonomy): Eukaryota > Metazoa > Chordata > Amphibia > Caudata > Salamandridae > Pleurodeles > Pleurodeles waltl. Next base: position 1,009,432,227 of record NC_090437.1, read on the forward strand.
CCGCCGGTTTTCCAATGCCCTGAGGAATCCCTCATGGCGGCGCAGCTTGCTGCGCTGCCATGGGGGATTCCGACCCCCTCACCGCCATCCTGTTCCTGGCGGTTCCGACCGCCAGGAACAGGATGGCGGTGAGGGGTGTCGTGGGGCCCCTGGGGGCCCCTGCAGTGCCCATGCCAATGGCATGGGCACTGCAGGGGCCCCCGTAAGCGGGCCCCACATAGAATTTTAGTGTCTGCATTGCAGACACTGAAATTCGCGACGGGTGCAACTGCACCCGTCGCACCCTTCCCACTACGCCGGCTCCATTCGGAGCCGGCGTCCTCGTGGGAAGGGGTTTTCCGCTGGGCTGGCGGGCGGCCTTTTGGCGGTCGCCCACCAGCCCAGCGGGAAACACAGAATGGCCGCCGCGGTCTTTTGACCGCGGTGCGGTCATTCGGCGGTTCCCGCCAGGCGGGCGGCTCCCGCCGCCCGCCGGGGTCTGAATGACCCCCTTTGTCTCCAGGTCCTACACCCCACAACAGGAGTGAAGTTCCGCAGTAAAAGCAGGAACTGAACCCATTTCTTCTTGTGGTCTATTTTCAGTACACCCGGAGAACAGTTCTGGATCCAGAGGTTGAATTCCATGGTTGGAAACAACAATTTCCTCTAATCAGGCAGGTAGGAAGGCAACATTCACAACAAGAAGTAGAAATATTCTGTTGTCTTATTCTGTTCATAGCAGTTGTCTTTCTCGAAACCCAGCACAGTGCCACCTCAGTTACTCCCACCTAGAATTAAAAAAATGTCCACCTTCTTGTCCGTCTCTTTCTTTCTCTCTGTCAGAAAGCACTAACTTCGCAGTCCAGGTCCGATAAGAGTGAATCATTTCCCCACAGATCTCTATATGCAGAGCAAACCATACACAATTGAAATATGTTGTTTAATTGTAGACACTGAGACAAAAGAGTTAAGGAACAGAGAAAAGACAGAGACACTGGATATTATAACTCCGACTTTGCACTTTGTTGGGCACTGACCTCCACACAGAGGATATTTAAAGACAAGATGAATATCGTTAGTACACGGTCACTATATTAAGCCATCTATTACTCGGCAAACGGTGTGGCTAAAATTCAGTGAACCAATATATCAATCTTCAAACATGGTGAAGTAAGGAATCAAATTAATTCAAACTTTGTTATACGTGCATAAGAAAGGTTAGCCAAAATGATGTTTTTTCAACCTTAAACCAACACATGGGGTTTTAAGCTCGTATTTTGTATTTAAAAAAACATCTATGAAGTACAACTATTTTGTTATTCCATCCCATTAATGATTTCTCTGCAAATGTGCAAAAGCTTTGCAATCAGTCAGCTACAGTGGCCTTACCAAAAGGAACATCATGAAAACTGAGAGCTTTTTATTTTCTTAGTTTTCGGGTAGAGCACTGGTAGCTGGATTTTGGTCAGCAGGCCTCAGCTATTCCAGAGTTCAAATACACGATATCAAGAGGAAAAAATACAATGAAAATGAGGGAACTAGAAAAATATGGAGGTCTTTACCACTCTAGTTACAGAAAAGGTAATACCGTAAAAGTAAGAATAAAAATGCCATGATTAAAATTGAATAGGAAGCTTTTAATTATAACCGAAACAGATTTTGCATATATAATTTCCTTTAAAAATGTTAAAAAAATCAGATTTTCTGTCAGGATTAGTTTATATACAGAGCAACAGCTTCTAACAGTATAGCATGCTTTGGTGCTATTAGCGTGCCTGAAATACAGGATAGCTCTGTGTGGATTTGTAATTGATTACTAATCATAACCAAAAAGACAAGAATATACAAAGCAATTTACATAAGTGCAAAAGAATAGCTAGGAAGAGATAAAGAGTATGGTTCAGTTTCTAAACCACAAACTGTGGACCTAGGAATCCTGGGTTGAAGCCCCAGCTTTCCCCAGTGGTCAAAATTGTGCAGTGCTAGTGAAATCACATTTTTAGGTTGAGCGCGCAAACACTCTGACGTGTTGTAATCTATCTGTGGGCTTTTAACCACACCCACTGTATGCCAGTCACTATCACTCGTTCATGGGATTGCCTTTAAAAAATCATTTGTTATCATTGATAAATGCTTTACGTTTGTCCCTCCTTAGGGCAGTTTTGTTACCGCCTTGGCCATTGACCCAGTTACATGGATAATTGTACCTTTATCAATACATTTGACTGTGAGCGAACTTCTTTTTCCTTTTTTGTCTCTCCTTCGCACTCATGGCGGCTGTGAAGCTTTGAATCAGCTTCCTTATGTCAACTGTTGTACTTTTCAGTTTCAATTTATGTGGCAAGAAAAGTCCAGAAAGGAATTTACAAAGCTAGCAGCTCTAACTCGAGCAAACGTGAGATCCATTGCATTGCAAATGCTTGTTTTCTCTCTATTGACAATTTTCTCTAATCCTCAAAGTTGTGCGCAGAAGTGTTTCAATCCTGAGAATGTACACTACAAACAATTGTTTTCCTCTTATATTGTTCAGTGGACTATAGTGCTGTCATACATGTAATAGTATTGAGCATTTTTCACTACACTACACTACTATACCGAATTATTTCTTGGCTCATTCATAGCAACAACAAGTGAGACGTGATTGAATCAAGTTAGAATTAAATGTTTTTAAGGAACTTAGTTTCAATCTGCCATAAACCTGAAATGCCTGCTTATCTTTACTTTCTTATTATTGGATATGTCATTCCAAAGAAATGTGAGTTTCCTTCACTTAGGGACAAGTTCTACAGATGCAATAGTCTTGCCTAAATGCCTCAGTTGCTCCAAAATCAGGTGTTTCCCTCATGATCGTTTAAATGACAGTATGTTTGCATTCCACCCCCAAAACACGGTAAAGGTAGCTCAGTGGGTTAACGGTTCTTCTGCAAACATCTGCACGAGCCCAGAGATCACGTATTTGAAGTCTGGCAGGGTTTAGTGATTATTTGGTCCTACAAGGACAATATATTAAAGAACCATGTCTCCTGTATTTTACCAGTTCTGTTGCAGGCTTAGAGAAGTGTCTAATCCTCAGTTAAGAATTGTGTGTATTGTATAAGCACATCATTTGATTATGTCACGTCTTGGCTTCACGTGAACCTAACCCAAAAACTGCACCTTGTATCTATGCAAGAAAAGTTGAATCCAATATAATAGAGGGGCATGTGCAAGTGAATGGGCAGTCACAGGGTTTCACAGAACTGAGCTGCTACCAGATCCAATATATAATAATGGTCTGACTGCAACCATCTTGACTCCGGACTCAAGCTCCATAAAGAAAGGAAGTGGCGGTGTCCTGGCATTCCAGCATGAATCTGCTGGCCTGGCCAATTTCCCATGCATAAGGGCTGGGAAATCCTAGACAGCCTTTAGCCAGGGGCAGAGATGTTAAATATCTAACCCACCAATGGGATAGTAGGCTCGTTCTTATACTTGCAAAGTCCTGACCTTCGTCTCTCCAAAACCTCCCTAAGTATCACACAATTATGGACCAACCTAAAATGATCTACAATGTGTGCTTCCTTAGGGAAGAGCAAGATTTCGAATGGACTAAGGGTGGCGTGACTCTCTCAACGTTTGCAATGCCATAATATAAAGCAAGGCAGGAGCCCTATGGTGCCACCTAATGTTGTTGCCAAATGAGTGCAAAGCCCCTAAAAATGTAGATTTTCAAGTATGTTGGGAGTGTTCAAGAAGGTAAAATTCTGTTTTGCTTGAAGCACTGAAAGTCCTTGCACTGTGCATACTTTTGTCGTATAAAAGAAATCTAATCACATCATACACTCAGAGCACAGCCTGCTGTGGTAATTCAAAAGCCAAATCCAATGTACACTCCACACTAAAAAGGAAAGACATAGGGGGTCATTACGACCTCGGCAGTCTTTTCAAAAGACCGCCGAGGCCGCGGGAGACAGAATACCGCCATAGCCGGCGGTATTTCTGTCTCCCTATTATGACATTTCCGCTGGGCCTGCGGACGGTAACAGTGTTACCGTCCGCTGGCCCAGCGGAAATGTCACATCCACATTGCAGCAGGCTCGTAATAGAGCCGGCGGCAATGCTGATGTGCAGCGGGTGCAGTAGCACCCGTCGCGCATTTCACTGCCCGAAATTCGGGCAGTGAAATGCGCGACGGGGCTATGCATGGGGGCCCCTGCACTGCCCATGCCAAGTGCATGGGCAGTGCAGGGGCCCCAAGGGGCACCCCAAGTCCCCTTACCGCCGGCCTTTCCATGGCGGTGTGTACCGCCATGGACAGGCCGGCGGTCGGGGACTCATAATCCCCAGGGCAGCGGTGCTTGCACCGCTGCCCTGGGGATTATGACCGCCAGGCGGAATCCTGGCGGGAAAATGGAGGGGCCGGCGGTATGGCCGTGGCAATTCCGCCACGGTCATAATTGCTGGCAGAACACCACCAGCCTGTTGGCGGTGTTACCGCCAACATACCGCCGGCCGCCAGGGTCGTAATGACCCCCATAGTCCCGTGTTTTGTGTTGATTTTTCCACCCATGGTACACGTGTGATCAGTGCTACAGATGTGCCAAGCAAGTCAAATCATCTAATTTTAACTTAATATAAATCAATCTAAAAAATTTAACCAAACAGTTTTTTTGCAGCTTTTTCCATATTGCTAGCTAAACACCTATCTTCCTAAAATCTAAGGAACAGGCATTAATCTAAAACTTTATTATGTGAATATTTGTGTCTACTGACACGACAGAATTGTCAAGTCAAAACATGTGTTATAAGTAAGATCATCTATTTCTATGAAAATATATTTACTGAAGGAAAACGTCTAGACTGCTAGTTGCAATGCCTCCCTTTCACGCTTACAAATCAATAATTTATGCAAACGGAATTAGGTCAGAATGTTTGTATAATTTAACACTATTCAAATAGATGCGTGCCAGATTGTTGAGATAAGTAACACTGCTGCAAAGAAAATGCACGATTAATCTAGAAAGAGGACTAACCTCTGTTAATCTCAAAGAACAGGAGCTAGAGTTGTTCATCATTCTTTTGCTTCTGCTAGTCTGATTTTTCGTCCTATCGTTTCCTTTGTTTGTTTGAATTGTTGTCGTCTGCAGCATTGTACCCTGATATTTAACCAATATGCTGTAGTAGTGAACGCTGACACGTCTTAACGTGTTTGGATGAGAAGCCATTTTTAGTTTTGTCATAAACTCCCCAGTGCCAGTAGCGCAGGCAGGATACCATGGAACCTGGTGCAAGCAAAGAAAATGATCTCTTTGACTGCTGTTGGGGTAATAAAATACAGCATTCATCAGGTTCCAATGGGCCACTCAGGGCTATGGGCCTCTCTGCCACTGCACCTGCTGTACCAATGCCAGCTACGCCCCTGCCCTGTGCTGGGTGCGCACCATTTATTTCTATTATTATTCTATCCACCTTTTGCCACTTTTTACTCATTTTAAATTAAAAAACGCCCATTTCACTGCATTGTTGTTCTGTGGGCTAATTTTTAAATTCTGCACAATATTTACATTTTGATAACATTATGGCTTGATCTGAACACATTAGAGTGTCCATTCCATCCCACCTTTTTTCACTGGTGATAGAACACCTCGTCAAAATGGTCTGGCAAGATAAGCCAATGGAGTATCTGCTCTGAGGACAATGTGTTCTAGTACACCTATGATATATTGGCATATATTTAACAATCTGACACATCGACTTGCAGACTAACTCATATCCTGCAGATTTATAAATGTAGGTAGTGCAGTACTTAGGCAGGACTCAGGCCTCACAAGGGCATCAATAGTGCATGAAGAGGACATGCACAGCGATGCAATGAATGTTGCAAGAACAGGGTCTCATGTAATCATCAGTCTCTTGAAGAAAAGTTGCAAGGAAGCTCAACACAGGCAAGACGGAAGTCCTCATCTTTGGCAACAACACCTCACAATGGACTGACACTTGATCGCCTGCTGAACTCGACCCTTCCCCTGCCCCAACAGACCACACCTACAACCTTGGCATCATCTTGGACAGCAAGTTATCTATCCAGAAACAGGTAAACACAGACTTGTCCACCTGCTTCCACACCCTACACATGCTCCATAAGATTTTCAGGTGGCTCCCAGTCAGCACCAGAAGGACCGTCACTCAAGCCCTCGCCACAAGCAGGCAGGTAACACTCTTTAGGTGGGAATCACTGCACACCTCCTGAAGAGACTACAGTCAATTCAAAACTCAGCAGCAAGACTGATCCTTGACCTCCCCCAACGGACTCACATCACCCCACACCGCAAGAAGGTACACTGGCTCCCAATCCAGAAGAGATGTCAGTTCAAGATGCTGACCCACGCATACAAAGCCCTGAACAACGAAGGACCAGCATACATCTACAAACAAATGATCTTCCACCAACAGACCAAACAGCTGTGATCAGTCACCCTCTTCCTAGCAGACACCCCTCAGATCTGCTGTTCCAACAGCAGAGTACGCTCCTTAGCTCATCTGCCAGCTAACGCCTGGAACGACATTTCCCTGCACCTCAGGAATGCCGCATCACTTTGGGAATTCAGGAAAGGACTCAAGACATGGCTGTTCAAATTAACAAAGCACTGCAAAGCAACTAGCAACTCCAGTGCCTTGAGACTGTCATGGGTGAAGTCACCACTGACATTGGAGGAAGAGATACTCAGCAATGCAGTATTCAGACACATAGGGGGTCATTCTGACCTCGGCGGTAAAAGGCGCTTACCGCCGGTCAGAAGACCGCCATAACACCGCCGCGGTCACGGTAAACCGCCACGGTCATTCTGACCCGCAACTGGCAAACCGCCAAAAATCCGACATGAACAAAAGACCGCCACACCAACGGCCAGCAAAAAACTGGCGATGACCAAACCTCCACCGTCACGCCAACAGAAATACGCCCATGCTATTCCGACCCACAAATCCCTGCAGCGGTCTTTCAACGCGGTATTCCATTGGCGGTACACACCGCCGCGCTCAAAATACACACACCTTTATAAAACACAGCCACATTGGACAATTCAAAATACACACACCTGAGACACATACACACAACACTCCCACACACCCAATACAATATAAAACACACACCCACATCACCCACAAACCCTTACGACCACAATTGCAACTGAAGGCCAGAGAGAGACAGCACAGAATAGAGTACACCATTCCACAGAGGCAAATCACATCACCCACACAATATCCACGCACAAAACACCACACTCACCACGTTCTACAACACATACACCACCCCACACCTCATCCACACCACCCCATGGCACCCCAAAGACACCCCAGGTTTTCTGACGCAGAACTCAGGGTCATGGTGGAGGAAATAGTTCAGGTAGAGCCCCAGCTCTTCGGGACACAGGTGCCGCACACCACCATTGCCAGGAAGATGGAGCTATGGCAAAGAATAGTGGACAGGGTCAACGCTGTGGGACAGCATCCACGAAATCGGGACGATATCAGGAAGCGGTGGAACGACCTACGGGGGAAGGTGCGTTCCATGGTATCAAGGCACAACATCGCGGTGCAGAAGACTGGCGGTGGACCCCCACCTACTCCCCCAGAATTTACAGCATGGGAGGAGCAAGTCTTGCACATCCTGCATCCTGAGGGCCTCGCAGGAGTAGCTGGAGGAATGGTCTCTGGTAAGTCAAATCTTCACTACTTCATTCCCCCCACCCCACCTGCATGCCAAATCATACCCCCACCCTCACCCCCACCCCCATCACACCAACTCCTTGCAAATGGCTCACCATCACAACCCACCCATCCCAACACCTAGCTCTGCATGCGTCCACAAAGCATGGACACCCATCACCAAAGCATGCCCACTGCACATACCCATCTCCCCCACAAGCCACCATCACAACAGCCCCCACAAGGGAATGCCAGCACTGGGGTACACGGCCACCCACCCATTGCACACTATGGCACACACAGAAGCAATAACCATACTCTTATACCCCTGCAGGACCCGAACGCCACCACACCGCCCAGGAGGGTCCAGAAATGTCCATCCCACCCCCAGAAGAGGCCCCCAGTGATGACAGCAGCTCTGTCTCCCTGGACCCAGATGACCAGCCCGGCCCATCGGGGACCTCGGGACAGTCGGTTCCCCTCACACAGGCCACAGCAGACCTACCCCCCTCTGGGAACACCAGCACAGCTCCCACCCAGCGGGCCCATGCCTCTGTCTCCAGGACACGTCAATCAGCGGTGTGTCCACCACTACAGGGCACCCAGGTTGACCCACCACCCCAACAACAGCAGGGACCTGGGGGCAGTGGTAGTGGGCACACGGTCCAGGGGACAGAGGCCCAGGGAAACAGGGGAACTGGGAGGGCTGCTGTGCGACAGGGGGGGGACAGGCCCAGGGAACCCACTCTCCACGAAGCCCTCTCCTCCATCATGGGACCATACCACCACTCCCAGGCGACGATGGCTACGGTACTGGCCAGGTTCCAGGAGATCCAGGTACTGCAGGAGGAACAGTACATGGGGTTCAGGGAAGAACTCCGAGCCATTAGTTCCGCAATGGGGACCATCGTCGTGGCTCTTAACCAGATTGTCACCACATTGCGGGACCATGTGGCACCACAAAGGGCCCCTGTCACTAGCATGGACCAAGAACAGGCTACCACCTCCGCCGGCGCTAGTGGACAGGAGGCCCCCACACAACAACAGGCCACCAGAACCCCACCTCCTGCAGAAGAAGAACCACCCCGCAAGCAGTGCCTGAGATCTAGGAAGAAGACAGAGTAGGATGCCAAGACCACCGCCAGCAAAGCATACCCCCTGATGTCATCCCACTGTCCCACATTGTCACCCTGTCCAACCTTAAACTGCCCCTGCTCCATCCTTCCACAGGCATATGGACAATGCACCTGTGAGACTGAAAATCTGGACTCTGCCATGGACATTGCTCCACCATCACCCATCACCGATTTTCAAGCATGTCCCTAAATTTAGCACTTAAATAAAATCACTTATTGCACTAAAAGTATCTGGAGTCTGCTTGTATTTTGAACAAATGTATTAGACATAACGGTGCCAAAATGTTCAGTTACATTGTGATGACAACATACCACTGTCACACAGCTGTAGTCCATGGGCAAACAAAGCAGAGGTCACGCAGTGGGGCCCACATCTCTGAAAACGGAAGGGAAAGTCACAACTCAGTTAACATAAACTGGGGGGAAACTCAGACAGTAGAGAGGCAGGAGACTGTAAGTACATGTAAAATGGCTGTGTTGATTCGTACCTGTGTGTTATTGAAAATACTGTTGTATCACTGTGTCCCTGTTGTCTGTGTCGTCCCCGTCATCTTCCTCCTCTTCACTCTCCACAGGCTCCACAGCTGCCACAACACCACCCTCTGGACCATCCTCCTGCAGAAAAGGCACCTGGCATCGCAAAGCCAGGTTGTGAAGCATACAGCAGGCCACGATGATCTGGCACACCTTCTTCGGTGAGTACATTAGGGATCCACCTGTCATATGCATGCACCTAAACCTGGCCTTCAGGAGGCCGAAGGTCCGCTCGATCACTCTCCTAGTCCGCCCATGGGCCTCATTGTACCATTCCTCTACCCTGGTCCGGGGATTCCTCACTGGGGTCAGTAGCCACAACAGGTTGGAGTAACCAGAGTCACCAATTAGCCACACACGGTGTCTCTGTAGCTGTTCCATCACATAAGGGATGCTGCTATTTCGCATGATGTACGCGTCATGCATTGACCCAGGGAACTTGGCATTTACATGGGAGATGTACTGGTCAGCCAAACAGACCACCTGGACATTCATTGAATGATAACTTTTTCTGTTCCTGTACACCTGTTCACTTTCACTGGGGGGAACCAAAGCCACATGGGTCCCATCAATGGCACCAATGATGTTGGGAATATGTCCAAGGGCATAGAAATCACCCTTCACTGTAGCCAAATCGCCCACCTCAGGGAAAACAATGTAGCTCCGCATGTATTTCATCAGGGCAGACAACACTCTGGACAAAGCCTTAGAAAACATAGGCTGAGACATCCCTGATGAAATGGCCACTGTTGTTTGGAATGATCCACTTGCCAAAAAATGGAGTACTGACAGAACCTGCACCAGAGGGGGAATCCCTGTGGGTTGGCGAATGGGTGACATCAGGTCTGGCTCCAGCTGGGCACACAGTTCCTGTATAGTGGCTCGGTCAAGTCTGTATGTCAGTATGACATGTCTTTCTTCCATTGTCGACAGGTCCACCAGCGGTCTGTACACAGGAACATTCCTCCATCTCCTCGCAAGACCCAGCGGACGGTGCCTAGGAAGGACAACATGAAGCACAGAGTCAAGCAAACCACAGGTACGTTCCCACAGCTTGCACAGTACACGATTCGCTATGCATTGAATGGCTTGTATGAGTGGCAATGCAAGACCTAGGCCTGTGTGACGCAGTAGAAATTAAGCCATGTGGGCCCTTGAAATGGCGGCTGCCTGACCTGTGAAGTGTGACAATGGGATGTGAGGTCAATGCGCTGGCGTGGCACACCATGGCGGTAGGCGGTCGAAGACCGCGGTGCAAAGCCGCATTGGTTAACATAGAACCCTATGGGTTTCAGGAGCCAATGACGAAGTGCGCCGGCGGTCGCGGTACGCACCGCCGCGGGCGTGACCGCCATTTTCTATCAGCTTAATCACTCGAGACCTGATCATCCACAGGAGAGGACCTATACTGCAAGTGCTGCTGTGACCTCGGTCTGGAAGAGACAATGGCTGCTGCGACTGGGGAAAGGGCCCCTGCCTTCACTTCTGAAGAATTGGAGAAACTCGTGGATGGGGTCCTCCCCCAGTATGCGCTACTCTACGGTCCTCCAGACCAACAGGTTAGTACACTGGGACCATGCTTTGTGGGCAATGCCTGGGTTGAGTGGGGTGAATGAACGATGGTGCGGAGGGGAGCGTATGAGGCATGCATCAAACGACAGATGAGAGCATGTGCCACATGGCAAGGGTGGGGATGGGAGGACACTCACATCGAGCATGCAGAAAATGATGATATTTTATTTTCTCTCCCTGTACGTGTCACATAGGTCAGCGCCCATCAGAAAGTCGACATTTGGCGTGCCATCGCCAAGGACGTCCGGACCCTGGGGGTCCACAACAGACGGGGCACCCACTGCCGCAAGAGGTGGGAGGACATCCGCCGCGGGAGCAGAAAGACCGCGGAGGCTCTGCTGGGGATGGCCTCCCAACGTAGGAGGGGTGCCACTCGTCAATTGACCACCCTGATGTCTCGGATCCTGGCGGTGGCCTACCCAGATTTGGATGGGCGCGTGAGGACATCACAGCAGACACAAGGGGGTGAGTACAAGCACATTCTGCTATCTTAGCGCGCAGTGGAGGTGTCTGGGTGGGGGAGGAGGGATGTGGGTATCCCTAGGCCAGGGCGATTTCTGTAGGCTAGTCCCCTCCGTAAGGCATGGCCCTGTGCCCCCGCCCTCCACCTCTGTAGGGTGCCAAGTACAGCTATCCATGGCCTTGTGTCACCTACAGTATGTGTACAGATGTCGTCCATTGGCTTGTAGGCCAAGTCTCACTGATTGAGTAGTGTACCCCAAGTGCGCGGCGTAGTGCAGGGGGCTTCTGTGTCTGTCCTCTCCGCCAACTGTGTTGCCAATGCATGCACTCAACATGTCTTTATTTCTCCCCCCCCCTTTTTTTGTCTGCTCTTCCTGTTCATGTGTGCATTAGCATCATCTGGCGGAGGAGAAGTGGCATTGGAGCACGAGGGAGCTGCATCTCACATGGCCCCGGAGGGCCATGCAATGGACTCTGATTTCACCAGTGAGATGGAGGGCGAGGGGGGCTCCACAACGGGGACACGTGGAGACATCAGCGACACCGACACGTCCTCGGAAGGGAGCTCCCTTGTGGTGGCTGCAACATCCGTGCCCACCGCAACAACAGGTACAGCCGCCACCCAGCGCACCAGCTCCGCCCTCCAAGCAGCCCCTCAGCGTTCGCCCCGTGCCCGCTCGCACACCAGGGCGGGCATCTCCTTCGCCCCAGGCACCTCAGGCCCTGCCCCAGTTACCCCTGCTGCCCTCAGTGAGGAGGTCATTGACCTCCTCCGGACGCTCATTGTTGGGTAGTCTACCCTTTTGAATGCCATCCAGGGGGTGGAAAGGGAGGTGCATCGGAGCAATGCATACCTGGAGGGCATTCATTCGGGTCAGGCTGCCCATCAGCGATCGTTCAACGCTCTGGCCTCAGCACTGACGGCAGCCATTGTCCCTGTCTCCTGCCTCCCTCCTCCAACTCCCTCCACCCAGTCCCACTCCCCTGTTCCTCTGCCTATCCCAGACACACCTACAGACCAGCCTGCACACACCTCAACACCCAAGGTCAGCTCATCCAAACATAAGCACCACACATCCCACAAGCATTCACACAAGCAACATCCACATGCAGACATGCCTACAGCAACTGCCTCCTCTGTGTCCCCCTCCTCCTCGTCTCCCTCCTCCCTCCCTGTGACGTCTCCACTCACACTTGCATGCACCACTTCATCAGCCACTACGTCCATCACCAGCACACCCACCAGAACACTCCGCACACGTGCAGTCACCACCCCCACAGCCATTTACACGTCCCCTGTGTCCTCTCCCAGTGTGTCTGTCACCCCCTCTTCCAAACCACACAAACGCAGGCAGCCACCCACCCAACAGCCATCCACCTCACGACAGCCTCCGTCACAAGCACCTGCACCCAAAGACAGCACACTTGACTCTCCTACAACCACATGATCTTCCTCCACTCCCGTACCCACTGCACCTACCCTTCCCATTGCTCCTAAAAAGTTTTTCCTCTCCAAAATTAACCTCTTTCCATCACCTGACCCACCCCCTCCATCTCGTAAAAGTCCAATCAGCACCTCAGCCACCACAACCCCTGGACCTACAAGGACCATAGTCCAGGGATATTGGAGTCCACCACCTTCGAGGGCAGCTACATCGGCCAGCAGCAAAGGGACAGCCAGCCCACCCCCTGGGAAAAAATCCAAAAAAGGCGAGGGCCGGCGCAAGAGGACAGAGATGGCAGCCTCCACAGGCACCACCCTGGCACCGTCAGGAAGTGGGGTGCCACCTGGCACATCTCCAAAGGGAGGCAAGGGCCACAGAGGATCAGGCAAGGATGGCAAGGGCAGCACGGCCGACAAGTCCGGCAGCAGGCGAGCTGCCCAGGAGGGCCCCACCAGCCCCATTCCGGGGGTGAAGGAGTACACCCACGGGCACGGGACACCAGCACAGGAGGGCCCCGCAAGCGAGAAGTCGGATGGCGAGTGAACACCATATATTGGCCAGATCTGGTGCCCTGGAGACACATGTGAAGAACCGCTGAACAGGGCCCTTCAAGACAAGCACCGCTGAACAGGGCACCGCCGTCTCAAGAACCGCTGAACAGGGCCCTTCAAGACAAGCACCACTGAACAGGGCCCTTCAAGACAAGCACCGCTGAACAGGGCACCGTCGTCTCAAAACCGCTGAACAGGGCCCTTCAAGACAAGCACCACTGAACAGGGCACCGCCGTCTCAAGAACCGCTGAACAGGGCCCTTCAAGACAAGCACCGTTGAACAGGGCCCTTCAAGACAAGCACCGCTCCGCTGGGCCCTTCCTCTCAAGCACCGCTCCGCTGGGCACTTCCTCTCAAGCACCGCTCCGCTGGGCCCTTCAACTCAAGCACTGCTCCGCTGGACACCGCCATCTCTGCACCGCTCCCCTGGGCCCTTCAACTCAAGCACCGCTCCGCTGGGCACCGCCGTCTCTGCACCGCTCCGCTGGGCCCTTCAACTCCAGCACCGCTCCGCTGGGCCCTTCCTCTCAAGCACCGCTCCGCTGGGCCCTTCAACTCAAGCACCGCTCCGCTGGGCCCTTCCTCTCAAGCACCGCTCCGCTGGGCCCTTCAACTCAAGCACCGCTCTGCTGGGCCCTTCAACTCAAGCACCGCTCCGCTGGGCACCGCCGTGTCTGCACCGCTCCGCTGGGCCCTTCAACTCAAGCACCGCTCCGCTGGGCCCTTCCTCTCAAGCACCGCTCCGCTGGGCCCTTCAACTCAAGCACCGTTCCGCTGGGCCCTTCCTCTCAAGCACCGCTCCGCTGGGCCCTTCAACTCAAGCACCGCTCCGCTGGGCCCTTCAACTCAAGCACCGCTCCGCTGGGCACCGCCATCTCTGCACCGCTCCGCTGGGCCCTTCAACTCAAGCACCGCTCCGCTGGGCCCTTCCTCTCAAGCACCGCTCCACTGAGCCCTTCAACTCAAGCACCGCTCCGCTGGGCCCTTCCTCTCAAGCACCGCTCCGCTGGGCCCTTCAACTCAAGCACCGCTCCGCTGGGCCCTTCAACTCAAGCACCGCTCCGCTGGGCACCGCCGTCTCTGCACCGCTCCGCTGGGCCCTTCAACTCAAGCACCGCTCCGCTGGGCCCTTCCTCTCAAGCACCGCTCCGCTGGGCCCTTCAACTCAAAAACCGCTCCGCTGGGCCCTTCCTCTCAAGCACCGCTCCGCTGGGCCCTTCAACTCTAGCACCGCTCCGCTGGGCCCTTCAACTCAAGCACCGCTGACACATTGGCAGAAGGGGCAGGCCCGGATCAGTGTCGGACAGGGCTGCACAATACACTCTGGGCACCAAGACTCCTCCAGTACCTCTGGAGTCTGTCATCCACTTGAGAGACTGTGGCTTTGCACTCCCCAGGATGGCACAGTGGGCAAGCCACCCACTGTAGGGACTTGTGAGACTGTGGCTTTGCACTCCCCAGGATGGCACAGTTGGCAAGCCACCCACTGTAGGGACTTGTGAGACTGTGGCTTTGCACTCCCCAGGATGGCACAGTGGGCAAGCCACCCACTGTAGGGACTTGAGAGACTGTGGCTTTGCACTCCCCAGGATTGAACAGTGGCCATGGAGGCCCCTCGTGGATCTGGCATCGTGGACTCATGTGGCTGAGGTGCCCCCCCTTCCCTTCCCCCTGAGGTGCCTGTAGTTTTCCTATCTGATGCCCCTGCAGTGTTCTCTCCAATGGATTCGGGTCTCATGTGTGGGCTTTGCCCATGTGTTGAGGACCATTGGCCCACGTACAATGACAGAAAGCCAATTTTGACGGTACAATTTACATATGTGTATATAGTTATGGGATGTTCGACTTACTTATTTACTTAGCCTTACAATATATTTGAATTCCAATAACATATTATTTTGTCTTTGCATTCTTCTGGGGGGTTTGGGGGGTGTCACTTTGAGTTGTTGCTCTGCATTGGTGTGTAGGTAGTTGGGTGGGGGGGGTGTCGCGTATGTGTGTGCCCGTATTCTTTTCTCCTCCCCCCTCCCCTGTGTCGTAGGTGCAGTACTCACCGTTGTCTTCTGCGCCGGCGTTCGTGCTCCTGGTAGAGGAGCAGGTAGCCAATTGCTGGTAGGATGTGTAGTTCTGGTTCCATGCTGTCCAGATTCCTCGTGGAGTGTGTAGGGTGAGCGTTTTCCCGTTCGTAGTCTGTTTCCGCCGTGTTTTTATCGGCAGGGCTCCCGCCCCGGAAAAGGTGGCGGATTGGTGAGTTGTGATAGGGTGGGCGGTGACCGCTGCGCTGTTTGTTTGTCCCGCCGTGGCGGTCTCTGTTGGCGGTTCCCGCCAGGGTCAGAATTCCATTTTTTTAACCGCCAGCCTGTTGGCGGGTTAGCCGCCGCTTTAACACCGACCGCCAGGGTTGGAATGACCCCCATAGTCCTCATACAGTCATCAACGGTATTTGAAAAAAAGTGCTTTGTCATGTACGGTGCAAACACACATACCTCACATTAACTGGTGTAGGCGGTTCACCAATCGAAGTTACCAGCATACCAACCTTGCACAATCTTCAGCGCCATAATGAGTTAAGAAAGGTAGCATGAAACATACAATCACATAGCCTCACACTGTTACCATCAGACATGTATCAGGTCTCCTGCATTGATTACAGTGTGATAGATAACAGTTTGGGAGGCCAACTCATAAAAGAAGTCACAAGTTGAATTGGCAGGAGTTGAAAGCTCCCGGTCTCAGCAGGCTTCACTTCTCACTTCAAGAATCTGCACACTGAGCAACGACCTCCTAGACTCATTGAACAGCTGCAGAGTTTATTCCTCAGCCCCAAAGGTGTAGTCTTCGCCCCTAAGAGAGATATGTGTTTATACTGGTACTTGCTTTCCTCTATGTAGATGTACAAAGATGCTTAAGGAGCAGGAGGCATCTTATATCCACTCCTACCACAGTTAGCCCTAATCCTACTTTCCATTCACAATTATAGTTAGCCCCAAACCTTTGAGGGGAACTAATAACTTTATGTGCATTTTCTTGTAATTTCTGAGGCAACTAGTTTAAGGCTGTATTTATGTACTGTATTCATTCAATTTCTCTTTTGAAATGCACAATGCAGGATGTGAGGGTGGCAAAAGGTAATCTCTTACTTTTCAGCAAAACGTTGGGTAGGTGTTGGTTTGGTCAGTTCACAGATTGACCTGCTGGGACAGGCTCAGGCTCAGGCTCAATGAGCAGAAAAAGGTATACATGGCCATGACAGCAGGAAAAGTAAAAAGAAATACTGTGTGATGTGAACTCTCATCACTCAACAGTGAAAAGCACTCTATTGGTAGTTAACATGCCAAAAATCACTTGAACACATTAGGGGATTCTTGATGAGTGTCTCCTGTAAAAGAAGAAGCGTATGTTAAAATATTTAAATGAGAAGCCGAATGCCAGATGGAGACAGTACCAATGAAGTTCAACCCTACATACATACGAGGTCTGGAATACAAAAAATATTTTATTGCTTTTGTAAGTATTGCTGGAAAATGATTGTATACAATGAATTGATTGTGTGGTATAAACCAATCATTTACTAGGTTGACTTCTAAATACTCTATAATTGTAATCTTTGCCATATTGTTATTTGTGTTCAATGGTATAATTTGTAACCACGTTCGGACCTAGCAGCTCTTGGCATCTCCTCCTTCACCACTCACACCAGAACTTGTGCCCTTACCAGCAGACCTGATGATTCCTGCAGTGACTGCAACAGCAGGCCAGCAGTTCACACCTCCCATAACACTCCTAGTTGTAGCTAAGATGAATACTGCCCTTCATGCCATTGAGCACTCTCTTTCAAGTCTTGAACCCATCTGTGATCATTTATTGTATTATGGGTGTTGTAGCCTTGTTTTGCTTCCACTGAACTAATTAGACTAATACCTGAACATATTGATTTGAAGGTGAAACATTCTGGGCTGGAGACATTGTCCATAATAACCTGGATAGAGGTGATCATCCATGGTTGCATGAATCATATCCATAGGAACATCTGTGGGAGGAGCACCCACTTTAGCAGAAGAGCTCAAGAGTCTAGAAGCTTCTGGCTGTACATGTACAGCACCCAACAATAAACCTAGATACCCTTTTCCAAAAGCATGAGTTACTCCTAATGGTTCTGTACTGGAGACACTCATGATTGTTGTTTGTATGATCACAGAATGTTTAAAACCATGTTTCAAAAACGTCAACCATAAGTATGTGTGTTTTTGTTATAACATATTGAAATAGTGAGAAACTTGGTTGATGAGAAATGGACAAAGGCATTGACAATACCATACATGGATAATTATTATAGATGTTTCACTATAGATAACTAGAGTTTGTTCATGAACATAAAGACAGAGCTGGGGCAGTTGCAGTATTCCTGCCTGCTGTAGTGGTGGAGATGGCAGATCAGAAGTAACATCCTCCACAAGATTTTCCAACGGATACCCATTTCCACCAGAAAAACAGTCACACAGGCCCTCATCTCCAGCCGCCTCAACTATGGCAACACACTCTACGATGAAACCACAATGCAGCTTCTGAATCGCCTCCAGGTCATCCAGAATGCCATGGCAAGACTCATCCTTGGCCTCCCCTGAAAGAACCAGCATTACTCCCCACCTCAGAGTCCTCCACTTAATCCCAGTACAGCAAAGATGCCTCTTGAAACTCCTGAAGTACACATACAAGGCCTCCATGATGCCGGACCCATCTACATCAACAACCACCTCACATTCCACCAACCAACCAGAGAACTCCAGTCAGCCACCCTCGCCCAGGCTCACGTCCGCTGAATCGGACGCGAATGCCTCACAGGGCAGTTCTTCTCGCACCTCGCTGCCAAAGCCTGGAACGACCTCCACCTCCGCAAATCCCCCTCCCTGAAGGACTTCAGAAAACAACTTAAGAAAATCATTTATTTTCTTTTTTGATTTGAGGAATGCGGAAATTTGTGGAATTGTTGTTCGGAATATTATAATAACTGGTGTTTTATGTGTTGTATTTAAAAGGGTAGGAGAGCTATAACAATGTAATATAAGGTATTTCACTAGAATGTTAGAGTCTTAGAGTATTCTGCAATTAAGATAAGAGAGGATACTAGGAGTGGTTAACATTTATTGATTGGCCTGTGGTAATGTATTGTAATTGGTATTTCTAGAATGCGTTGAATCAATGGTTGATACGGTGCATGTGGGAGACATTTGAAAAAACAGAAATAGGTGAGTTGGTTGGATTGGAGGTAAGTTTTCTTAATTTTAAGAGTATTAGTTTGGTAGATAGAATAGATGTGGGATGTTTGATTTGTTTGATTTGGCTTAATTGTTTAGATGTAACTGCTTGGCAAGTAGAAATATGTAATAAGTGACAGTGTCAGAGGATACAATAAGGTAAGTATAGTTTGATATTGTAAGTTAGCATAGGTGATAAGGCTAAAGGTTTTGTATTCTGATTGAGTCTTTGGTGATATTTTAGGGACTCCCATCAGATAGTCCTGAAGAAGACCCATTGTGGAGCAGTGATTTGGCCCAGGATATTAAGGGGTCGAAACGTCGACGTATGTGTTTCAGTTCGGATTCGTTTCTGCATTGGATATTAAAGAAGGACATAAAGAAGAGGTGTATATTCTTTTATGATTTGGAATGGACTCAATGCAGTAAAAAAGAACCAACCGACTGTCCTAATTTTTATACAGTTTTTGGATTTATTGGGATATTTATTCTTCTTCTTTCTATTATCTATCACAAGCACTTTTTCCTACAATGGTTTGTCCTTCTGGTTTTTATGATCATGAGATGGGTTGTTCTTATGAGATGTATATAGAAAGATGTTTTTTAATATGTGTATGTATATGAATAAATAGTTTGTTTTACTTTCACCTATGTTGCTTTATGATGTGTAAATCATTTTTGGGTTCCCCTCAAGGGCAGTGTCGTATTTAATAATTACTCTCCAACCACGGCCAATCCTGCTTCTTGCTAGCCTGTCTCTGCCACATAGCATAGTCTTACTCTTGGTACATTGCCTAGATATTCCTAAGCAATACAAGTATTAGCAAAGTCAATATGCATGGTTTGTATTTTGATTCATAAACCAGACCAATTGCCTTCACTATTGCTTGTTGTTTGCCAGTGTTGTCGAGAGAGCAATAGTGACAAATGCTGCAATTATTCAACCTAATCCAAGACTGCAAGCATGTTGTATCAAAACAAAGCACGTTCTACATTATGTGGGGGGGGGGAGAATAACACAAGGAGCCGGACAGTACTGCCATTTTAGGGCAATGCTTACTGTACAGACTAAAGTCAAATATCACACATGACTCATCATGATCTGCAAACTAGCAAAGGTAATACTTGGTAGACAGAAATTTGACATTGTATAGCGCACTCCATAAAATCACAATTAGCAAGAAGAGAAAGATAATTAACCCCTTCGCTGCCAGGCCTTTTCCCCCTCCTGTGCCAAGCCTTTTTTTGCCTATTTGGAATAGTTCTCGCTTAGGCCCGCACATCTTTTTGTCCACATAAGCTACCCACGCCAAATTTGCGTCCTTTTTTTCCAACATCCTAGGGATTCTAGAGGTACCCAGACTTTGTGGGTTCCCCTGAAGGAGGCCAAGAAATTAGCCAAAATACAGTGAAAATCTCGTTTTTTTCAAAAAAATGGGGGAAAGGGGCTGTAGAAGAAGGCTTGTGGTTTTTTCCCTGAAAATGGCATCAACAAAGGGTTTGCTGTGCTAAAATCACCAGCTTCCCACCTTTCAGGAACAGGCTGACTTGAATCAGAAACCTCAATTGTTCAACACAATTGTGCCATTTTACTGGGCCATACCCCATTTTTACTATTTTTTGTGCTTTGAGCCTCCTTCCAGTCTGTGACAGAAAGGGGCATGAAAACATTGCTGGATCCCAGAAACCTAAACATTTATGAAAAGTAGACAAAATTCGGAATTCAGCAAGGGGTAATTTGTGTAGATCCTACAAGGGCTTCCTACAGAAAATAACAACTGAAAAAAAAACAAATGGAAATTGAGGTAAAAAAACAGCAATTTTTCTCTACGTTTTACTCTGTAACTTTTTCCTGCAATGTCAGATTTTTGAAAGCAATATACTGTTACGTCTGTTGGACTCTTCTGGTTGCGGGGATATATAGAGCTTGTAGGTTCATCAAGAACCCTAGGTATCCAGAGCCAATAAATAAGCTGCACCCTGCAGTGGGTTTTCATTCTATACTGGGTTTACAGCAATTCATTTGCTGAGATATAAAGAGTGAAAAATAGCTATCAAGAAAACCTTTGTATTTCCAAAATTCCGGGGTGCCCATACTAGCATGTGAATTACAGGGCATTTCTCAAATAGACGTCTTTTTTACACACTCTCTTATATTTGGAAGGAAAAAATGTAGAGAAACACAAGGGGCAATAACACTTGTTTTACTATTCTATGGTCCCCCAAGTCTCCCGATAAAAATTATACCTCGTTTGTGTGGGTAGGCCTAGCGCCCGCGACAGGAAATGACCCAAAACACAACGTGGACACATCCCCTTTTTTGACAGAAAACAGAGGTGTTTTTTGCGAAGTGCCTACCTGTAGATTTTGGCCTCTAGCTCAGCCGTCACCTAGGGAAACCTACCAAACCTGTGCATTTTTTAAAACTAGAGACCTAGGGGAATCCAAGATGGGGTGGCTTGTGGGGCTCTGACCAGGTTCTATTACCCAGAATCCTTTGCAATCCTCAAAATTTGGCTAAAAAAACACGTTTTCCTCACATTTTGGTAACAGAAAGTTCTGGAATCTGAGAGGAGGCACAAATTTCCTTCCACCCAGCGTTCTCCCCAAGTCTCCCGATAAAAATGGTACCTCACTTGTGTGGGTAGGCCTAGCGCCCGCAACAGGAAATGCCCCAAAACACAACGTGGACACATCCCATTTTTTGACAGAAATTACAGAGGTGTTTTTAGCAAAGTGCCTACCTGTAGATTTTGGCCGCTAGCGCAGCCGGCACATAGGGAAACCTACCAAACCTGTGCATTTTTTTAAACTAGAGACCTAGGGGAATCCACGATGGGGTGACTTGTGGGGCTCTGACCAGGTTGTTACCCAGAATCCTTTGCAAACCTCAAAATTTGGCTAAAAAAACACGTTTTCCTCACATTTCGGTGACAGAAAGTTCTGGAATCTGAGAGGAGCCACAAATTTCCTTCCACCCAGCATTCCCCCCAAGTCTCCTCATAAAAATGGTACCTCACTTGTGTGGGTAGGCCTAGCGCCCGCGACAGGAAATGCCCCAAAACACAACGTGGACACATCCCATTTTTTGACAGAAAACAGAGGTGTTTTTAGCAAAGTGCCTACCTGTAGATTTTGGCCGCTAGCGCAGCCGGCACATAGGGAAACCTACCAAACCTATGCATTTTTAAAAACTAGAGACCTAGGGGAATCCAAGATGGGGTGACTTGTGGGGCTCTGACCAGGTTGTTACCCAGAATCCTTTGCAAACCTCAAAATTTGGCTAAAAAACCACGTTTTCCTCACATTTTGGTGACAGAAAGTTCTGGAATCTGAGAGGAGCCACAAATTTCCTTCCACTCAGCGTTCCCCCAAGTCTCCTGATAAAAATGATACCTCACTTGTGTGGGTGGGCCAGGTGTCTGAAACAGAAAAAGGCCACAAACTTGTAGAGATTATGGGGATAGCACAGCGAGTTGATAAGCACATATTCTTCTTTTATGCATCTTTAGGCTGACTCTGCTTTGGGGACCCACACAAGTGAGGTGTCATTTTACTTGGGAGACTGAGGGGAACGCTGGGGAGTAGGAATTTTGTGCTAGAGCAGTGATCGTACAAACAAAAGTCAGGAAAATATGCTTTTTTAAGCAAATTT
Organism: Pleurodeles waltl; assembly: GCF_031143425.1. Taxonomy (NCBI): domain Eukaryota; kingdom Metazoa; phylum Chordata; class Amphibia; order Caudata; family Salamandridae; genus Pleurodeles; species Pleurodeles waltl. The sequence continues at coordinate 1,009,454,503 of NC_090437.1, forward strand.
TGAGGTTTGCAGAGGAGTCTGGGTAAGAAAATGTTGGAGGATCCACGCAAGCCACACCTCCCTGGACTCTTTGGGATGTCTAGTTTTAAAAAATGTCTGGGTTTGGTAGGTTTCCTAGATGAAGACCGCACCCAGGACCAAAAACATAGGTGCCCTCTCCCCGCCAAACACAGGTAGTTTTGTAATATATAATTTTGATGTGTCCACATACATCTGTGATGTGCCAAACTCTAAAATTGTGAAAAGAAACGCACTTAGATTATGTGAAAACGACCCCTCACCCACCAACCAAGTTGGCGGCATGCTTCATCATCGGGGTCCCACCTGAGACACCTAGCGTGTCACAAGTGTGCTGCGATGCCTGATTACAGCAGAGCAGGTTTTGTCATTTGTACCACACATACTGGTTGGATTTGGCACGAGGGTGAGTGATGGTTCAGTAGATCAAATTTGATCAACAAGAGATTTCACAAAAGTGAAATGCACTGGTAATAACTGAAAGGCCAAAAAACTGAACCAATGACTCACAGCTCGTGAGCTGTAAAGCCACAGCATGCCACCAACCACTTTACATTCCATTCACACACCTTTCATACATGCCCAGCACATTACAACACTCGCATCGAAAGACAGCGCCAGTCAAGGGCCAGTCACTTTCATACACCCACATGCCTGATACAGCAATCACACCAGCTGATGAGTGTGTGGACTGGCATTTGGCTGGCACCGCTAGCCAAGCGCCACCCCACCCATACCGCCAGCCAAGCGCCACCCCAAGCACACCGCCAGCCAAGTGCCACCCCACCCACACCGCCAGCCAAGCGCCACCCCAAGCACACTGCCAGCCAAGCGCCACCCCACTCACACCGCCAGCCAAGCGCCACCCCACCCACACCGCCAGCCAAGCGCCACCCCAAGCACACCGCCAGCCAAGCGCCACCCCACCCATAAGGCCAGCCAAGCACCACCCCACGCACACTGCCAGTCAAGAGCCACCCCACCCACACCGCCAGCCAAGCGCCACCCCAAGCACACCGCCAGCCAAGCGCCACCCCACCCATACCGCCAGCCAAGCACCACCCCAAGCACACTGCCAGCCAAGCCCCACCCCACCCATACCGCCAGCCAAGCGCCACCCCACGCACACCGCCAGCCAAGCACCACCCCACGCACACCGCCATCCCTTTTTTTTGTTTATAAACAACAAAGAAACCACTAACTAATTATAAAATAAGTACAAAACTACAAACACAAAAGCTCTAAATACATGACAGTAATGCCAACCGTGAAACTGAACATATGAAAATATAAAACAGGCAGTTTACGCTCACGGTATTTCCCAAAAATATTTCCTTGTGTGGTAACTTCTAAAACAGCCGGGCACACACAGCCCAGGCTTTGAAGGGCATTCGGGGCAGTACATCCGGCTCTCCCTCCGGATTGATCTCCGGGCACATACTCCACATTTCTTTGTGGGCAAGTCTTTTTTCGGAGTGGGAGGAATGTGACCTGGAAAGTGGCGATCTTTCAATCTAGCCACATCCTCCACCACTTCTACTCTAGGAACTGTTGCCCGTTCCACCACAATAAGGCTCTCTATCACTGACTCCTGAAATTTGACAAATGCCATCCTAGACTCAGGTGAACAATCCTTGAACACAATAAAAGCATTAAAAGTTGCCAAATGAAATAAATGCAGGGCCAACTTTTTATACCACACATAAGACTTACGAAGAGCAGTGTAAGGTTCCAACCTCTGATCTACTCTATCAACACCACCCATGTGCCTATTGTAGTCCAAAATGCACGCAGGTTTGCGCACTTCGGCAACCTGACCCCAAACAGTCACAGGGGAAGTACTCTCATGATGGATGGTAGATAGCATGTACACATCCCTCCTGTCTGAAAATTTCAGAGCTAGCAGCTCATTATTCCGCAAGGCACTGCACTGTCCCCTCTCAAGTTTTTTACAGACAATCTCCCTTGGATAGCCTTTCCGGTTAGAACGGATTGTGTCACAAGCAACAGTGTCCACTCTAAACAACTCCTTGAACAACTGCACTCCAGTGTAGAAATTATCTACGTACAAATGGTGACCTTTGTTAAACAGTCGTCTCTCAAGTTTCCACACAATTTGTTCGCTAACTCCAAAAGTGGCCGGACAACCAGGAGGGTCAATACTGGAATCCCTATCAGTGTAGACCCGGAAATTATACACATATCCTGTACTGCTTTCTGACAGCATATACAATTTAATCCGATATCGTGCCCTCTTACTAGGAATGTACTGCTTAAAAACTAAACGTCCCTTGAAAAGGACCAAAGACTCATCCACACTTATCTCTTTGCCTGGAACATAGACCTCTGAAAACCGATCTACAAAATGATCAAGGACAGGCCTAATCTTAAAAAGACGGTCACAATCAGGGTGATCTCGTGGCAAGGCTAAAGCATTGTCTACAAAATGCAGCATATGAAGAATAAGCAAATAGCGATTACGTGTCATAGTTGCAGGAAATATAGCCGTTGCCATCAAGGGACTAGTAGACCAATAAGAAGCCAGTGACGGCTTCCTGATCAACCCCATCAAAAAAGTCAAACCTAAAAACTTTTTAATCTCTTCCAGAAATGTGGGGACCCACTAAGTAGCTCTAGACTGAGGCCTAAGTCTGGCAGCGTTGTCCCTCAGATATTGCTCTGCATACAAATTAGTCTGCTCCACAATCTCTTCCAAAAATACATTGTCCATAAACAAGTGAAAGAAATGGACAGGCAAAAAGTTTTCCGTATTGACTCTACACCCTGGGAAACCAGTAAATGCAGGTAACTGTGGCTGCTCCATGTTTGGGGCAATCCAGGTATCAGGTCTTCTAATGGGAAACCCATCAGCCCCAGGCTGCTGCACTCTTGGAACATCAATGTCCTCCTCTACAACAGGCCCTTGATCTGCACTGAGAGTAGCTTCCTCATCAGAAGAATACTCTTGGACAGAAAACTCACTGCCAGAATCTCTCACTTCCTCCTCTGCCTCAGATGCAGAGTCAGTCTCGTAATCATGGTCTGAAGACGACTCAAAGTGCATGCCAACAACCTGCTGAGCGGTCACTCTGCGGCTAGCCATGATCCTCACTAACAACAAATGGATTGCCAACAACAACTGGCACTAAAATAAGTAATAAACAAAGTGTAGCTTTATCACAACGTGTTATGTACTAAAAAACTATACCACTCACTTGCCTGAACAAGCTACTCACCAGCAACTACTCTGCACAGACACAGCAATCACCAATGATATCCCACTAAAAAGAAAAAAGAAAAAAGAAAATTAGACACATGACAACACAAATATAATTGTGCTGAAATCTAAGGACAATTTCACACACAATACTGCATTTAGTACACCACCTACAATCATGTCATTCATGCATGTCAACAATACTCCTTTGGAGTAAATTGCTTTCACTTATCTAAAACATGCAACTATGCAAACCGCAGGACAACTACTGCCAAAACCGCAAGGATCCACAGCAAAGGAAGCAAAAGCTTTGAACTAGAACAAAAAGAAGAAATACACTGTTATAATTACAAATATAAATACTTCGCCAGTTGACAAACACCCCGCCACCAAGAACTTTTCCCTGGTGCCTAAGTGGCTTCTGCCCCACTAGGAGGCAGATGGGCCTAAATAAATAGGCTGATCTGCCTCCAAGGTGGGCAGAAATGGCCATCACTAACGTGCACCCCTTGGGGGGCGACCCTTGCCAAAGATGCCGCCCCCCCACACAAAACACACAAACACACACCCAGGATCCCTGTTGCCTAACTGGATTCTGCCCCCCTTGGGGGCAGATGGGCGTGACAAAATTGGCCGATCTGCTCCCAAGGAGGGCAGAAATGGCCAACAGCTCGGTGCCCCCTTTAGGGGGCGACCCTTGCCAAAGGGGTCAAACGGGAGGCACCCCCAGCACTAAACAAATAAAGGGGAACCCAAAACAAAAATCCCTGCCATATTGGTGGTTTCTGCCCTCCTTGGGGGCAGAGATGGCCAATACGAAATTTCCCCCCTTTGGGGGGGGCGACCCTTGCCCAAGGGGTGCCCCCAAACACACAAAACACACACACACCTCACAATCCCTGGCACCTAGTGGGTTTCGACCCCCCCGTGGGCCAGATCGGCCAAAAACATGGGCTAGCTAGCCCCGGGTGGCCAAAACATATAAAAAATGATTGCCCCCGGGGCAGTGAGCCTTGCCTAATGGGTCACTGCCCTAAAACAAACAAAATAATTTCACTGGTGTCTAGTGGTTTTGCCCTCCCCCCCCCCCCCGGGGGCCGATCAGCCAAAAAATCGGCTGAAATAAGGAATAAATTAGCCCCCATTGGGAGCGACCCCTGCCCAAGGGGTCGCTCCCTAAAAAAAATTCAAAAACAATCTCCCCAAACATTCCTGCTCCACGATCGCGGGCCCACTGAAAACAGGCACAGGGGGAAAAGAAAAACCCTTTCCTTTCCCCGTGTCTGTTTTTCCACCCCCAAAGAAGAAAGGACTCACCTTTTGTCTCCTTTCTTCTCGACGTACTGGAAGCAAATGGCTTCCAGCACGTCCCTCTGCAATATTTGATGACATCGGTACGCTGTAAGCGTGCTGACATCATCGGATTGCCGAGGGGGGGTCGGGGGAGGAAGGGGAGGGTGGGTAGGGGGCCTCGTCCAAGGCACCATACCGGTTAAATGAATGTATGAACAGTTGATTAGCCCTTTTATAAGTATCAAAACAACCGATATAGAAATACTCTGTAATAAAAAGATGACATTGCTCTCAGTCTAAATCAAAAATGGGCATCTAGCTACAATGAGAAAGTCAGCAAGGTGAAAAGTATAAGCATTGCCAAAGCTGTAGCTTCTGTGCAACAAGGTTAGTAAAACAAAAAGCTCAATAATGCAGTGAACACGTCATTTTGCAGACACGCACCTACAAAATGATGTGGCTTTTTCTGTTTGTTTATCTGAGACCGATTGATAACTAAAAAAAAGCTTAAGTGAGCTGTTTTAAAATGCAGCATGAACATTGCTGAAAGGAATGAAACCAAGCATTTTTCAATGCAATAGGTATCACATTAGCGAGAGTTAGAGCTGTATGGCGTTGTAAATGATAATTACAATCTCGCCTTTGGGATCTTATAAATATTGAGCCATAAAGCACTTTAAACCTTTATCAGAAATAAACTGTGTTTGTGCATTCCTTCATACAGAACACCACAGTAAAAATAGCATTTGGAAGAAACATGGTAAAAAGAATGACAAAGAACATTGCAGTGTAACGATATAATCAGGCCCTGGAGGGCATAGTGTATTGCACATTTTCAGGCCTAGCAGGCCTTTTAAATATTATTTAATTATGTAGTCAGCGGCATAAGGGTGCAGTGCCGCAGGTCATTACCAGATGTGCGTGTAGAGGCAATAGCTGAAGGTGCAGTACTACTGGTCGTGGCTAGATGTCCCTGTAGAACAGTGGCACTGGTCGTGGCTAGATGTCCCTGTGAAGTCAGCTGGAGGTGCAGTACTACTGGTCGTGGCTAGATGTCCCTGTGGAACCGACTAAGTTAGGTGTGCCTTGGGGCAATTATCGCCCTTCAGCCCCTGAAGAACATACTGGATTAACATTTGCAGGCCTGGCAGGGCTGTCAGAATATTATTACAAAGAAGGCCTATATAACACAAATTCCTCTCAGCTGTAAAAACAAAAGTTCTAGCTACAAGAGAGATTAAATATACATTGAATGGTGGAAAAGGTTACTTTTTTGGTCCCCCTCTAACCCAGTGTGACCGGGAAGATGGCCTGAAAGAGCACATCATTCTAAATGTTTTGGTGGTGGTCCCATTGTCCTGGGACCACCACAGTCTGAGTTATGGGCAAACATGTGTTGTAAAAGGAATGCTTGCAAAGCATTATTGGTTGAGTTACCCCGAGTGCAGTGAATATTGTAATATCAACATTGAGAGAGATGGGAGGGTGAGAGAGGGCAAGTGTTAGAGCTCAAAAAGACAATTAGTAGAGTACACATATATTGAGTCCTAACTGTCCAGAGTAATGGATTCAATAGTCTATAAGCGCCGATGATGCTATATGAGAGTACAGTAAACACCAAAATGCAATCAAGAACAATAAAAGAATATGAACTGGTATGTGGCAAACATGTATAACTCTATTTAATCAGTATAGCTATTTCCATTACAAAATACGATTCGTAACAATCATAATTCAACTATATTAAAACATATTGATATACAATCCAGCCTAGTTAGAAATAATTCACGAAAAGTTCATCTGTAGACAGTCTCGCAAGTGTTAACAGGATTCAGCCGACACGTGTTTCGTCCTGTTGTAGGACTTTTTCAAGGCTGATTAAACAACAACATATAAACGTCATATTACAAATATTGTGAATACAATAATCAATCAAATTACAAAATATTAAAAAAATTAAAAAACTCCCAATATTACCGCCATGTATAATAAGACAAATAGCAAATTGGTAACCATTGAAAAATGTGCAAAAGAATAGGCCACATACCATAGAAGTCACCAAGTGATAAAATCTGATATAAAATAACACCACTAACCAAGTATCCAAGTGCAATAAAAATAAGATAAGAGAAAATGAATAGTAAGGAAAAGCCACGTAAATCCATAATTTAAAAATATAGTCAGATAAGTGCTTTATAGATAAATAGTCCCCCATACTATAAATATTGCATTACTAATTGTACCTCCTCATGAATGAGGGGATCCATATTAATCCAAAAAGTCATTAAAAATATATGAAAGAAAAGTCTATTATCATAAAGTCATAGGTTACACTTGCTTAAATCACTCAAAAGTATCCAACTCAATATGTCCACCAACCTTATAAGTATTGTTTCATGTACAGCTAAATTTCCTTCATTAAACGACAGTATTCGTGGTTACAGAGTAGAATTCATATATCAAAAAGAACCAGTTTGGTCCTCAAGCACCTCACATGAATGTATCTGAAATAGACCAAATAAAAAGCATGCAGACCCAATTACTATGCTGCCACCAAGTCACAAGAACCCTCAGTATTTCTGTTTGAGCATCAAGTGACCTTGCAGAAACAATTACTACCAAATGTATAAGTCAACTACACAATTCTAATATCTGAAGCATTTATTGGTCTCCATCTTCTATGTTTAAAATTCAATTGAAAAATCGTCATCCAAGCTCACAATATATAATGGCTCAAAACAGCCATAACATGAATGTCTCAATATTGCAACTATAGTCCATTTTGCAGTGTAACATAACATCCCAATAAGTGAGTACATGATGAAAAGATTGAGTATCATTAGGTTCCTAGATAATCTATATCTTTATTGGTACTGCCATTTGCCTGATATGCTAAATTAGTGCTCAAAACAAAAAGTAAAAGTCCTATAACTAATTACCTCCATAAACTGCATGCAGCCGCAGGAAACAAATGGCATCCATATTTTGCGCCCATCAGCCGAGATACAAACAAAAAGCCCTCATATGGAGTACAAGAATGGAAACAAATGCAACCTTGTACGTTCTTGCAAAAACGTCTTAGAATGTCATAGTGTTAGCGGGCGCCATATTTGAACAGCGTGTTCCACGTATGCAACATCAGTAATACATCCTCCAACAATTATTGGGAGAAATATTATAAAACTCATTAACCAAATTTTGAAGTTGACACTATAACCTGTCACCCGAGAGTTACCATATTTTTCAAAGTTTGTTTAAATAGTCGAATATGGCAGCCATTTTATCATGGGCTAAAGTCCAATTAAGAATCAAAAAAACATTGACTCAGAAAGAGGTGCCCATCATTTCTAGTCATCCTCCGATACTGCGGCCATTTTAAAATGGGTCAATGTTCAAAAGGAGACCCAAAAGAACAGTAACTTAAACGTGACTGCTCATTAACATAATGGACATATTTCATGTCACAAAATATTAATGCACGATGGCATATGATAATCCATCATTATAATAATCAGTTGCTTATTATGCAACCAACTAAAGTTAAATAATTTATATCAATAAGATACACTATTCATGTTGGCCTCATGTTGTCACATATGTATGTAGTGTGCATGGCACCTCTATATATTCAATTAGTGTTATTTCAAACTAGTTAAAAGTCCTAGTTATTAGCATATTAATAAAATGATCCAATAAGAATAAATGTCTCAATTATTACCAGCTTTTCAGTATCACAATCTTTTAGATGTGGGAAATCAGAAAAAAAGAAAATATAGAATACAAAGAAAAAGAAAAGGAGAAAAAATAAAAAGAACAAGCATTTTCAATGCAATGGGTCTTGCGTTTGCTAGAGGTAGAGCTAATAACGTTGTAAATTCTTAACTGGACTTTTCTTGCCACACAAACTAAAATAAAAAGTAAAACTGTTGACATAAGCAAGCCGATTCAAAGCACCGCCTTGAGCGCTAAGAGAGAGACAAAAGGAAAAAGAAGTTCGCTCACAGTCAAAGCTATCGGCAAAAGTGCATTTATCCATGTAACAGGGTCGATGGCCAAGGTGGTAACAAAACCACACTAAGGAGGGACAAACGTAAAGCAGTTACCAACAACAAAAAAAAGGAATTTTGAAAGGCAAGCCCATGAACGAATGATAGTGATGGGCGTGCAGTGGGCGTGGTAAAAGCCCAGATACATAACAACACGTCAGAAAAGCAGCGCTTGCGCGCTGCTATGCCCAACCTCACAAAGTAACAGGCACACACTATTCACAATGTTTCCCGATTTAAAGAATATGACATTGCTGAAACATGGTATAACTCCTAAACAGAGCTAAGTTGAAAGAAGTAGATATCAAGTGCTCTAGAGTGCATGGTTGAGGAAGATGGAACATATTCTTCCTTCTAAATCCAAGATGCCGAGTTATGAAGGGAATCTAAGTTTTCCTAACAAAAAATCTTTTTTATCTAAAAGTAACTTTATGATAAAAAGTTCAATCAGACAGACTATTTGTCGAGACCATGAAATGAAACTTAGCAAAAGATGTAAGTAGTTCGTCATTAGTTACCATTTAAAGTATAATTGCTCTTCCAGCAAGACAAGTTATATTTCATTAAAAATAAATTGCTTGATAACGCAATTTAAGCAAGGAAGCCACAGTGTGTCCAGGTTCTCTGGTTTCACTTTGTACAAATCAGCCAAAAATGGGTATCAATGTGTCTTAACTGCATTAGTGTGGATGACTAAAATGGCCAAGGGCTCTGAAAGGCTCAAATATTATCCATGTAGACAGCTTCCAAGCACAACTGTGGTTAAAAAAAGACAAGAGAGCTGTCAGTAGTGTGAGATAGCTTGATTTTCCTGTGCAATCTGTTTCAGGCGGTTGAATTTATCACCGCTTTGAAGTTTCACCATGGGCTTTGCTGGGGGAGGAGGACATGATAATTAAAGGAAGCTCGCTGACTTTGTTGGAGGAAACAGCTTAGTCTTTAACAATAACAGCTATTCGCTCAAAACCAATCATTGGTTAAATTTTAACAAAGATGTGCCTTACAGAAACTATGCTGCAAACAATATAATGGGCTTCGGAAACACTGACGATTTCACTCTGCGCATCCCCTTTAAATACTTTCCCTCGGTTCAAAAAGATGAGCATATCAGATTGTCAGAAGGCACATTTAACGCCTCACTAGCCTTTATTTATCCTGCCCAGGTACATAACATCTTCCAGTGCGCTGTATTATTTAACATTTGCCCTTTTAAAAAATCCCATCTGTTCAAATCATTTACTATGAAGACGGTCATGAGTGCTTCTCTGGACAGTGATAATTTGAGCTATAAAATGTAATGTATTTAAAAATGGGAAATGCCCATGAGCATAGGGTAGATGGAAGATATTTTAACTAAATTACCATAATGTACCCCACACCGAAGCCAAGTTAAAAGGAGAACAATGGAGAATGACCAGATGAAATCACTGCATTCCTGGATTTGTTAAAGTTTATCAGAGGAGGAGGGTAAGCCGTGGGCTTTGGCTCACAGAGGGAACAGTGGAGCTGAGTGCTTCTCTGCAAGGAACGGTAAGATGAAACCCCTGCATACCTGGATTTCTTCAAGTCTTGTCGGCAGAGGAGGAGGAGGGGAAGCAGTGGGCTTTGGGTCATGAAGGGAGCCAAATAAACAAGAGTCATGACAGGCTCACCTGCAGGGTTGTACAGCACTTAGTTCTGCTGCTTCCTGGGTTGAGCTGCAAAAGAAACAAGCATTTTGAATGCAATAGTCTTGTGTTTGCTCGAATTAGAGCTCATAGCGTTGTAAATTACTGACTGGACTTTTATTGCCACACAAACTGAAAACAACAAAAGGAAGAGAGCGAGGGTGAGCTGGCCCTGGAAAAGTCCCCCTCTGCTGTTGGTTTGTGTTTACAGAGGGAGCTGGTGGGGAGGAGGGACTGAACAAGCACCCACACTGTTGAGGTGAAACAGGCAAATGCCAGAAAAAGTCCCTTACAGAAGAGATAAACAGGACATAGCGTAATTACACAGTACTTTGTGCTGCTCCTAAAGTGAAAAAAGGCAGGACAAAGAGGCAAACTGACCACTAGCAAGCAATGATTTTTGAAGGACACTGCAACTAACAAATCAGAACAATGGAACTCACTCTATTGTATACTTTAGTATAGAGCAGGCCGAACGCTAACGCTCTACCTAATAAAAACCATGCAAAGATTATAATATGCTTGTGTTTGGTTACAGTTTTTACAACATAATGTCATCATGACAACAGGTGTGTCCAATACTTTTGTTTCAAATGATTGTTCAACATCATTAGACATTCTTCTGAACATCAAGACATCCATCAACTAATCCCAAATTAGCTTTTCTTAATTTATATAGTATAAAAAATAATGCATCTCATGGTCCAAATTCATGCCAATTCTATGGTCTTAAGTCTGATTATCCACCTAGGCTTATTTCTTCTGAGTTCAATCTCTCGATTACCACCTCTGGGATGTATCGCAGTTTGGCTAATACCCATATATTTAATCTGTGGAACCTCTGTTGTTGGATGTTCCCTATTAATATGACGGACTTTAGGTGCTGAGGGGTCATTGTTCCTTGGAGCACGCATATGTTCTCGAATCCTCTCCTTTAGAGATCTAATAGTGCTTCCTTCAAAGATTTTGCCACAATCACACACTAATATGTAGACCACATATTTAGTATTGCAATTGATCAAAGTCTGAATCTTGTATATCTTACTACCATTAAAGTTAAAAGTAAGAGTTATGTGTAGAGCTATACTACACATATTGCATTTGCTGCATTTGTAGAAACCAGTTAGTTCACAGGTAACCATGTTTCCAAGTTTTCCTTAACTAGTGGTAAGAAACTCTTACAAACTAGATCCCTAATGGTTGTGACCCTCTTATGAATCATTTTGGGTTCAGATGGTCTTATTTCTAGCTGTCCTTATAACCTGCTTTGAGTAACCTCTTTTGAGGAATCTATTTTCTAAACGGTCCAATTCCAATTCACACAGTTCTGATTTACTACAATTCCTTATTTCTCCAAATGGAATTGCATTTATTTGAGTGTTAGGGTGAGAACTATCAGCATGAAGTAATGCAATACAAGCTGTGGGTTTAGGGTATATTTTCGAGTGGACGATATTATTTTCAGTGAATATTTCCCGATCCAAGAATTGTATGTGATCCTTGTCATATTCTTATGTCATTTTTACATTAAAATCATTTATGTTGATGTAATTAACAAAATCTAACAACAATGATTCTATTCCTGTCCAAATCATTAATATATCATCAATATATCTCCCCCCAAAAAAGATGTGTTCAGTGAAATGGGGGGGACCGTTTTGCCAGATGTGTGTCTTTTCAAAGAGGCCCATATATAAATTGGTGTAGAATCGTGAGAATCGTGAGCCCATCGCTATTCCTTGAGCCTGTCTGAACCATTCTCCCTCATGGGTGAACACATTGGTCTCCAATATGAAATCAATCATTTCCAATAACATATCAGTATGTTCCAAATATGAGGCTTCTAAGCCCTTAATTTTAGGTATACATGTATATAGGGAGCTGACATCCATGGTTACCCATGTCATTTCTAAGGACCATGTAATACCTTCCAATTTCATTAAGACATCCCTTGTGTCTTGCAAATAAGATGGTAAATTTCTTACAGTAGGCTGTAGATAGCTGTCAATATATTCTGAAAGTCCCTCAGTGGGTGAACCAATACCTGATATAATAGGTCTACCGGGAGGTGATGTTTTATGTTTTTGTATCTTAGGTAGTTCAGATATGTAGGGTGCCTTTGGATGCATATTGAGTATATATCTGCATTCCAAGTCCGAAATTAGACATTGTTCCTGCCACCCATATAGTAGTGCATCCAATTCACGGACAATCCGAGGTAGTGGATTGTCCTTCAATTTGATATATGATGTTTCATCAGCCAGCTGTCGAATGATTTCATTAATATAGTCCAATCTATTCAGAATGACTATGTTACCTCTCTTGTAAGCCTCTTTATTGACCAGTAACTGATTCTCACACAAATTTTGCAATACCAATTTTTATTTTCGAGTTGTGTTATGGGAGATATATGATTTACCCTGAGATCTTTTTTTCCAATTTGTTTAGATCATCTACAACCAATTTGTTAAATATATCTATAGCATTACCAGTGGGTGATGTAGGTGTAAAAATAGATTTGGGTTTAAATCCACTGTTAAGTGATAAATCTTGTTTGATGTATAAGTCACCCAGGACCTATTGTATATTAACTTCATCATTATCCATAACATCTAAGAAGAGTATAGTTTGAATATCCCCAATATCTTTTATTGTGTATGTGCTAGGCAATGTCCTTGTCAAGTCAACATGTGATCTATTCTCTTCCTCCCAAAAATATTTTTTAAATTTCAGTTGTCGCAAAAATCTTTAAATATCAATTTGAACTATAATTTAAAAATATTTTCAGATAAGTGCTTTATAGATAAATAGTCTTATGATTGTTCTCGATTGCCTGTTGACCTGTCAAGTACATAGCCTAGCACATACACAATAAAAGAGATTGGGGATATTCAAACTATACTCACCTTAGATGTTATGGATCCGAGAGGTGGTAATCGAGAGATTGAACTCAGAAGAAATGAGGCTAGGTGGATATTCAGACTTAAGAGCATAGAATTGGGCATGAATTTGGACCATAAGAGGGGCACAACCATTAGGGATCTAGTTTGTAAGAGTTTCTTACCACCAGTTAAGGAAAACTTGGAAACGTGGTTACCTGTGAACTAACTGTTTTCTACAAATGCAGCAAATGCAATATGTGTAGTATAGCCCTACACATAACTCTTACTTTTGACTTTAATGGTAGTAAGATATACAAGATTCAGACTTTGATCAATTGCAATACTAAATATGTGGTCTACATATTAGTGTGTGATTGTGGCAAAATCTATGAAGGAAGCACTATTAGATCTCTAAAGGAGAGGATTCAAGAACATATGCATGCTCCAAGGAACAATGACCCCTCATCACCTAACGTCCGTCATATTAATAGGGAACATCCTACAACAGAGGTTCCACAGATTAAATATATGGATATTAGCCAAACTGCGATACATCCCAGAGGTGGTAATCAAGAGATTGAACTCAGAAGAAATAAGGCTAGGTGGATAATCAGACTTAAGAGCATAGAATTGGGCATGAATTTGGACCATGAGATGCATTATTTTTTATAACTATATAAATTAGGAAAGCAAATTTGTGATTAGTTTATGGATGTCTTGATGTTCAGAAGAATGTCTAATGATGTTGAACAATCATTTGAAACAAAATATTGGAAACACTTGTCATAATTTCCATATGTTGTAAAAGCTGTAACCATGCGCAAGCATATTATAATCTTTGCATGGTTTTTATTCTTTTTATTTTTCTCCTTTTCTTTTTCTTTTTATTCTATATTTTCTTTTTTTCTGATTTCTCACATCTAAAAGATTGTGATACTAAAAAGCTGGTCATAATTGAGACATTTACTCTTATTGGATCATTTTATTAATATGCCAATAACCAGGACTTTTAACTAGTTTGAAATAACACTAATTGAATATATAAGGTGCCATGCACACTACAACCTGAGGCCTTCATGAATAGTGTCTCTTATTGATATATATTAGTTAACTTTAGTTGGTTGCATAATAAGCGACTCATTATTATAATGATGGGTTATTATATCCCATTGTGCTTTCATATTTTGTGACAGGAAATATGACCATTATGTTAATGGGCAGTCACGTTTAAGTTACTGTTCTTTTGGGTCTCCTTTGGAACATTGACCCATTTTAAAAGGGCCGCCGTATCGGACGATGACTAGAAATGATGGGTGCCTCTTTCTGAGTCAATGTCTTTTTGATTCTTAATTGGACGTTAGCCCATGATAAGATGGCTGCCGTATTCGAGGTGACCATTTAAACAAACTTTGAAAAATATGGTAAATCTCGGGTGACAGGTTATAGTGTCAACTTCAAAAATTGGTTAATGAGTTTTATAATATTTCTCCCAATAATTGTTGGAGGATTTATTATTGATGTTGCATACGTGGAACACGCCGTTCAAATATGGCGGCCGCTATCACTATGACGTTCTAAGACGTTTTTGCAAGTACGTACGAGGTTGTGTCTGTTTCTATTCTCGAGCTCTATATGAGGGCTTTTTGTTTGTATCTCGGGCTAATCGGGAAGAAATATGGATGACGTATGCAGTTTATGGAGGTAATTAGTTATAGGACTTTTACATTTTGTTTTGAGGACTATTTTAGTGTATCAGGCAAATGACAACACCGATAGAGATATAGATTATCTAGGAACCTAATGATACTCAATCTTTTCATCATGTACTCACTTATTGGGATGAAATGTTACACTGTGCAAAATGGACTATATTTGCAATATTGAGACATTTATGTTATGACTGTTTTGAGCCATTATATATTGTGAGCTTGGATGACGATTTTTCAAATCAATTTAAACATATAAGATGGAGACCAATCTTTTCTATCCCAGTATACGTACTTTGGCAACGGGTTCGTCTTTAGTGTTTGAGCACCACTCTTGCACTCAATAAAATGTATAGGAAGGTGCAGCCTTAGCAAAGTCATTGTTGCCATAATATTTCTCAAGTGTTAGAGCTATTAAACTCATGGTGGTCTTTCCCTAAAGCCTTTCCATGCTCCTCTTCTGTTGAAATTCATTTTGTTGGCTTGAGCACTCTGTGCACTTTACCATTACTAACAAGTGCTAAAGTGCTTATGCTCACTACTTAAAACATGTTAAAAGCGGCCTGCACCTGATTGGCAAATTTAAATACCTTATATGTCCCTAGTGAAGTAGTACTACATGAAGCCAGGGCAGGCCCTGTAAAATAAATACTACTAGTGAGGCTGCAGCACTTATTGTGCCACCCACTTAAGTAATATTATGAAACATATTTCAGGCCTGCCATTGTAGTCTGTGTCCAGTTTTATACTGTCAATTTGACCTTGCAAAATAACCCTTTTGCAGGCCTAAACCTCTCTTTTAATACCAATAAGCCACCCCCAAGGTGGGCCATAAACAGCCCATGGGCCAGGTGCATTGTATTTAAAATGTTGGATATGTACTTTCAAGCTCTACAAGTCCTAGTAGTGAGAAACCACTAAATTTGTTTTTCACTACTTTGAGGCATGCCTCTAACATAGTCTAACACTGAGTACCTTATTATATTTAATAAGTGCTAACTTTTGTTTGGAAACATGTAGAAATGTCTTGTTTGATCTCTAAAGACTAGTAATTTAAAATCCTCTTTAATAGTAAATTCAGGTTTTAAGTCACAATTCTGAAAATGCCACTTTTATAAAGTGGCCATTTGATGTCTACAGACTGTGTCCTTGGTCACATGACTGTGATTAGAGTGCCAGTTAGCCTTTTTTGTATTCCTCCTAGATAGTGAAAAAGAAGGACTAGCTGTTGGCAGGATGGGACATCCTGTCAGGATGTGTGGGGTGGAGCTGTTCTCTGCCACACTTACCTTTCAAAGGAGCTGCCTGAGCACACTCACATAAAACTTCACACTAACTGTTTTTCACCCCAGAACCCTCAGAGGACTTCCCTACTGGTTGAGGACTGTCTTGCTGCTTGTACCCATGTCTAATAGAATGACCCCAGAGTTGACTGGCCTCCTGTTCTGAACTACTAGGACACAAAAATCTCCAACAGCATGAACCGTGCATCTGGTCCATGCCTAAAGTGAGTCCTATCCTCCACGTGGTGCCCAGCCAGTCCCTGACCCTTGGAAGTGGTGCTTAATTTGACAAAACAGCCAAAACCCAAAACTTGGGAAATGTTTCAGCCAAAAAGTGCTCTGAGAACTGCCAGAAGTCCAGGACCTACATTCACACTAATTCACCCACAGTCTATCGATGGTCAGCCTGGCTTTACAGTAGCTCATACTACATTCTTCTCCGCAGCAGCAAATCATGTTCAGCAGCTGCTCGCAGAAGGGGAATCCAGCCTTGTGGAACCCTTATCAGTGACAGCCTGCAGCTTCGTCCTGCTCGAGATTTTCAATTTCTAAAAAAGTGCCAAAGTCTGAACATCAAAATCTTCAACATGACTTCATCCAGCAGCTCCTCGACATTGCTATTTCCTCCAGGGAGAATGCCAGCTGCCTTGACCCACCGAACTTCTCAGACATTTTTCTACTACATTTCTTCCAAGTTGGAAGGTAAGCAAATATCAGGCCCAATCCACTTTGTGTAGCTGAATTGCACTTTATCGTGTTGGCCATAACTTCAACTGTTCCCTTATTTCGCCCAACTAGATGTCCTTAGTTGGTGCTTTGACCTTTTAGGCACCAGTTTTTACTAAAACTTTAAAAATTCACAACTCTCTTTCTACTGATTGGGTTTTTGTCATTTGGTATGAAACTATTTATTACATTTTACTCTATTTATCTAAATTGGTGTGGGATGTTTCTTGTGTTGAAATTCTATTACTGTTTAAGTGTGCATAAATACTTTAAACATTGCCTCTCCTTTAAGTCTGACTGCTTTAGTGCCAATCTACCAGAGGGTTAAGCACAGGTTAATTTATTGACTTTTGTGATTCACCCTGACAAGGATTGTAGTTGTTGCATGAGAAGGATTTTCACCTACCTCAATCAAAAACCCACTGCTAACAGACGGGATGGTGAGAGGGGACAAACAACAATGCAGAGTGGGGCAGGGGTGGAAGCACATGAGGGAGACAGTGTGCAAATACATGCATGCAAAGGAGACAAGCAAAATTGTTTTCTAACTGATCTGTTTTGAGTGAAAGTGAAACTCTTTATGCATAAAGTTATTTTCAGGATAAAACTTATTCTCTGAGGTGGAAATGAACATTAAACTACACTACTACAAGCGACTCCCTCGAATCAAAGCAAGCAGTATGGGCTTTTGTGTTGGGCTTCTGTGGTCCCAAGGGTCACTTTGCCTTTTCTCCAGTTGCATTTACAGAACGTAAGGTCCCAAATACATTTTTTGTGATAGATTAAATCACTGTAACATTGCTAGGTGTGGTCCTTAGTTTGGTGTAGCAACAAATGTTCACAGATTTATATTTACAAACAAGCAATGCAAGGACATTATTTTAGAATATCATGCAACACTGTTTGTATTATACGGGTCATATATGGCAAGCAGTGCTGCTGGAACAACTTTTAGAGCACGTATGCTGCCATCAATGTTGCATCACTGAACTCATAGGGATTGTGAAGTGTCACACAAAAAACAAGTGTAACAAATGAACCATGCCCTTTCGTCGTAAGCATGTAGCATGTAGCTGGTGGTGCATTTTGAAGCGTACTGTGACAAATATATTAGTGAATTATGGTGTGGTAGCACGCTGTCATTTACAGACAGCACATTCTCCATTGAAGTGGCCACTAAATTTGCAAAGACATAGTTTTACTCATAAAAATCGGGTGTCGGCAAATATTTGTCATTTGAGCATCACCAAATAAAGTGTCTTGATTTGTTTTGTTTTAATCCTATTAACATATTTGTTTTCATTACACTTGAGAATTACTAAAAACAGTGAATATTTGTGCTTTCCCAATTGCTGAAATATTGTTTAATGTTTGTACAATTCATGTATAGGTATTTAAATTTTGTTTTGTGTTAGAAAAATTGCAATTCCTTTAGCCTTTCTTTTCAAACCAGTAAGAGTATCACATAATTCATTTTACAAAATCCTTTTACTTTGAAGTCAGAGAAAGAAAAATAGACACCAATTTCCAACAAATGTGACAAGATAAAAACGAAATTTAAAGGCATATTTATTGCTCATTCACCTTTAAACTCTAGCAACCCTAAACCCCACTAGTTCCAGCACCAATGCCTGGCAATAGCAAGAACTGAAAAGCTGGGGAAAGACAGAAAAGATACAAAGGTGACAAAGCAAACGGATCCAAACAGAACATTTGTATTCTCACAATCCTTTGGACACAAGCAGATTTTTTGATCACTTTCTGTTGTGTTGGGACAATGAAATTTGTACGAGAACAGACTAATTGCATGAATAGAAGCGTTTTTTAAGATATAACTATAGCGTTTCCACTCAACCTACTACATTGGCGCAGTAGAACACAGCCAGATTCTTTTCTACAAACACTAGTTGTGTTTTGATTTATTTTTACTGGTAATTAAATAATAAATAATAGTAATATCCTTATTAACAATATTCTTGTTAATATACATAATAGCAACATGCTTGATTCTGCTGGAGTAAATGAGCACTTTATGCTTCCTTCATGAGCATCTTAAAGGGAGCGCAGACTGGTGAGGCCTGTGAAGCGAACTGGCTTCAGTTCCAGACTCAGGTGAGAGGAGCAGGTTGTGTCCACGGACACAAAGTAAGTGCATTTATAATTGCGTGCTCCGCGTGTGAAGGGTGCGGCCCAGCGGCAGTATCTGAGGGAAGCGACAGTGGCTGTAAAAACTGTTCACCCCCAGGCGCTCTGGAGGGAAAAGGAGTGGCCAAGGGCCAGATGTAGGAAAGGTTTAGCGACTCGCAAACGGCGAAAAACGCAGTTTGCGAGTCGCTAAACCCCATCTGGTATGTAGAAATGCATTTTGCGAGTCAGAACCGACTCGCAAAATGCATTTCCGAGTCACAAATAGGAAGGGGTGTTCCCTTCCTATTTGCGAGTCGCAGTGGTATGCAATTCAATTTGCGACCGCAAAAGCGGTCGCAAATGGACTCGCAGTTACCATCCATTTGAAGTGGATGGTAACCCACTCGCAAACGGGAAGGGGTACCCATGGGACCCCTTCCCCTTTGTGACTGGACCTAATAATAATTTTTCAGAGCAGGCAGTGGTCCAATGAAAAATACCGAAACAAAAGGTTTCGGTTTATTTTTCAAAGTGCAGCTCGTTTTCCTTGAAAAAAAAAACCTGCTTTATTTAAAAGCTGTCACGGACATGGAGGTCTGCTGTTCCCAGCAGGCCTCCATCCCCGTGAGTGCCCTGAGTCTTTGCGACCCCATAGCGACTCGTAAAAGGTGTCTGAGACACCTTTTTGCATCCCAAATTGCGACTTGCAATTTGCGAGTCGCAGGGACTCGCAAATTGCAAGTCGCAATTTGGGAGTTTCCTACATCTGGCCCTTAGTGGCAACATCTGATAGGAGGTGAAGTGGGTTGCAAATTGTTCGCCGCCAAGCACTCCACAAATGAAAGGATTGCCCTGGGTTTAAAAAAGAGGGCGACTGTATCCTCTTCCACACTTTTTCTTTGAAGCAGAGGAAGGAAACTTCTCCTTTGTATCTGATGGCACAAAGTGTGAAAAAGGATAAATTATTGAAGAAGCTCTTTAGCTTTCGTCAAGCATTTCCATGAACTGTTGCATGCCAATTTTTGTTTTGACAACATTTTTTGAAGCATGATACATCTTTTGACAAGAGCGAAAAACCTGCTTTGCTGCGGGTTTCTTAAGAGCTACAAAATATTCCTATTCTTTGCTCCGAAGATTGGAGCATTTCTGAGTTTTGGTCAGCATTCCCTCTGCTGAAGTTGCTCTCTTCTCAAAAGGCTAACTTAAATATTTGATGGGCGTTTTTGACATGGCAGTAGGGATTTGATCGTTATTTTTTCTCTTCTTGCGAATGAGAACTTAATAGACCGTGCCGTGTTTTTGCATCCCATTTGCTTTTCTCCCCAGGCTTTAAAATGGCTTAGTTGGACAAGATAACTTTACTGCATACATTAGTATTTGCATCACCCCCTTTTCTTGGGGACAACTAGTTAGATTTCATAGCACTGGATTTATGGATAAAGATTGACATGCCTCTGCAGTGGAGGATAAAATAAACAGGTATCAGATCCCTCTCTGCAGCAGGCATATTTGGAGGAGAGGTATATGGAGGGCAACAGACCTGCCAAATAACTTGCATGAAATATTCGTAGATTATCCTGTTTCACTCTGCACCACATCAGTGTACATGTGACAAGCAATTATATTAGTTGGGGTTCATTATACTGTAGCAAAGCGGAGGACATTTGCCTTTTCTGCAAAGTCACCCCCGATTATTCACATTTTCCTGGACCCTATTTTTGTCTGGTTTTGGGACTCCATGCACTGTGATACTGCTATTCGGGGCCTCAGGGTGAATACCTGGGCTCCAAAATGGTATTGAAAACATTGGTTTTATCCAATTGGTCTGTATAACTTTGCTGCATGTCCGTGGTAGATGCCACAGAGTGGAAGTTAAAAGTCATGTGGGCTGTAGTATGTATTTACACCACCAACATATATGACAAAATATATGGCTGCAAGAGCACCACTGTGCTCGGTGCAGGATGCAATATAAACACACAGCAGTAACACATGTGAAGGAAACATGGCTTGGCCATGTAAGAAAACCTATTTTTTATTTTAACATATCACCCCTAAAGGGTGTCTTGTAAGCACATGACACATAGGATCTATATACAAGCCACTACATAATTGCAATCTGCACAGTCAGGTCTTCAAAACCTTGCAGAAATGCAAAAGTATAAACATTTTACCCAAAATTACAGGAAGAGTGGCAGCAGATACCGAGAAAGTACTACCACCGATCCAAGTGCAGTTAAATCAAGGGCGAGAAAGGAGGAAGTCATCATGGGAATGGAGTACACAACTAGAGACATAAATGTTAAATTGTCTCTGAAGGCAAGATGGTACAGAGTGATAGATGGCTGAATGCACTAAGCATAGGAATTTAAAAATAATCCCCTTTGGCAGCGGGAGCAACATGTTTAGGGCGTTAGAGACTGAGGCACGTGTGGACAATTCAAGGGGTAATCTAGCAACACATTTTGGATTTGCTGACACTTATTCAAAACACCCAAAGAGTCACCCAGAAAAAGAGAGTTGCAAAAGTTGAGGCGACTAAAAATAGTAGTCTGGATCCCTATCCGGAAGATCTGGAGTGGGGAGGAGTGGGACAATTTTCCTTAACACCCTCAGCAGGAGAAAGCAGGTGGGGAGGGTGCCTGAAATATAAAATGTGACACACTATATGTTTGAGAAAAGTGCTCTCATGGTCACTGAAGGCGAAAAATAAATTTCCACTGTGTAGATTCAGTAACATTTTCCATAAGACGTACCTGGGTGCAATTAAAATGTTTATTATGCAACTCCACTTCGGTAAATATGAGAGAGAGATAATTCAAGATACATTTTCACTTTGTTTTAAAACCTAATTCAATGATAAAGTCGAATTTTTTATAGCGGGAACAGTAAATTTATAAAACTGTATTTTCTGCTGCTTGAGCCAGAACCAGCTCAAAACCAGTTCTGCCATTCATCACATCTCCAGAGGCCAATCTACATTTATGTCTGGGGTCGATGACTGTGCCATCCAGAGGATAATAGCCTGGCTTTTGGTACCAGGAAGGTAGAGTTGATAAGAACAACTGGCTAATTAGCAGGAACTTAATTTGAGAGGGATACAGGACAGCTGTTATCCCAAAGGAAAACCTTAACTCTTCCTTTGACTCACTGATCCCAAATGGTGCTGAAATCATATGTTCCCATTCATTCTGAGTGCCCACTAGACCTTGTGGCTCCAATCTCAGCAGGTAGGAGGGGCAGTTCAGACCCTGAAAGAGGGAAGGAGAGCTGATCTAAATATGATGTGGCTAGGGGCTGCCCTAAGTTCTTCCAAAAGGAAGTGAGTTTAATTCATCTTGAATTTAGGGCTTCTGAGCATTTTTTACAGTAAAGCAAACATAAATTGCTGCAATAGGAGGTGGGTGTAGGATGAGAAAAGTAACCAGGATTACATTAAGGAATTTCTCCAGTCACTGCATAGTGGGCAGGATCAGACTGGAACCTAAAGGCCACCTCCTAACAATATGTTGAATCTGAGAAGTACAATCCTCTATAAGAAGCCTTGCTGGAAGAAAGAAGATTCCAGGCTTCTGCCTGGCACTCAGGAACTGAAACTGTTCTCCAAAGATCAGATTGCTGGCCTCCTGTTTTCCTGCACAAAGACATAAAAAGCAGAAAGTCTCCTGACTCTAACAAGGCCCTGCAGCTGACCATAGAGAACTGGAGCCTGTCTGAGAGCTAACAGAAAAAATACCTAATATCAGGAAGCCTACCCTAAGGACCTGAGGGCTCAAGGAGTGAACAAAAGGAACTTTCCCAGCAGTTGGGAAAAAGTGGCACTAAAAACGTTTTCAACCTCTGAAGGACAAGGAGAAGATACTGAGGGCCTCATTTTGAGTGCTGCCAAACTCTTTAGGGCAGAAAACCACATCTCCAGTTTTCCACCTGCTGGCCCTATTATGAGTTTCGCGCAGGGCCAGTGGGCGGAAGAAGCGCTGCGGTGCGTCGGGCGCGACAGCGACCATCGCGCTTTTCACTGCCTGTAATTCAGGCAGAGAAAAGCAAGACTGAGCTGTCCATGGGGGCTCCTGCACTGCCCATGCCAAGTGCATGGGCAGTGCAGGACACGCTATGGGGCCATCTACACCCCAATCTCCGTCAACCTTTGCATGGTGGTGGAACCGCCATGCTAAAGTAGGCGGAGAGGGGACTCGTAATCCCCAGGGCAGAGCTGCTTGCAGCAATGCCCTGGAGGATTAAGACCACATCACCAAGCTGTGGACTGGCAGCAACCTGGCAGACCCGGTGGTCAGACCGTGGCGGCTCTGCCACGGTCATAATGTGGAGACCAGACCGCTGCTTTGGTGGCAGTCCACCCAACACCGTGAGTCTAGCAGTCCCAAAAATGCCAGACTCATAATAAGGGCCTCAGTCTTGCTTTGAGAGAATGCACTCAAAGTGATCTAGAAAACTAGGTTTATCCTGCTCAGAGCTTTTTGACACACTGAAATTTTTTTGGGACCTCATGGAAAAATATCCAGCCTCACGGAGCTCTGCCTGGCTACTGCTTCCAGTTTTACTGCAGGAGGATTTTGAAAACGGAAAAGGTGACTGACTCCGATGATAAAACTTCAGAACAGAGGCAGAAGCTCCATTCCATTGATGATGTGACCTCAGCAGCTGCAGTAGGAGCTCGACAATGACATATTTAAAGCACTCTCACCTTCCTAAGCCTTGGAACATGCCCCACTGAAGCTTTTGACTTCAATACAGAGACTAAGGGGCTGATTTAGATTTCGCGGACGGGTTACTCCATCACAACGGTGACGGATATCCCATCCGCTGAAATATAAATCCCATGGTCTTCTATGGGGTTTATATTTTAGTG
This sequence comes from Pleurodeles waltl, assembly GCF_031143425.1. Lineage (NCBI taxonomy): Eukaryota > Metazoa > Chordata > Amphibia > Caudata > Salamandridae > Pleurodeles > Pleurodeles waltl. The sequence goes on from NC_090437.1 coordinate 1,009,478,338, forward strand.
GGCGGGATATCCGTCATTGTTGTGATGGAGTAACTTGTCTGCTGAAATCTAAATCAGGCCCAAATCCTAAGGTAACACTTAGACCATGATAGGATGACCCACTTGTTGTATCCAACCTCTATTTGATCGTGGGTGGTCTGGAATCGTGCCTAGTTTCCAGGTAGCCTCAAATAGTTGTTTTTCAATGGAGCTTTATCTTTTCTAGGCAATCCTTGCCTTAAACGTTTAAAAATTCATATCTGTTTCCCCTTTCCCAATTTTAATGATCTTGGTGTCTTTTGGCTAATTTTATTTTCTTTTTGTTTTTCTGATTTGGGTTAGGAATGTTATTGTGTTGTATTCTTTCCAATAAAATTGTAGTAGAGCTTGAACTTAACTTGCTTTTGTCTGAGGATGTGCCTGCTGCTTGTACCTTAGATACCATGGGCTGTTGAGACTTTCTCTGAGACATCTCAAGACCTAACCAGGGTGTGGAGACGTTTTAAGGCATGTGCAAAGCGGGCTCTGGCCCAGGGCCGTAGCCTTTCAGGGGCCCACCTACCCAAACCATCTCAACTCTTCACTTGAGCTGCCTGTCTGATTCTGACTGTCCTGACCTTGATAACCTGGATTGCTCCTTAAACATAAAAGTTATTTTCTTTTAAATTATGTTTTTAGCAAGGAAAGTTTGAGCTGGATGATGTGAAAGTTCATTACAGAAATCTTGCAGAGAAATGTTTTAGCCCCATGTAACATCCTTAAAATATTTTATTTAGAGCCAAACAACCAATCAATCAATCAGTGCTTGTATAGCGCAAATACTCACCTGTTAGGGTCTTAAGGCGCTCGGGTTGGGGGAGTGTAACGTATTCCTAGAAAAAGCCATGTCTTCAGTTCCCCTGTGAAGCTGAGAAGGGAGGTGGTTTGTCTGATGTGGAGAGGGAGGGCATACCAGGTGGTGGCTGCAAGGTAGGAAAAGGAGCACCCTCCTGTTCTGGTTTTACTGATGCAGGATACTTCTGTGAGAGAGAGCTGGGCTGAGCGTAGGGTCCTGTGGGGTACGTGGAGGTTGAGTCACTGGTTCAGGTATGCTGGTCTGGTGTTGTGGAGGGCTTTGTGTGCATGGGCGAGGATATTGAAGGTGATTCTTTTCTCTGTGGGAAGCCAGTGCAGTGTATGCAGGTGTTGCGAGGTGTGGTAGTGTCGAGGTAGGTCAAGGATCAGTCTGGTGGCGGCGTTCTGGATGTTTGGTAGTTTGCAGTGAATTTCTTGTTGATTCCGGCATAGAGTGCATTGCCGTAGTCCAATCTAATGGTGATGAGGGCGTGTGTGATGGTCTTTCTATGTTTGAGGGGGATCCACTTGAAGGACTTGCGTAGGAGGCGGAGGGTGCGGAAGCAGGTGTAGGTGACTGAGTTTATTTGATGGTTCATGCTGAGGTTGGAGTCCAGGATGATCCGGAGGTTGCAAGCTTGGCTGGTGGGGGGGGCAGGTTTCTGAGGGTGGGTGGCCACCAGGAGTCGTTCCACTCATTGCGTTGAGAGCCCATGATGAGTACTTCTGTTTTGTTTGCGTTGAGATGAAGGCAGCTGTTAATCATCCAGGTGGCGACTGCTTCCATGCCTTCGAAGTTGTGTCTGGTTTTGTTGGGTTCGTTGGAGAGGGAGATGATGAGTTGGGTGTCATCAGCATAGGAGATGATGTTTATTCTGTAGCTTCTAGCAGGGTCATGTAGATGTTAAACATTGTGGGGCTGAGAGGGGATCCCTGGGGCTCTCCACAGGTGGTGGGTGTGGGATCTGCAAGGAAGGGGGCGAGTCTCACTCATCGAGATCTGCCGGAGAGGAAGGATTGGATACAGTCAAATGCCTTGTTTCTGATGCCGGCTTCGTGGAGTCTTCTTATCAGGGTGTGATGGGAGACTGTGTCGAAGGCTGTCAAGAGGTCTAGTAGGTTGAGTGCTGTTGTCTCTCCCTTGCCAGCAGGGAGTGGATGTCGTCTATTGCGGCCAGGAGGGCAGTTTCAGTGCTATGGTTTTTCCTGAATCCAGATTGGGAGATGTCAAGGATGTTGTGGTCTTCTATGAATGTGGCGAGTTGGCTGTTGACTGAAACAGAGCCTCATTTATGAGTAATGGTATGAAAGCACAGTCTATTTTTAATGACATTAGCCAGATGCAGTGTTACTGCAATACTGATAGCTCACATAGTGCTGTTTTACCTGCTGGTACAAGGATTCTGAACATTAGGGCCCAGATTTACCAACACTGTGCACTAGATTTGCATTACTTTTGTATAGCACATCAACCAAAAAGCACTATAGTGGTATTTACTTTCAGCACAAACATGTAAAACTCTGAACCAAAGTAATAGAAAGTAGATATGTGCACTACTCTGCGTCAGGCTGGTATACCATGGGTGGTACATGGGCATTCTCATGCAGCCACCGATGGGTTTGATGCAAATTACTATCTATTCACAACTTTAGACAGTGCACCAAAACCTTAGGACTCCTCAAGGCAGGAATAATGAAGGACAAATATTTTTATTTCTCTATACTTTTCAAATTTGCATGTATGTTGCATGGTACAGCATGCATGCAAAGTAGGAAAAAGTATCAAAGTATTGTTTGTGTACTTCTCATAGTTTTGTACGTTCCTTTTGCATTAGGAGGGCTCCCTTCTAGTACACCACCTGTGCCTGACCAAACACAAATATTCTTGCCCTATTGAGCAAAGGTGTGTGAGTTGATGCACAGCAGCCGAAAGTTGCCCTGAGGGAGAGAAAAATAGCACCACAATTTAGTAGATATGTCTGTTTGACACAACGCAGCACACCAACTTTGATTTGTGTTCTACATCGCAACATACTAGTAACTTTTGCCACAGATGAAAACAAATTTGAAACATAGAGAAGTATTTGGGGCATATTTATATTTGTTTTTGTATACTACTAATCACATATGTCATGTTTCAGCAGATTTATACATTTATAAAGGGCATGTGGTGCCCTCAATCACAAGAGCTTCTTGCATAGAAATCAATACAGAGAGCACCTTTTTCACCAGGAAAGTGATGGAGCATTTACCTGGTATGCTCTAAACGAGGTTGAAAAACCTTGAAGTCCTGCAAAGGGTTGAACTAGAAATGGGGAAAAATCCAATTAGTATCATCAATTTTTAACAGTATACCTAATTTACCCACATACTGAAAACCCAAGTAGGGAATCAAGTTAGAGTGTTTTATTACAAGTTAACATGCAGGTTAATGGAAACAATTCTCAAAAACATACTGTGGAGATATAGAATAACAACAGGACAACCACAATGACAAAAGAATTGTGAACATTCTAACATAAGACAAACAGTTCAGATACAGAAACACAAAATATCAACTGCAAGATCTGATGTTCAGTAAACAACCGCTGGTGCAATCTATTACACATGAGTGCAATCAGAAATCTACTACTGCACCCTCAAAATGCATGTGTCTCAATCTAAAGGACACAAGGACAAAGAACAAAAAGCAAATAAAGGACAAAATAATTTGGTAAAAATGTAATTGGGGCAAAAATTTAATGATAAATTAAGAAAAAAACAGGCAAAAAAGTGATTGTGTCAGCATATCAGAAGCTCGGTCAAGAGTCTTTTCAGAGAATCAAATGTTAACCAAAGCTACTCTCAGCAAACATTTGGGAATGGGGAAAGGTAGAGGTCTGTACCTCTCCAAGTAAGGGGGAATCTGCTCCTTCAGTGGTCAGGATAGTTCTGCTCAATCAATCAGTGAAAATCCTAGTTAAGGCAACAGTCTGATTAGATGCCGCCTCCTCTGAACAGGAAAATTACTGGTCCATCTTCTCACGTGTCAAGGGTACCTTTCAACATCTTCATTCTTTCCCGAAACCACCATGGGAAGGTAAACATCCTTGGTCTCCTGCATGACTTTGCAACACATTCAAATGCGTTCCTCTCAAAGTGTCTCTGTACCTCTTCAAGGTTCTTTTCTCAGGCTCTCTATGAATAAGACAATCACATCTCTATTTCAAAACTAACATTTATCTACACAAATACCTAAAAGAAATGACATGTTAGCAGAAAATGGAAAACAGTGTCACATTCAGGAAATACGATTCAAGCCTAGTATAGTTCACAGAAGGAAATGCATTTATGGCACATATAATTCATGTAACCTTTTCAGCATATAATGTTAATTGCTTTGAAAGTTTAACCTCCATGTTACAATAAAATGCAAAACAAAATAAATTGGGAACACTTAAATGAATACAAATCAATGACATTTTGTATAAATGTTATGAAATCTATTATTGCTTCAAGGTAAATCACTTCTAAACAACAAAAGGACGGTTTTAGAACAACCATAAATGATTACATTTTCATGACAAGGGTTATACCACACACTTTACATTCAAGGCTGGATTAGTTCATACATTTAGTTCGATAATATGGTCACACTTAGATCAGGATTATGATGAAAGGGATGACATCAATCTATGCTATTCCAAAAGAAAAACACATTTAGTCCTCATTCGACTTGCAATTGTGGTGCTTACTGGTCTGCTCAATTTGCTCAGACTTTGTCATTTCATATGAAGGAAGCTTGCTTGGTGTCTGTCCAAATGCATGCTAGCACTGCCTGTGAGAATAGCTTGCAGTGCTGCTGATTGTGATTTATCTTCTTTGTATGCAAGGTTGCATTTGATGTGGCTTGCTTTTGTGTGGTCGGTTCGTGACCCTTGATGCATCTTCCACGTGGGAAGAACGATTGTAGTTCTGCTGCCCACATTGAAGTTATGTGCACATGATAAGACCTTGCAAACCTGACTCTTGCTATGTTTTACCAGTTATGTATCTGAGAAAAACTTACACTGATGTCTCTTCTGTGTCTGACGGAATTTCACATCATTCTTTTCTGTGAATGATGTTTGCACTGCACGTGCCTAAGTTGGCAAGTGGTGTTTAATCTTCTACTGCTTGCACTATGCCTGTGCTGTTTGTTCAAAGCTACAAAGCTGCTGTCTTAGTGTGCCTCCATCATAAAAGGGTAATATCCAGTACCCCAAAAATAAAAGACAGTCTCAAGGAGAGATGTATATACCTGTTTTAAAATGTAGTTGAAAAATGTGGACACTTTTTTTTTTCCTTAAGGTTTTATTTTGGTGTTTTAGAAATTGATCAGTATCAATGTGAAGCTTTTTTGGTGATATTAAACAAAAACAAAATATTTTTCATAATCCAGTCTTCAGAGAATCTAAATTAGTGAGAACATGAATCTATCAGTGGACGAACTATTTTTCCAAATTAGTACTTAAATGAGATCTTTGCAATCAAAAGTATCTCTGTAACCCATGGATTGGTGCTTCTGATAGATACAACTCCTGTTAAATATTGGTAACAAAAAATGTTGATTTCCTGTCTTTGCCCCATCACTGATATTGGTGTAGGACTTACATTTATACCTTTAGCTATACCTTGGAATTTACTAAGTGTGAGTGAGCCTTTGAGATTGTGTAGCTTCTTGTACTTCTGTCGAAGACTTTAGGTGGTGGTATTTAAGTAACCTGGGGGATAAATTAAGTACCCGAAGTCTGAGCCTGTATTATTTCTTAAACATAATTGCCAAATGACTGAGCAGAAAGATCTCAGTAACCTGAGGGATAATTTTGCTTTGAGAAGAATTAATGTGTTTGTTCGACATAACCTGAGAACAGCCCTCACTTTAGATGGCTGAGTGTGAAAGATCTTGTGTAATTTGAGGAAAGCTGATGTTGTCAGATATCTAATTTTAAACGATAGTTGTAGCCTAAGGGATAGAATGTATGCCACAGCTGGAGTCCGGAAGATGGGCGTACCGTGCAATATGTTTGCTATTTGGGGTCTGATTTTGCACAATTGTTGTAACTAGAGGGATGGATTAGAGGTTTTATTTTAGAACATCTTTGCAACCTGAGAAGTTGCTACTAAGGCATTAAAAGCATAGGCAAATGTGCAGAGTATGTGAGTATGTGCAGGGTTCTGTGTAACTGAAGACATTGTTTTTTCTGACAAAGCTCAAATATGTAGCATTTGTGTTATAAAAGGTATGCTCTGTTATCTAAATTCAGATTCTGTAACATCTGTGCTGATGCCAATTAGCTATATCTCAAAAAGTTGCAAAAGATTTGGATATTGTAGAAATGTGCACAGTTAGTATGAAATGTTCCTGGACATACTGCAATACACCCCACATCTATGAACTCTCCTAAGAGGGTGTGAATGATCTGAAAATGAATGATGAATTCAAAGTGCCTCTCAATCAGGGAGCCAAAAAATAAGTTATGCCCAGGGCACCTAAAGTTCCTAAGATGTCCCTGCCAGGGTTTGTGCATTAAGTTGGTAAGGATCCCTGCTTCCAAAATATTAACCCACTTTTTGACATATACCCTAACATTTTATTGCAAATATGGATTCAAATCATTGTGATTAAAATACAAACACTACAACAGGCAAACAAAAATAAAGAATAAGGGATAAAACATCAAACAATCTGGTGCATTAGCAAGAATCCTACCCTATATTTGTTCTCAGAGATGCTGAGCTATGTAAATGTTTCCTTGCATACAATGCTACAGCTGATGTCACTCAGCCTTTAGCTTGTCAATGAGACATACCCTTAGTACAGACTCTCAGACATGTGGATGGCCCTCTACTTTCTTATGGGAGAGACAAGGTTATGTAGCTTTGTTAATATTTGTGAATATTTGCAGTGGTTACCAGGCTAGTATGGCATGGCAACCGATTGCTGGCTCCGGCAGAATAAAAACTCATTGTTGGTTGATTGCTCAGTACTGGGCACAGTATTTTAGTGACCTGTCCTTTACTGGATATTACTGGGCATAGTATTTTAGTGGCCTGTCACCTAACTTGTTTGTCTTGTAACCATTAATCTCATGATTGCACAAGAAATCAGTGTAGAAGCCATTTGTAAATCATACATTAGAAATAATAATTGTTATTTGTGCTGCATGCAATTTGCTTACGCGCTCTTCTCCCAGAAAACATTGTATTATTCACAATACGTCATTTTGGGAATGTGCACACAACAAATAATATCAGGCCCTATATGCTTATAGCTGAAAGTTAGTGAAGGTAGTTAATGAGGCACTATACCTTACAATATGGATAATGATTATACATGTTTTATATGGCGCATCAGTGGGGGATGAAAGCCACACCACATCAGGAGCATTTCTAAATCTTTCCAATATTAGAATTGGAGGCTTCATCCATTTCTAGGGTATTAGCTTTGAAAGATAGCAGTTTTTTTATAGTACTTTCCATTTCTATATCCATTACCACTCTTACTTTATCTATTGACTTTATCACCAGAGTATTGTTAATAACAACAAAATCAGTGGCATGCTTTCTTTCTTTCTAACATTGCATCAAAGTGGCCTTTAAGAGTCACACCTTTGCCTGTGAAATAGAACTCCAGAATTAATAGCCATTCAAAAAGCTGTCATTTGATTCTGCCTGTCCAAATCCTACTAGCCTTTTCAAAGCAGACCTGAGATGTCATGTTCTCTGTCTCACAGCATTGGCCATTTATAGACAAAAGGCTAACAACTGACTGAAACTATACCAGATGTACAGATGCTGATTGAGAATGGAGATACTGCAAGGCCATCTCAATTAACAAAGATAGTTGTTTTTATTTTATATTTCTTTAGTGATTTTCTACAGGAAAACAGATATGTTGAAAGTCTCATGGAATATGTTCATACATTATATAAATATGCAAGTTGATATTTGATAGAGAGTTAATAATAATTGTTCCTGGACTGTGCAAGCTATAAGATCCAATAATCTAATGATGATGAGACATGATTGTTCTATTATACAGTTGTCTCTCCCATATACTAAATCATTTGTACATATTCTTCAATTTAATGTTCTTTAACAAGTTTTGTCAGTGATAGAACACAGCCTGCCTTGTCCAGTATCATTGCAAGTGCTGTCAGAATTTGTGGAATAAATGCAGGTTTTTGTCTGTAAATTTCAGTTATTCTTTACATAACATTTACATTAATATGCACTACATAGGCATGATATTTAGTGTGATTTTCACGTTAAAGTTGACCACAGTTAATGTGGGCTGTAGACCTCAATTTAAATGATTCACGTTAGCAAGAACTGTATTTTGGCTGCTCTGTATTTTTCTCTTCTCTTCTCTTGTTTCAGGAGACAAGCTGTAACTGCCAATTTCCAATTTAAATGTATTCTCTTCTCTAAGATTTCTGTGTAAATGTTCATCTATTTTACAGAGGACTGTATAATGAATCTCCACACCAGCGCTGAGGAAAGGCTGACTGTGAAGAAACATCCTGAAATTAGTTATCTAATGAAGGCTTTGCATTAGAGCACATCCATGTACAATGTCTGGGAAACAAACTAAAATGTTTTGTAATGAATTATTCAATTGTGGTTGGTTCTCTTTATGGGAATCATAGGGAGTCATTCTTCACTGTAAAGAACTGTATGATTTAATTGTGCATTGCTGAGCGAGATTCATGTGGTCCTTTCCATTCTTCTTGGGAGAAGAGCCGATTCTGCTCTTACTCAAAGAGTTAGATGCCTGAGCAAATCCATTCTCACTTGCCTGACAGACGGCCTGATTTAGAGTTTTGCAGATGGTTTCCTCTGTCACAAACATGACGGACAATCCGTCTGCCTTATTACAAGTGCATTATATCCAACGGTACTTAATATGGCGGATGGGATATCCATCATGTTTGTGTTGAAGTAACTCATCCGCCAACTCTAAATCAGTCCTTGAATCTTTATTTGATTCTGCCTTTTAGAGGCTTTACTTGCTGGCACCTACTGCTTGTCCTTTCTCACAAGTTTCCGGATTTTCGATAGCTCTGCATATTAGAGAATCTGCCATTAAAGGGAACTGAATTTACTTGATTTTCCTCTTTGACAATTCAGCATTCTGTTTGCATTTGTTAATTTTGAATTGATTTGAAATATATAATGGAGACGATTATGTACTGCCCATTAATTCTTGATAACCTTAAATCAGTGGTTCAAAACCTGTCATTCCTCAGGGGGTCCTGCTTAGAAGATGAATTAATATTAACAGGTTAATGAAATGTACATAAATGAGGTGGTAAAATGTTTAACTGAAAACTTTAAACCGTACTGTAAATGTCAAGGAATTTGACATTGGAGGGTAAAATGTAAATTAGAATCCTCAGATTGATTTGTGTGAACAGTGCAGGTACATCAAAAAGAATATAGTATGTACAATGTGTAGCTTCAATTGAATTTAGAAAATCTCCAACCTTCCAATTCAAATTCAAATTTTCATTTTTTCGTTTATATTTGATTTCCAATTAAATAAAATGCATTATCATTTGTGTATGTGTTTGACGAAGGCTGTATTTTTTGTGTATTGTTTTGCATTTAAAATTATCAACAATGTTTAGGCTGGGGTCCCCGGCTTCCAGGAATGACCAGTGGGGGTCCACACATTCCAATAGTGATTCAGTGGGCGTCCCTGGGTTCCCGTAATAATAAAGTGTAGGTCCACAGAAGTCAAAAGGTTGGGAACCACTGCCTTAAATGATTTCAGTTTTAAACTTTGCTAATAAACCTTCATGATTTACACATCTACTACTCTCTGTCATCATTGTGAACGTAATCTACTTCTTTATTATTGATGAATGGTTGATTTGTTGATGTTAAGCCTCAGTCCAGGATCAAAGGTCCAGGACTAAAGGACCATCAGCTTTCATGCAGCTTATTCTTGAGTTTGCACCAATGATCTGCAGGGTGCAAATCCCATCCCTCTGCAACACCTCCAAATCGCCTGACAAAGAATTCCTGGCAATTAGATTAAAGTACCAGATCACGCAATTCATAAAATAAATATTTACATATTTTATATATATATATATATATATATATATATATATATATATATATATATATATATATATATATATAACTGGACTGGAACAGTGGTGATGACGATGTAATGGTGTGTGTCTTAAATTGTATGATCTGCGGGGGATTAAAGGTGGGAAAACTATGTATTTTATGAGTATCTGAATCATGGACTGAGCGGAAATTAAAAGGAGGCAATGCACAATTTGAAAGGAAGAGAAACTGACTGGAGTATGAAGAATTACAGTAGAATACGTGAGGAAAAGAGAAAAAGATGTACTGTGTAGCAATAATGGAGGTGGAATTGAAAATCAGCATTATGTTTGCCTTGATGCATAATCAGCAAAGTCTGGGAGCGTTTTTTAAAAGAGCGCGAAACTTTTGGTTACCTCACTAGCAAGTTTTCTTTAAGACATATCTATGTGTATTATTTACTGAAAACATGTTATATTCCATTTCGTACTATGCCTTATTGGATTTCACATATATGCACAGCTTTCAATATATGTGGATATATCAATTAAATGCGCAACCTTTGTTAAAATGTATACCCTGACTCTCATTATAAAGTCAAAGTGGATTTTCGATATTTTAATTCCCCTTCCAAAACCTGATACATCATCACACAACACAAGTTATTTACATAAATGCGCATGCACCACAAGCACATACATATATACATACATCTTCACATCCTTCTGTACCTCAACAGGTTAAAAACCCAAATTACCATCCATGCACCCAATAGTGCTTGTATAAACCCATGAATGTTACTCACTAAAATGACTTAATGTCCTGGTGCCCATACTTCCGAAAAGGGAATATTACTATTATATTACTAGTCAGTCAATCAAAAAGGAGCTAAAAGAACAGACAAAGCAGATCAGCAAGTTCTCCTACATTACAAAACATATATTCTTAGGATCAGCATAGTACTTCTCATCTCCATACCCTAGTAAAAATAAATTATGAACGTGTACTTTAGTACCTGTAAAATATGACTCTTCCATACTGTCATTGCCACACTAACTCGTTGGAAAGTTTGTTGCATGGCAGTCTGTATTGAGATCATAAAACTCAAGACTTGAGTCTTTGTGATCTGTGCTACAAGTAGGTATTCCTTCACGGGCTGGATCCTATTATACTACTGGTGTGATTGTGGTGGCCTTTGGTACTAGATCATAAAACTTGGCCCTCAAGTGAGGTTGTTGTGTTGAGAATGATTCCTAAAGCACCCCACCTTCCAGTCATGTGGAGAGGGTAGTAACCATGCCGTGAGAGCAACACAACTCTGTATTGGAGCTCAGCTGGATTAACAAAGGGTCTGTGAAGATAAAAAATCCTCCTTCAAATCTCAATATATTCTCTTCCTTATACATATATATCCTGTCTAGGTACTTATGTATGTATTTACTACTTTACTTCAACTTTAGAAGAAAAAACCTTTGACTCTATCCGATGCACTACTCTATGTCTCACTCTATACCTCCCTCAATATATCCTCTGCCTCCACTCTCTGACTCATCCAAAACCTCATTCTACTTCTATAATCTCCACAATAGCCTTATCTAGACTCTTTCCTCCTCAATGCCTCCTTGAATCATGCCAAACCCCATTTTATTACTTTGATCTCCCAAACAACACTTTCTAAATTATTCCCTCATGTATCCCGCCTTTGACTCACCCCAAACCTCATTTTAAAATTATGAGCTCCCTAATTCAATTCTAGATACTCTTCCCTCCGCCATCTCTCCTTTAACTCATCCTAAACCTCATCTTACTACTATGATCCCCCAAATAATACTTTCTAGACTCTTCCCTATTCTATCCCTCTATTATCCTATTCATTCCAACTAACAGACACCGCTGATATTAGCTCATATTTCCCCATACTAATCCACCACTAATCCTTTTTGGGTTCAGGAGTAGCGTGCTAGTTGCTGAAAAGTGCTTTGATGCCTCGTCAGGTGTAGTAAGCGCTATTTAAATACAATTACATACCCAATAACATGCATTGAAACCTCTACTGCCAGAAAGGGGAACACCTATGTTGCCTGATAGCAGTCTCCATGGCTTTCTTTATTACTGCAGTAAGTATCTGCGTGTATGTTGTCAGACCACATAGCTGATTTTCCTCTCTGCCTTAAAAGCAGAATATGTAATGTTTGAGGGCTTAATTCCCAAAACCATCTTTGCATCTACATTCCACTAAGATGCCCAGATAGTATCATGTTCAAATGCAAATGAAGATCCTGATTCTCACAATCATGATCTACTGACATTTATAGCTTCAGATTGAATTTATTACTGTGGTAATTGGACCAAGTTGCTAAATTTTCTGTAGAACATGGGTGGAAGCAATGATATGTCTATGGGAGTTGGGTGGCCTTCATGAATTCTGTAAAAACATAGACACATAACTCTGTGGGAATTCCCAAACATGTCCACTGCAATTTCCCCCTATTAAATTGTCACATAAAGCTTACGCCTAAAGAATTTTAGTAAGAGTTTATATTTAGGGTAAGAAAAATCTCTAGAGATCCTCACATTGTAAGGGAAATCAAGGGACTGGGATTCACCTGGAAACATGTTTACCAAATAGAGAAAAAGATGGGAAAATGTGCAACTGCTCATTTTCCCTGACCGTAACCTTCTCCCCACCGTCTGACAATCCACATAAGTCGGTTTAGAGGGAACAAGGACAAAACTGTAACTTTCTGATTTGAATATATTTTCATGGATTCTTTTGAGTATTTTTTATGAATCCCTCAAAATCAGAAGATTAAGACAATCATATACATAAGTCCACTACTATTGTTTGTAAGAACTGGAAATTGTAAAACTCAAGTCTATTCACTTTGTCAATGCTTGTAACATAACACATTTACCCATCTGAAATGTAATATTTGTGCTTCCAATTTCACATCTATATTGATAATACTCACTTATATCCAACACTGGTGAGTATTTACAGTCTTTATAAGGTTTTAGTACCTGCTTTTCTAATAATTCCAGACTGGAAGCAGGATAAGTGGCTTCACTCCTGGTATTTCCAGATTCATCTATGTTGAATGGCGCTGCAACAGAGGCCATAATGTTCTGTCCACGTTACGATTTAACCTGCAATGGTACAACATGCAATAGTATAACAAGAGTGAGGTAACAATCCTAAGTGTAGGTGTTTTTAGTGCAGCACTCCCTGTGTGCTGTGATCCCCCTCATCCTTCCTTATTAAACAGAGCACATTACAGACCATGGCTCATAGATGTAATTTATACGGTGATGCAAATAGTTGCTCCCATTAGCCAGTTATTGTCAGGAGTGGCTGGCACCCTTTGAAAGTGGTGGGGCAAGTGAAGTGCCGCATCACTTCCCAAAAAAACAAAATAAAACACATCCTCCCTCCAAAACCCCAAAGTAAACCACCCGCCCTCTAAAAGCCCAAAATGAAATACCCCCTCCTTCCAAAAGTCCAAATAAAAACGTAACACCAACTTCAAAATAGAACACAACCACTACACTTACATGCATTACACATTTCAAATGAAATAAAGTAAAATAGCACTTACCCATGGGCTGCAAGTCCTACTCTCTGTTCTTCTGCTCTCTGATGTACAAAGAGATCTCCTAATCCAGACACTGCTCTCACACTGTTAGCCAGCATGAGTGAAGTGCTTGGATTGGTTGGAGCAGGCTGGCTGGACGCTCCTTCATGCCCTGGAGCCTATACTTGGTCTCCACTCAGCTGTCTAAGACAGCTGGGTTGAGAGTTTCAAAGTGCACATGTGACTTTGGTAGCAAAAAAGCCAACCAAAGTGACATGCGCACTTTGGAATGTCCAGTCAGCCTTGCTTCAGTCCTCCATGCTGCCAATCTGCAGCAGAGGACACGCCCAGAATGTCTTTGGGCTTTCTCCTGCTGCAGTGCGTACTGCGCACACCGGTAAAAATTGCCATTTTAGCTTTTCCCCCACAGCTCACAGCTGGGGGGGGGGGGGGGGCGAACGCTTCCCTACTCTCATGAAGAAAGCGCAACTGGTGAATGTATATGATGGCACTATAAGTTCTTGATGACACTGTAAGGATATCGACATGGAGTTGTTATACCCACTTTGACCAATAAGGCCCCTATCTCCTGATCCCTGTGGCACTCCTCACTTTGGGCACACCCACCAGCTAGGTAAAATGTGAGCCCTGGACGATCCTCCGAGGAGAACCTACACAGTCACGTGGCTAACAATGATTAAATATTCCCTCCTGTCCCTCCTTACAGGGCATTGACATGGGAATGTCCTACCTGTGATATGTGGGGCTAGGCCATTAAGCCTGTTGAATGGCAGACAGGCAGTAGTGATGACAGTATCCACACATAATAAAAGTTGACCTGAAAGGTGGCCTGTATGTCTGGGCCTACTTAGTGTTATGTTGCTGATTTCAGTGTACCTTCTCGCTAGCCAGGTATGGGGCTATGGAATCTTTAGAAAGGGCCTCTCCAAGTACAAATCCCCCCAGGCTGGGATTAATCCCTACCGTCCAACTCTTACACTCCTCCTCACTTCTTATTCTGTAATAGAGATATTCCCAGATAAAAGCTTCCCCAGAGGTGCAGCTCACAAGGTGCATAGCACCTGCCTCACTTGAGGCATCCTTTACTGCAAGCTCCAGAGTTTATCTCTTCTCAGAGTATTGTAAGAGGTAGATTCAGACATACCGACCTACTGACCTGGTCAGTCACCACCTCATGGTGCACCGACAGGGACACCCTCAGATATGACCATCAGACGCCTCCACTATTGCTAAGGTACACCTGTACGTACTGGGACCGCAGCTATGAAGTGTTCAGCACTCCCACATGAGATCACAGAAGCATGTATCTCGCTCACATTCACCTCCCTGATAGTGACATATGCACCAGGCACTTAGTCACTGCATTCACCTATACACTCACTCTTGAGAGAGTGATTGTGTGTCTGTATGTCTCTGCCTATGCGTACCCCTGTAAGATGTCTATCTGTGCACAAAGGTTAATGTGTATGTGTTATTTTTCTGTTATGGGTGCTTTTAAATGTGTACTTGAGGCTTCCTACACTGCAAGCACCAGAGATTATCTCTTCTCAAAGTACCCAGACTAAGACATATGCACTGTTAATGTATATGTGTTATTTTTCTGTTATGGGTGCTTTTAAATGTGTATGTTGCCAACAGGTGTATAGATGCCTGTAACTGTGTTGTCCAGTATCTACGTGGATGTCTGTGTCTTCATGTGTTTTGGGCAGGCTGTTTGTGTCTCTGTCTGTGTGTGTTGGTTATGTGTTATTTTCTTTGAACAAAACAGAAATCGAAGTTGCATGCTTAGTATGACGCTGAACTGTCCTCGAAGCCTCCAGTCAATAGTGGCCATTAAAAAGCAGGAGTGGGGCTCTGAAGTACAATCAGTGTTTGCTAAAGGCAGGATTGGAGTATGTGCATCAAGCAAGGAAGAGTGCTTGAAATGTTCCCTTTGTTTGCTTTTACGAGGCTAAGCTGAAAATCTGAACATTTGATCGCTTGCCAACTAGAGTCGCTTCCTGAAGCTTTTCCAAGGGCTCGCAGGTTAATCAAACGCACATCATGCAAATATTCTCTTTTCTGGCACGTTTGGTTGACTGTCTTGTTTTAAATGCTCCCTACAGTGCTGTGGCAGAGAATGTTCACAATCTGTGGTACTCCCAGCAGCATTGCAAACATTTTCTGTTCTACCTTTAAAGAGGTCATTTCCCTTGGAAGATAATCTTGGTCTCCCATTGGGAATCATTGTCTTTAGCTCCAGCTTTCGAATGTACTTCTTAAAACCAGTGCCTAATCTGAGCTGGTGGGTGCATGTGCGGCCCACCTGCACTCATTTATTGGGATCAACACTTATTTTCCCTTACCAGACTATGACCCAGAGCAAGAGAGAGGGAAAAACACAAAAGGGGAAAGAAAGATGAAGAGAAAGATGGAAAAACAGAGATAACGGGAAAATCTCTAAATGATCATGAAAATGATGATGAAAATAATAAGATAATGGGACAGGGAGCGCTTGATGGGGCTAAAAGAACCATGAGTTGGAATCAAGATTAGACAGCCTTGATATCCGCAGCCCACATACCATAGTGCCAGCCCAGGCTTCTAAGCAAAACGTTGGGCCCCGGCACTTATTAGTTTCCAAATTAAGAACTGGCTAGCACCTATTTGCCAGAAATTGCCACAAATTGTAATGCCCTTTATACTACGAGACTGTGTACACAGTGTTCCAAAATGTAAACCTTGTCAACGTAAGGTTTATAGCACATACAGTTCATTTATATAAAACTGTGAGCAAATTGGACAGATTGGTTTCAATTTGCATATTATACATTAACCTTTACAGAAGATTAATAATCCACCAAAGATTTAATGAATGATGTAGACCATTATATCTAACACAACATTCGGGGTGAGATGCTCATAGACCCACTTTCCCTTGGGAGTTTTGCTCATGATGTAAAATAGTGAGGCACATACCTCTAACTATGAGATCAGGCCTCATCCAGAGATATTTAGAGACTCTCACATCCCTATTAAACATTTGCTGATAGGGTAGGTTGTACAGCATAGCATTTCACCAACCCTCAATAATGTCCAGGAGAGTGGTTCCCAACCTGGGGTCCAAGGGCCCCTGGAGGTCAGCAAAGCCTCCTCAGGGGTCGTGGCTGTTTAGAAAATTAAATAAGATTAACATATAAATAAAGTGTATAGAAATAATGTCTGAATGTAAAATTAAATTAGCAGATAGATTTGTGGGAGCAGTGCAGGTGCATCAAACAGAATACAGAATGGATGATGTGTGACTTCAAATGAATTTAGAAAAGCTCCAACCTTCCTATTAAAATTACAATTGTTATTTTTTTATTCATATTTGCAAATTAAACAAAATGCGTTATCATTTGTGTATGTGATTGATGGGATGCTTGTTTCTGTATTTTTTGTGTATTGTTTTGTGGTTTAAATCATCGACAATGTTTAGTCCAGGATTCCTGGCTTCCAGTAATGACTGAGTCGGGGGTCCCCAGGTTCTAATAATGATCCAGTGTGGGTCCCCGGGTTCCAGTAATGATAAAGTGGGTGTCCACAGAAGTCAAAAGGTTAAGAACCCCTGGTCTATGAGATATATTTAATAAGTAATATCAAAATACAAATTAGTATTTTTTAAATAAACAAAAGAACTTCCATACATGGAACAACCTATTAATTTGATATTACAGCTTAATTGCAGGAAATACACACACATAAAAACTAAAATGACATTACCGATTAAAACAAATTTTTTAACATCAAGCCACTTTCGATCCTACACACACTTGTAGTAACAGGAACCACTTTGGTTCTCCTAACTTCCCAAAGAAGAAACATATTTACTCCCTATTGCTTACTACTTCTTTATTTGAATCTCTGTGCCAATATACATTGTAACTGATCAGTAATGTGAAGTCCTTCAAAACGGTCATCACCACCACAGTCACAAAATATGGCTACTTCAAACGAGGAAAAAGTAAAATGCCAAAGCACAGGCATAGACAGCACTGCCAGCACTGCGAAAACAGCCAAAAACACACCCCACCATTACTGGATAACAACTCTTTTCACACAACACAAAATGTAGGCATAAGCACACTGATATGCATTGGCTTTCGAAATAGGGGTGCTGCAGCACCCCCAAAAATAATCATGCTGGAGTTCAAAAAATAAATGAGAAATAAAGATGCCTTTATCCACCATTACTGGATAGCAACTCTTTTCACACAACACAAAATGTAGGCATTATCACACTGACATGCATTGGCTTTGGAAGTAGGGGTGCTGGGGCACGGCAGCACCCCCAAAAATAATCATGCTGGAGTTCTAGAAGTGAATGAGCAATAAAGATGCCTTTAAAATTTGTGTTTATCAATCAATCAGTAATTTGTAAAGTGCACGCTATCACCCCTATATGTATCTGGGCACTAAGGGTGCTGCATCTGTGTCAAAAAGCCAGGTCTTGAAGTACTTTCTGAAGATTGCCAGAGAGGGTGCTGTTCAGAGGTTGAAGGGGAGGTCATTCCAGGCTTTGGCTGCGATGAAGGAGAAAGCGCGGCCCCCTCTGCGGGTGCGATGGATACAGGGGCTTGTGCTAGGGCGAGTGAAGAAAAGCTCAGTTGTATCGGGAGAAGAAGGAAGTTCAGCCGTTTGCACATTTGCTCTGTGTCAAAGACAAAGGTCAAATGTCAGGCCCTGTCTTCTTAATAATTGCAACTTATTTTGAAACTGAAATGTACTTTTATTTCTCTGACTGCAAACAAAGAGGATTATGTAAAAGTGGTGTAGGTGACAATCCTGTTGTGGTTCAGGAAACAAAAGAAAAGGCTGTAGGATGCCAACTTTTTTCTAACAAAGCACAACATTTTTATATATTGGTAAAGGAACTATACACATATTTGAAATTATAGCAGCAATCCGGAAAGCACAACTGAAATACTGTTTTTCGTAATTCTAAATTGTGATGGAAATGATGATTTAAATCCAATCAAAACAAATGAAGACACTTTGTTTGGTGATGTACAAATGATAAATATGTTCCAAAAGCCGATTACCATACATTATAATTTTTGTTTTATATAGTTTTAAATGTGCTGTCTGTTAATGACAGTCAGCTACCTCAGCATTGCCCCAAAGTACACCACTGGCTACATACCACCCTTACCACTCTCCTGCTGAATGGGTGTGGCACATTTGTTACAATTGTGTTTTTTGTATGAGACTTGGATTTTTTCACAGTCCCTTTAACTTCAGTGATATAACATCAATGGCAGCACCTCCACTCTGAAAATAAATCCAGCGCCACTGCTGACATGATGACACTCAGCAGCAAAGGAATTACAAAAACGACAACAGGCAAAAGACTGTGTTCAAGCGTACACACCAAATTCCTGGCTATTCCACTCATGGAATTGAAATTGATGCCTGCATAGTGATCAAAAGTGACAAAAAGCCAACCCATACTATAAGCAACACACAACATGGATCCAGGTCACACAGCAACCAAATGAACCAAACTGAGCAGTAGCTGTACATCAGATCCAAATATGAGACAACAACTTTCTCTCTGAAATTTTATCAGCATTTAAACGACACAAACCTGGCACTTGAATGATATTTTCTAGCATTATTAGACGTCTACATGCACAATTTGGACAGGTAGACTATCTGCAGACCTTCAAAAAGCATGCCAGACCTACAACCACCTCTTCCACAGTCTTGGTGGCCTTTACGATGTCACTCACTCCCATGGCAGTCGTCCCAAACCTTCAAACCCCTTTGCAAGCTGGGAAAAATCTCTTTTGCCCTTGAGATAGCCACCTCTTTTAGGGACTACTGAGTTGCTTCACTTCTAACTCATTTAACAGACAAAGCGCCTGATTTAGATGTTGGCGGTAATGGTCCTGCTATTGACTTTTTGACTGAAAACCCGTCCACTGCTGTGACGGTCTGACAGTCTTATTTAGATGTTGGCAGTCCCACAGTCGAAAGCCCCCATTCAAACTGCCATCTCCGCCAAGAAATACCACCTTTGTCGACGGCGCAATAGGGAAAAGTGGCTAACGGCAGCATCCCTGGCACCCTGTGAGTGGGCACTGCATGAGAGGTCTAGCCAATGCAGACATTTACATGTCACAGTCATTTTTCTAATCACTGTGACATACATATGTCAGGGACACAAGTGGGTCAGACATGGATGGGGACACACTGCTACAAAACACATATCGCACACATCCACAACTGTCATTATGGTGCCACTATTGATTGGAAAATTAATGCTGGTACCACACTGAAAGTGCATTCACACCTGTCAACTGTGTTCATGTGTGCACATTACCAGGGGCCCAGTACCTTTCATGTTGTGCTGCGTGTTTTGTGTGTCTGTGTCAGTATGTGTGTGTGTGTGTGTGTGTGTGTGTGTGTGTGGAGTGGCTGGTTGAGGTGGAGGGAGTGGGAGTGTGTGATGTGGTTATTTCTGTATGTGTGTCACTTGCATGTGAGACCAATGTTGTTGTGCATGTTGTGTTGCTGTGTGACATTTTCAGGTGAGTGTGGTTGTTGTGTGGTGGGCATTGTCATGATGTGTGTCGTTGTGTGTGTGTGTGAGTGTGTAGCTGTGTTGGTTGTTGTGGTTGTGTGGTGTGTGGATGCAGTGTCAATGGTGTGTGTATGTTATGGCCTGCATGCATGTCAATGTGTGTTTTTGGCATGTACAGGGTGTGCTGGGTTGGAAGGGCAATGGGTTTTGTGAATGTATAGTGTTGTGTTGTGTAGTGTGTAGTGCGGGGGTACACCTATGGCTAAGGGACAGTTTGTGTGAGAGATTTACCTCTCTTCCATAGTCCCTGCCATTGTACAAAGTCCATTGAGTCCCTCTTCCATCTCTCTCCGCCAGTAATCTGTTGGTAGTCAATCCACGTGCAGAGCTTTAAAATCTAAATTCAACTGGCGGAAGACCATCAACTTGACGGTCTTCTCGTGTCTGTGGTTGACGCGGCTTGACCATGCAACTGCCAAGTTCTAAATCAGACCCAAAGTTGTGAAGACCTACATGACATTAATTCACAACATACACACACATTGTTACAAACAGAAAAAGATGGACATCAGGGCAACCTACCAGGGGACTAAGCGGGAAGGGAGAGCGAACACGGGAGCAAATGCCATGTAAATACTAGAAAAAGAAAAGGAGCAGTATTCACAGACAGGTTGAAATGAAAAGAACAAGTGAGCCACAGGGAACAACAAACCTAGAGCTCATGTCACATTTCAAAGGTGTACTCGAATCAGTACCAATAACTAGTCATGGCTTCTGCCAGGAAGAGCTGGGGGCCTGGGGATCAGCGCATGCAGTAAGGCATGGAGGGCAGTAAAACAATAAATTAATAAGCTTACCTGCCCCTCCGTGATCCACCACTTTCACGCCAGTCGCCTCTTGTCTTCTTCCCTCCCCAACCTATCACGACGCGTCTCTCATGCTGTTACACAGCATGAAAGAAGTGCCACGATTGGCCTGAGCTGGCAGAAAGGCTGCTCAGGAAGGGAGTGGGGCACTGCACTTGGTCTCCACCCGGCTGTAAAATACAGCCAGGTGGAGAGTTTCTAAGTGTGCATGTCAGTTTGGCCGTCCTCAGATGGACGGCCAAACTAACATGCTCACTTAGAAGCGTACCACCACACCTTCTCCACGTGTCAACATGGAGGAAGAGGCTTGACCCACTCTAAGAAAGCAGAAAAATAAAGGGATAATAAAATACTTTCTATAATCCCTTTATTTTTCTGCTTTCATCATCGGGGTGACGTTCCTCCGCCATAGCAGAGGGGCAACCCCTGCCTGTAACACCCTTTCTAAGGCCCATCACAAAGTGTGCAAGGCAAAACTCACATTCCTCAGCATCATTGTATGTGCCTGACAAAAGTCCTTCAACATGGGGATTGACTGTCAAGATGCAAAGGTATAAGAAAATGTTATGACAATATAACAAAAAATGCCTTACACCTGAAAAACAAATCTCGGCACACAAGATAATCAGTAATAAATATTAAGTACAATTTACAATTACTAATACAATACTGGAGGCCAGAGTTCAACAGGGTGGATCAAGCCATAAATTCAACAAGAATGAAGTCAAATGTAAGTCCAATACAGAAAACCCCCTCATTTGACAGCACAATAACCACAAAAACTCCCCCTTTATTGTCCTACTGCAAGCTGTATAGGAAATCATTTAAATGATGGAAGGAAGGATAAGAACATTGTGCCTAATGCATGACTCATGGTCTGCCTATCTGTTAGCACAATGTGATATGACGTGTATCCAAATAAAATGCATCGTACTAAAAGGATATACTTGAATCTCCGAACTCCACCAAACACCTGCAAAATGGCTCCCACTGCAATGTGAACCTGCCACTGTGAGGTATCCAATCAGACACCTGTGACTATGCACAATCCAGTCATGCTGGGCACCTGTTCCACACCCTTGAAGGCAATGGAACCGCCTTTTTAATGTGTAACTAATCCATATGCTACCATACAGGTGAAGCAAGGGAATAAAACAAGAAAACAGAAGCGTCTAGAGGCAGTGGGCATGAAGGACAAGCAAAGAAAACACCAGAACAAGGTGCTTAGGTACGTAACCTGAACCAATCAGAAGAAGAGCCACTAAAAAGCACTGGAATAACTAGCAGTACCTGATGCAAAGCCAAAACACAGCTTACAAAGACGACACAGGGTGGTATACCTGGCCGCAGTACGCTATTATTGCCAGTAACTCCAGTGCCCCACCCTCTGAAACACAACTGACTGTTACCAAGCAAGATGACAGAAAGTGCAATAAGTCTAGGTGTAATTCAGTGAGAAGTCTCTTTTCACCAAATCTAAAATGCTCATTCTTAGTAAAGAGAAATATTCACATCTAAAACAACTGTATGGTTCTTTTAAAGCTCAATCGATCCTACAGACAGAGAGGCCATATGTAAACAATTTTGTGCTCAAGCACAACACAGTCATATGGTACTACATAAAAATGATGAATGATAGTCAAGCAACATCTAGTACAGAGATAAGTTCAGGTGTCATCACAGGCATTCAGTAAAATGGGTAAATGGGAAGAAGTGATCGCATCCAGACTCTACCAGTCTGAGGAGATCTTCACTGCTTGTGGACAGAGGGCTTAAGGCTCAAAGCACATTGACTCTTGCATAGGCTGCAGCAGAACCCAGAATTCCTAGTATATACAATGAGATAGCCTTGCAAGCCTCATCATAGGAGGGAACAGATCACATTCTGCTGGAGGGCTTCATGTAATAAACATGCAATGCATAGTTGCTAATCGAAGGCATCACATGCCAATAGGTCACGGAGGGCATATGACCATGTCACATGTGGATGGACATTGCTACAGTCCTCTAATACATCAGTGGTTTGTACAAAGCACATTCTAGTGCATTTTTGTGATATTTTTGTTAAGTCAAGTATTCATTCTAGTGGGTTCCTCATCTCACTGTTCTCTGTACCCTTATCACAGACAGCAAGATGTTAAGGTTATTGTCAGTCCAATTAGATGTCCTAGAGTCTTTGGTGGACTATGATGCTTCCAGATTAACATGATTTTGTTTTTGTGGAGGATTGTTCTGGTTGTGTAAGTGGTGGGGGGATCAGAACCTAGAAAGCATAGAGACACTCCTCAGATTGTCTCTTCAGACTGTTTACTTTTACGGGATTGTATTTACTGACATAGTTTGACTCTGAGAACACGAAGGGTGCTAAGCACCTCCCAGCACATGTGCCCCAGCCCTTACCCATGGTATCAATGTGTAATTTCTATTGGCATGTATGCCTCTTTATGAAGGCCAGAGTATCATGGCATAGTAACATGACACTAGTCCTTGGCCTCTCAGCAAACAGGTAGGATAGTGCACTAACAGATTGTGATAGTCCTCTCACCAGTGTACCTGCAGTGTTGGAGCCTAGCCTAAGGAATGAATTCTCAGGACCCGATTACTGGCTTGAGCGTGGCCCCCAAAGTGCAATGGTGAGTTGTGTGGCCCTCTTAACTAACGGCAAGGGTGCTCCAAATGGGCTCTTAGAGATTCTTTCCCACAGGGCCCCTCATTTGGCCCAATAGTGAAGGGTAAGGAAGGAGTCTTAGATCTCTGCCTGACTCTGATTAGAGAGATGTAGCACTGGGACGTGTGGTTCCCCCAGTACTGAGCAACCTGAAAGTGCCTGGTCTGTCCTGCTAGGCCCCAGCAACCATTTGCTTCAGAAGAGGCTGTATGACTGTCATCTGAGAATGTAGTCATGTTTTTTTCTACCAAGTATTCTAGAGAGTGGCGCTTCTTCTCCACATGTGCTTTGCCCTCAGCACACCGAGGGACATCTGGCCTGTAACGGTAACTATAACCAGCAAAAGGAGCATTCTGATTGGCTGGCCAGCTCCCAACATTTCCCTCTGGGATCTAATTAGATATGATGTCCTCACCTTAATGTTAACTGTATTTTATTCTTCCTCAAATGACATTTTCTGGTGTATCAAATTACCCAACAGCATACATGGCAACATTTCAAAACAAGAATGAGGGTGAATCGGGGGAATGTATTTTCTGCGTTGACTAACATTGAAACACAACTAATGTTAGGGAGTCTCCCACCTAAATCAGGTCTGCTGGCATGTATGCAAAAATTTAGTATAGTTTGCGTGATACACTGAAATACTTCTAGAGCAGGTGGAATAGCGTCTATTGATGCCATGTCTGATGTCACAATCATGACCTGTATTTGACATATATGTTACCATATTATTAAGTTAGATGTTTAGGCTAATAGTGTACTAATTGTAAAGTGTTGCACCTGACACGCATTATGACGTGCATTCACTGTAATATAGAGGATGTAACCACAAGGTACAGCCTTTTGGACTAAAATGTAATTGTTTATGGTGGTTCTGAAACCATCCCCTACTTGTTTATTAGTGATTTACCTTAAAACAATAACATATTTCTTAATCTGAATGCTGATTATATTGATTAACGTTGAAGAAATGTAGCTCTCAATTTCTATTCATTTACATGTATTAAAGAAGCATTTCCTTTTGCATTCTACTGTAATGGAGCTTTAATTGACAAAGTATGATTGACATTTTATGATTAAAATGATTAATTTGCACAATATAAGTATAATTTGAATTAAATGTGCCATGAATGTATTTTTCTAATTTAGCTGAACGAGGCCTGGATTTCATGTTCCCCTGAAAGTGAGAAACTGTTTTCTATTTTCTGCTAGCATGTCATTTCTTTTAGGTATTTAATGTAAATAAATATTAATTTAAAAATAGAGATTCTATTGTTGCATGCATAAAGAGCCTGAGAAATTAGTCTTGAAGGGGTACACAGTGACTTTGAGGGAATCATATGTGCATTTGTTGCAAAGTTATAGGTAAAACCAAGGACGTTTACATTCCCAGGACAGGCTTGGGAAAGGTTGGTTGCCCTATTGTCAATCGGTATCTTTATAGTATGTTGTTGAGAATAGTTTACATTAACCTGAGTGTTAACTTATAATAAAACCCTCTAACTGGATATTCGACTTGGATTTTCAATGTGTGGCCACATTTGGTTGCACTATTTACATTTTTGATGATGTTCAATGGATTTGTTCCATATTTCAAGTTTCATCCCTCACAGTATTCAAAGGTTGTGAACCTCGTTCAGAGCATAACAGGTAAATGCTCTATCACAGATAAGCAGATAAGTATAATAATTAGATGACAAATCTCCATAATATCAGAGGACTAGTTTTTTCTAGCACAAGTGAAGCATATTCACTTCTTTGACTGAATAGATAAGCGTATTCCATCATAAACTTGTATTAGGAGGACACTTCCATTTTTTAACCAACTAATTTTTGTGGGTTTTTTATAATATAACCACACAACACATCTAGGTAGTGTAAATTATGAACATTGACAATGGCAGAGACTGCTCTTTGCATCGCCACCATGTTGGGCTATCACCAGTCCTTATTGGGAAATCATCTTTATTGCTGTTCTAAGTTAAATGCTCAAGTTCTCAAATACACAAGTTAAATAGCAAGTTAAATACGCAAGTTCCCTGCGTATTACTAGAATAACATATATTACAAAACCTTTGTTATTAACAAAATTATAAAAAATAATAGGTGTAACATAGTCACATGTGCCTGTGAATCAATATGTCAGGCTGGAACCATCATCTGTTTTGCTTCGCCAAATGTAACCCTCTCATACCTTGCAGTGAACTATTTATGTGATCAGTTACCCCAAGTCAAAAAAATACAATCTTACACTTTCAATAATAGAAGAGGTTACTGATGGTTTATAAACTTTGCAATATCTTAGATCATTTCCAGCTAATGTCCACTAAACACTCTCATCAAAACTCACATATAGGAAGATTAATATATCTAGAGTGCCTTTGTGAGAACGTTGCCCACTACTGCATCCTGTCTTGCCCATCTGGAGAAGGTAAAGTTCCTTAAAAATGACTAAGAATCAAAGTAAAACCTTTTAACTGATGGATCCTGCTATGCTTAGCTGCTTCATTGTGACTGGTCTGATATCCCACCTAGGTCAATAGCAACCATTTGCACTTTGCGTTTTATTTACCTTTTTTAATCTAAAAAGTAATATCACTGGTTCCCTCAATCTAATTTTAATCAATTCTTCTCCTTTTACCTAAATTAGTTATGGTATTATATTGTTTTGCTTTTTTTACTCTAATCTTTTTTTTGGTGCTGCTTAATCACATAAAATAGATTTATCTGGGGAAAGGCCTTTTGCTATGAGCCATACCTACTCGAGGTTAAGGTCAGGTATTTTGAATGAAACAATGTGTTGAGCTAGCAAGATACCAGACAACTACCTTTGTATGGCTATTCACCAAATTAATAACCCAGAATCTCACAGCTACATGTCACTTTATCCTTTAATCCCATGGCCACATGAGTGTTGGAGCAAACATCATACTGTGCCTTACTGAGAGGATATGAGCTGCAGCAAGTCAATAACAAGTAACATTGTATGGAGATAACCACACGTCTTTTCTGTTTTGTACTGCAGGCTCAAACATATTTTATTGGAAGCCTGCCCAACAAAGTGATGCGTGTCATAAAGGTATGCAAATAAATTATTTTGTTGGACAAACTAAGGTATTAATAAGGTATCAATACATTGCTTTCATCGGATGAATGATATATGATTTGTTAACTCACACAAAATGTTGCAGACATTTTTACCGTGTCTACTGGATTTCTCAAAGCATTTTGAAATGCTTTATGCTTCAAGTATTTAAGTTAAAAGAAAGGAAATTCAATATCCTCTAACCACCAAATATTAATATGAATCTTTCTACCCACGCTTTTTAAATAATCCTTCTGCTAAATACTGTATGTAAATCTAAAACAACTGGCCAGCTTGAGGCATGTAAATAGTAGAAGAGTGTGTGCAGGGTTGGACTCAAGTATACAATCTACAGTATTGATAAGCGTGGGTCTAGGCAATAATCCACACTATCAGCAGAAAGGCTAAGAATTAGAAATGGATAGATAATATATATTTTAAAAGTTGTTTCTGGCACAGAATGTGCAGGACATACTAACCTGGAAAACTTTTAGAACACTTTGTGCAATTCTGGCCTCAACCATACATTCAAGGATGGCATTTTCAAGGCATATTCAAGGCAGGTGAATGAAGGATTCATCGCGAAAAATATGCATAAGAACATTTTGAGAACTAGGCGTGCCTGAGGAAATCAACGACTGCAATAGACTTACAGTATTGTTTTAGGGATTCTTTGTGAATGTCGAAAAATCTACTCCAAAGATTGGAGGAACCCCGCATAAACAGATGTGTAGCTTCGTCCTGAACCGGGCATTCTACATCCTTTGCAGTGGCATATTAGGCCATCTGTGAAAACACAAGCTAATTTGTATTGTAGGTTACTCTTCATAAACGTTGTGGTTTCTGTAAGATTGTGTTAATTTTCAAACAAGTAGTAATTCGGGACCCTTATGCAAACTTGTATTTACATAGTGATCAAACTTTAGGACTGTAGCAGTGAGGCTGAATTACTCAAAAGGTTAATGGTGGCTGAAAATCCTGAATTTTCAGTCCAGATAACATAATCTCAAAGAATGTTTGAAATTTAAATTGAAATACAAATTCAAAGTTGAATACCGTTTAGCAAACAAAATAAGCAATGTGGTCAGTAAATAAGGCATCAACTTTAAGGGGACCTGCATATAGGAAAAAGGCAATTCTACATCTTCTGCTTCATTTCCATGTTGGAAACACAGAATAGGAGGTACCTACCACCTCTGATAAACAACTCATCCCAGGATAATAGCATTTATCATGCATTGTAGGTACCCACACTACTCCTCGCAGCTTGCAATCCAGGCCTAAGAAAGTGAGACAATTGACGAATTCCCACTCTCAGTGATAAAGTCACAATATCCATCTTTCATTTCAATAATGCTGGTGTTTGTTAATATTCCCAGCAACTCCACTTGACTACTCAGATGAGTGACTTAGGACCAGATGTATCAAACTCCCGGTTTGCATTTCAGAAATAGCAAATTTTAAGAAATCACGAGTTTAGAAATGCAAAATGGGATGTATCAAAACTGCAAGTCGGTAATATCGATTTCTTAAAAATTGCAAACGGAATTTGCAAGTTGCAAATACCAAATCGCAAAAAAAATTGCGATTCGGTATTTGAAAATCGCGAATTGCAAAAACGGCAAACTTGAACAGGCTTATGACATCACAATCAGGAAGTGAGTCAGCCCATGCTGTTTCCAGGAGCCACACCCACAGGAGCAAGCAGAGAGACACAGCCCAGCATCAGGGAGGCAGTTGTGTGATCCAGCCAGGACCAAACATCAACATGGCCAATGATGGGAATGTGAAGGAGAAAGGAGACAGGAAGCTCAAGCTCAAATTCAGTGAGCAGGAATTGGAGGTGTTCACTGAGGAGGTGGTCAGGAACCACAACAAACTTTTGGGAAATAACTCCCTCCCGGTACCTGAAAGTGAGAAGAGGAAACTGTGGACAGAAATCCAGACAAAAATATGCGCAGTGGGTGTTGCACAGCGCTCTGTTGAGGCGATACGCAAGCAATGGTATGACTTGCGTTCCTGTGCCAAGGAGAGGGTGGCCAGCAGGCTAAAGGATGCAAGGAGCACCAGAGGAGGACCACCCACCCAGACACCATCTTCACCATTGGGAGACATGATGGAGTCCACACTGCTTCCTGAAGATGTCAGTGGTGTCACTGCCATTGACACCTCAGGGACACCCAGGACCAGCAAAGGTAAGGGCAGTAAATATGTGCATGTACAAATGCCCCTTAGAAAATATCTATTAGCTCGATGCATTGTGATAAGTAGTCCATGCCACATCTGACATACAACGCAACAATGCCTTATGGGAGTGGTAGTCCACACCCCTAAAGTGCTAATCGCACAAATATAGCAAGTTAGTGTACAGTCACACAGAGGAACAACACAACCAACTCACAGTGATACGATGTCAGTGTACAGTCATTATTACTGTGCAACATCCAGTGAAATATTAATAAATGATATGCTGCACATTGTCGTTGTAGATGTCCCCGGCCCTGATGCAGCAGAAGGTGGAAATGTGGGGGATGGCAAATCACAGCCACATTCTGACTCAAACACCAGTGAGTCCTTCAGTATTGCACCAACTAGACGCAGGGCAAGGGTGTTACCTCTCCCAGAATATAACCTGGACTCAGAGGAAATGCCAGATGATGTACCCACACCACCCCAAGAGGCTAGATCCACAGGAAGACAGCAGTCCTTGCCCCAGCGTCAGTCAATTCCCCTCAGGAGGCGTCACGGTGCCAGCAGACAGTGCACAGATGAAGGAGAGGGCCCATCAATTTTTGGTGGCCTTGAAGCTTCCATGCTGAAAGTGCAGCAAACAGTTGGATGCACTCAATGAAAACATGGGATCCATGCACAAGCAGTTGGAGTCTCTGAATGAGCGACAGCAAACAGCAGCTGAAAACACAAAGGAGTTAACAAACGCCATTAGAGAACTCTGCACTGAGATTCAGCAGGAGCGTGTCAGCCACCGTAGGCGCCATCACCAATTTATGGGAAGGTTTGATGTCTTCAGCAGATTGGTCAATCGGCTCGCTAACTCAACTGCCTTGATTTCACAACGTGCTGTGGGCATACAGGTGGAGATGGCACATTGCAGTCGGGACGTTGCACAGGGATTGGTGCAAATAACCAATGTTATGGATGCAATGCAGACAGCACGCAGTGCTACAAATAGTGAACTTGGTGGTAGGGATAGTGAGGAGCTCTCTAGCCTCAGCACTCTTACAGCACCCGTGATGGATCCTAGGTGTTGCAGTACCAGACACAGTACTGTCTTGGAATACGCTACAAGAGGTGTCAGCGAGGCCACTGAACACTCAAGTTGAGTGCTTGGACATAGGAAGTAATGTAGAGGGCTACAGGGGACTACCTTAACATGTAGCACTACAGTTATACTATGATGCTAATAGTGTGACACTGTTACTCGCACATGTTTGCCTATAGTGCATAGCTATGTCCTATTGACACATATGTTACTTGAAGTCAAGGTAATAAAGATGCTAACTACAGAAATACAGAAAAATGAAGTGGAATTACTTACATCAGAAATGGTTGTGTGTGATGTCAGCACGCCTTTGCCTGCCCTCTGCTGCACTGCTCCTGTCTACTGGGTGAAGGGGTGGTAAGGGATTACCTTCCTCATCTGAGTCCGGCTCCATGGGTTCCACAGGTATGCCCCTTGTCGTTGCAATGTTGTGCAACATAGCACATGTAGCCACAATTTTGTAGGTCGTCTCTAGGCTGTACTGTAGTGCACCTCCACTCTTGTGGATGCACCTGAAGCGGCTCTTCAGCAGTCCGAAGGTCCACTCCACCACACTGTGGGTTGCCCTGTGTGCAGCATTGTACCTCCTCTCTGCTGGCATTGCAGGGCTCAGGTTGGGCCTCAGTATATAGGTCCCCACTGCGTAGGCAGCGTCCCCTGGAATAAAAAGAGAGTAAAATGAGTACTTGTAATACCTGAGGTCACATTTACGTCAATGCAACATTGTCAACTATGACATTACACAGTAGATATCCTTTGCCAAACTCCCCAGCTAGTAGACTTGGGTGAATTCCGCTGTGGCGAAAGATGTAGGAGTCATGTGTGCTACCTGAGTATCTGTCCACGAGATCGGTTATGATGTTGGACTCATTGCTAATCACTTGTATGTTCATGGAATGATGGTTCTTACAGTTCCGATAAACATACTTGGTGGCTGATGGTGGACAGATTGCTACATGTGTCCCATCAATGGCACCTATGACATGTGGGAATTGTGCAATCTGGTAGAAATCATATTTTGACTGAAGTAATTTTTGTGGGGTGTTGGGGAATCTTATGTGCTGTTGAATTTTGCTCAGCATGGCATTGAGGAATACATTGAAAAATCGTGAGAGGGCACTCTGGGAAACCCCTCCTGCTCCTGCTATGAACTCTTGGTAGCTCCCTGAGGCTAATAGGTGCAAGGAGCATATTACCTGTACATGGGTGGGTATTCTATTGGTCCTGTCTGTGGTGCGCTGCAGTAGGGGTTGTAGATCAGCTATCAGGTCAAGTATCATGGCTGATCTTAACCTGTGCTTCTCATAAATGTCCTCCTCTGTCTGGTCAAAAAGGGTTATGCTCACCCTGAAAATGCACTCCTGTCTCATCCTCCCTCTCCTCAAACCTGCCAGGATCCTCATCCTCCTCGCCATCACATAAAAGTGCAGCCTTTGTGGAAAAGCGGCTGAGTCATTCTGGGCCTCTTTATATAGGTTGCACCTGGTTACCACCTGATTTCAATTCGTGGTAAATTGCATGTGCAAAAGGCCATTCTGCGAATATTCACTAATTGCTCATTTTTGATGTATCGCATTGTGAAAAGGAATTTGCATGTCACAATCTGCGTATCGCAAATAGAGTCATGATTTTGCGAGCGCTAGGTGCGATTTGCAATTCTACTTCACAATTTGCGTAATGCAGATAGCGATTCACTAAATCATGTCGCTATTTGAGATACGCAGATTGCGACACGCAAAATCATGTCGCAGTCACAAGGAATCGCTATCTTAGTGATTCCTTATTTTCGCACTGTGAATGTCTTTCATACATCGTATTTGCCATTTTTGAATTCTCAAATGGCCGATTTTTGCGATACGCACCATTTGCGAATGCAAAAAAGTTTGATACATCTGGCTCTTAATCCCTTTGAGATTTGCCTCAAAGCGGTCACTGAAATATCTCATGTTTAAACACTAAATTGAGATCAACCTGTTGACAAACAAAGATCTAATCAACATATTCCATTAACTAGATATTGGACCAAATATTATTATTTGGATGAGTGGCTATGGAGTTTCGTACATGGCATAGAATAGACTGGTACCAAACCCCTCTTAACAGTTAGGGCTAGAAAGAAAGAAATGCTTTACATTAGAACCAGTTGATGGTGCCCTTGAATGTAACTAACAGACCTCATATGTACGCGAACCATAGTCTCTCTTTAAATATATTAGGACTCTATTTTTATCAATAAAGTCAGAGAAGACTGTTCAGACCCTCTAAGGTGCAGCGTCAAGTTTACTTGTTATTAGAAACGACGCTTAATAGCGATAGAGCTTGAAACAAATGCCTCTGGAATTAATCACTTATTAGTATGGGCAAGGACAGACAAAGATACTGTCATCAGAGATGGCTCTCGGTGAGTCATATTTCAGATACCTCTTTTCTAGATTCATGTCACATGAATGAGGTAACACATGAATTAAAACATTTTATTGATGGTCAAAACCATTAATAAAATACAGATTTAAAAAAATTACTTTACCAACAATATCACGTTAATAAAAGTAATTAAATGTGATTACAGTTTTGTACAACCGTTTATTAAAGCTTTCCGTGATTTAAAAGGTTCAAGCGTTGTCAAATTCATATTACTTGTCTAACATTTTTAAGACGAAGTTCATATACGTTACAACACCACTGATTCAAGTGCCTTATGTGCTGTTAAAACAAGCACTATTTGCTGCTTACAGAATCGTGTTTTTGATCGACAAGTCCGTGCTAAAAACGTCTGGTCTCTCACTTAAGACTGGACAACAGCATATTACACGAACTAATTTCTCACTTTTGTAATTGCAAAATCTACATCTGTGTTGTGCCTGCTATGCTTTTTATTTTTGTTAAAATCTTCAAAGCCAAAGCAGAGGCGTAAAGTGTAGGATTTTTAACTTCTAAATAAGAGTTTGCAAGTTCCAGGTATGGTTGAGACTTATTTTGCATATTGCTACCGGGGATCAGTTTGCTGTGGGCTGTATTGAAATATATTTTCACAATGATTTACAACTGATGCTCTTCCACAATATATTTTTGTTAAATTTGACATGAGAGATTGTGTTTTCATGGTTACATGCCAGGTTATTGGAGTGTTTAATTAGTGACAGAATGCCACGGATTTCGTTGGGAAAAAAATCTATTCGAATTCCTTACTGAGAGCTCCTTTCAATAACCTATCATCTGCCAGGCACGGCTCCTCCCGCAAAGGCAGAGGAGCGTCGCCCCACGCCAGCATCAGCAGCTGCTAAGCTTTTACAATAAAATGATAATAAACCACGTTTATTATTGTTTTATTGTAAAAGGAGTGGGGCCACGGGCTGTGACTAGCACTGAGGGGGAGTGCGCATGTATGTTTTGTCCGGCCGTCTCGGGCCGGCCAAACACACATGCATGCTAGGCTCTCTCCAGCCCAGCACTGCGCTGCTGGGTTGGAGACAGCAGGCAGAGGCTCCCACAGCTTTGGAGAGCCCTGGCTGGGCGCTCTGATCAATCTGCTGAAAGACAGCTGCGTTCAGATTGGCCGCAGGGAAGGCTGGGAGCCTGTGCCTACTGCTGCTGCAAAGGTAAGAGGAGCGGTGTGGTGGTGGCGACGGTGTGGCATTCTAGGATTAGAATGTATTTCTTAGAATGCTAGGGTCACCGAGGTGACAGCGACAGTTGGAGTGGTGAAGAGGCAGAAGGAGACCGGGGAGAGAATCGTATGTAGGCTGAGGTGTTTATCTATATCAGAAACTTAAAATAAAGACATCATTTATTTGAAGAAGCTGCGTCACCTACCATCTTCTCAGACGGCGATTTAGATAAGTGTTTTTGTTTTATTTGTATTCATTTTTCTTTCCCTGCCATGCGCGCCCCACCCCCTCCACTCGCTGCAAGACGCTCCTGTCATCTGCACCTTTTAATTTAAACCTGTCCCTTTAAATAGTTGTCTTTAATGTCAAAGGGTGATCAATTATAGGCAAATTTGGTTGTGGCATGTTGAACTGACCAGTCAGAAGACTGTTTTTTGTAGCTTACTCTGGGACTGCCGTAGCCAAGTTTTGAATTTGCCTGGGAATGCCCACAGCCGATAGGATTAATGAAGGAAGACATTTTGATTTCATATATTGAGAAGAGGTGACATTGATTGACCATCAAGATTTCTGGCCAATTTTATAAATGCAAACTTTACAATGGCAGCTTTATCTGCCAGTGCTTCTAGATGCATTTTGGACGTTCCTTTGTCTTGAAAACCAACCGTCCGAAATTTAACGGTCCAAATATACCTAAGAGTCTTGCAGCTACTAAACACCAGTTCTTTTGTCTTCTAGTTGATATAAAATTTGTTTAATCAACAGTACAAACTTAGGCTTTTTAATGTATGTTGCAGGCCAACACTCTTATAATCTAATGTACTGTATTGTCCGCAAATAGCACTATGAAGAGTTGGCACCCATTTACTTTGTTGAAAAGCTCTGCTGTTGTTTAGTGCTTGCTCAGTATCATCTATAGCGTGCTCCTCAGCCCAGAAGCATGCAAATGAATATGCCCTACACGGAGCTCTGTAATAGGTGTCTTTATTCCTCAGTATACAATCACACACTGCACTCTGATTACATCATAACCTTTAATAACCACAACTTAACACATCCCTGCAAGTTGCATAATTCCTCTGTTGAGTCTGCCCAGAACCGCAAGGATCCTAGTGCATAAAGTCTCATGACACTACATCTCCCCCTTTCTTAAATAAAAAAATATAAACAGTCACATTTTGTTTCTTCAATAAGTCATCGAGGCGCTCGCATTAGTCGGCCAAATGTAATAATATGAGGTGTTTGAGATGCACTCTGGTTGTGCACTGATGGCACAGGTTTTGATGCTTGATCTAGACTGTTAGGAGGAACCACCTCATTCATAGTTGCAGGCGCTGACAAACGTCGAGGTAGGTGCTTAAAGTGTGAAGAGTTCCATGTAATGGACTTTCCGGGACGATGAGCTGTCACCATGTGTCATTTGCATGTCTCAACCCTCAGAGGATTGACAGCAAATGGAGTGCCTGTTTCCCGCTTTCGTTTCTGCTTCACCATGCCCCAGTTGAAGACTTTTTCATGAGCTCTTGGACGCCGATCGGCATGTGTCATTTTGCACTTTCGAGAACTATCTGTGACACAAACCTTATCAGCATTCAAGGACAGGTCCATTGTCCACTGTAGCAGTTTGGTTCCAATGGCTCTGCCAAATAGCAAGGTGACAAGTCTCACCAGTTGTGTAGTGAGGAGTTGACACAGGGCTTGGTTAAACTCGATCCCCTCCATCAATGCTAACTGAATTACCCTTTTGAGAGTACCCATAAGTTGTTCCACAACACCATTGGCTTGGGGAAACAGAAATGTACTCTTTTGATCCTTGACATTTAGGCCCTCATCATGACGCTGGCGGTAAATCCCGCTTACTGCCATGGTGATGGCTGCCAACATACCGCTGCGGTGGCGGATATGCGGACGCCATATTATGATACACACACACACCAATCTGACAGAATACTGCCACATACACAGGTCAGTGTTAAAGTGTCAGTACCAACGCCTATATCGTTATGCCAATAATACAACGCCCACCACATTATGACCCACGATTCGCCATGGTGGACATTCAATGGCGCTAAACCATTGGCGGTACACAGCGGCATGCTCAGAATGGACACCCAAATACAAAACAACACTACATTGGCCAAAACCATCATCACACACCTGACACTGATACACACACCACACACACACACCCACAGCACTATAAAACACACATTCACATTACCCACAACCCTTTACAAACGCCAATTATTGCAACCAGACTGAAACCAAGACCACTAAGACAACTAGACACACACACCACTCAAACGCATACATCCGTCACGCACCCCACATCCCACATCCCACCACATTACTCAACACCCTCTCACTAACACACACCACACAACACCCATGTCCCCACTAAGGCACCTCCGTTTCACTGATGATGAGTTGCGAGTCATGGTGGAGGAAATAGTCAGGGTACAGCCACAGCTGTTTGGAGCACAGGTACAGCAAATATCCATTGCCAGGAAAATTGAGCTATTGCGGAGAATCGTGGACAGGGTGAACGCCGTGGGACAGCATCCAAGAACAAGGGATGACATCAGGAAGAGGTGGAACGACCTACGAGGAAGGTACGTTCCGTGTCAGCAGGGCACCAGCTCGCCATCCAGAGGACTGGCAGTGGACCCCCACCTCGTCCCTCACAGCTCACAGCATGGGAGGAGCAAGTCTTAGCAATACTGCATTCTGAGGGACTCACTGGAGTTGCAGGAGGACTGGACACTAGCGAGTTAATATTTACTACTTATCACCCCCCATACCTGCATGCCATCACCCCCCTCACCCTCACTCTCATCACTCCACTCCATCCCACACGCTGCAACTACACATAAGACTAACCCCAATGCCTAGCCCTGCATGCATTACAAATGCATGCACAGCCCTCCCAGCCCTGCATGTACACACATCACAAAAGTATGCACAGCATGGAGAACTAACAATCCCACAATACATCACCATACACAAACAAAGGTGGCAGGGCAACAGTAACGATAGAGGGCAAGTCGGAATGTACAACTTGTCATAGACATGTGGCTTAATTACATCCCCACAGGTGCCCCAGTCAATATCAGCGGAAATGAGGTGCCACGTCTAACTAGTCCCCCAACAGAAGATGCCCCAAGTAATGACAGTAACTCTGGACTTCTGGATCTGGATGAACTACCTGGCCCATCAGGGACCACAGGTCAGTCGGCCACCCCAGCCTACTCACAGTCCACCACAGAGCCTCCCCCATCAGTATCCAACACTACAGCACCCACCCAACGTCCCCAGGACACGTCAACCAGCAGTGCGACCACCTGTACAGGGACACCAGTCCACACCTCACACTCAAGACGATCAGGGTCCTGGGGTCAGTGCCAGTGGGCACACCATTCAGGGGACAGAGGCACAGGGGAACAGGAACACTGAGAGGACCACTGTGCTCCGGGGGAGGACAGGCCCAGGGAACCAACTCTTCAGGAGGCACTCACTAATGTCCTGGGTGCTTACCAACAATCCCAGGAGAAGATGGGCCAGATCCTTACCAACATGCAGGAGAACAAGCGGCTGCAGGAGGAACACCATCAGGAGATCAGGGAGGATTTGCAGGCCCTCAACACCACCATGATCTCCATAGCAGGCGTGCTGGCAGACATGGCCAACATCATGAGAGAATGGACAGCACACCAGCGGGCCCGTACCAATAGCCAGCCTACTGACCAGTCCTCCAATTCCGCTGCAGCTAGTGGGCAGGAGGCCCTGCCACAGGACCCAAAGGCCACCAACACCCCTCTCTCTGCAGAAGGTGAACCACCCCGCAAATGTTCCCTGTGACACAGACAGAAGCCAGAGACACTTGCCAAGACCAAGACCACCGCCAGGAAATAAGACCCTCCTGAATGTCCCCCTTGTGTCCCACGCTGTCACCTTGTCCACTTCGAACTGCCTTTGCTCCCCTTCCTATGGCCCCTTGGACAGTGGACCGGTGCTACAAACATAATGGAACAATACCCTGGACTTCCTTCTACCATCACCCCATTCCGTTGCACTTTCCAGTCAATTACGTGCACTACAATAAACACCCTTGAACACAGCTTGACTGATAGTGTTTTATGTGATGAAAATGTGCATTTATGGAAACAGTCTCATCATGTGCAAATGATCTGAAAACTGTGATAGCATACATTTAATGACCTGTAGCTTTCTGTAGTCATCCCTTCAGTACACTGTTGTAATATCACCAACATCTGCAAAATGAGAAGCCACAGGTGACAGTAAGTTGAGATGCAAAGGAAGTGAATGCCATCCTACTACAGCCACACAGATCAAATAATAGTCAGAGGAATGGTCGGTTACACTGTCTCACCTGTGTGTCATTGGGAGTATTGACGTATAACTGATGTTCTGTTGTCCACATCCTCATCCTCTGCCTTCTCATCCTTACTGTCCTCAGGGTCCACTGCTGCCACAGGGGCATTTTCAGTCTCCTCCTGCAGATAAGGCACATGTCGTCTGAGGGCCAGGCCGTGCAACATGCAGCATGCTGAGTAGCATAGGGATACACTTGTCAGATTTATGCATCCGAACCTGGCCTTCAGGACGCCGAAGGTCCTTTCAATAATTCTCTGTGTTCGCCCGTGTGCATCATTGTAACGATTCTCAGCCCCTGTCCCGGCATTCCTCACAAGAGTCAGGAGCCACGATAGGTTTGGGTAGCCTGAGTCACATGCAACTATTGAGGGACACACATTAGCCTTAAACAATGGTATGGGTTTAACACCAGAAGGCACACACTGACATACATTGGGTGGGCACTCAGGCTCACCTATTAGCCACACTCTGTGCCTCTGTAGTGGTGCCATTACATTTGGGATGCTGCTATACTTCAGAACAAAGGTGTCATGCACCGACCCAGGATACTTGGCAGTGACGTGGGAGATGTACTGGTCCACCAGGCACACCATTTGCACATTGAGTAAGTAGAAACTCTTCTGATTCCTGAACACCTGTTTATTCTGGTGGGGAGGGACAAACGCAATATGTGTTCCGTCAATCGCCCCAATATTATTAGGTATATGTCCCATTTCATAGAATCCTACCTTCACAGTCGCCAAATCATCCACCTGAGGGAAAGCAATGTAGCTTCACATGTGTTTGACCAAGGCAGACAGAACCCTTGCCAGCACAACTGAGAACATTGGCTTTGACATTTCTGCTGCCAAGCCCACTGTCACTTGGAAAAAAACAGTTGCCAGGAAATGGAGCACTGATAGAACTTGCACAAGAGGGGGATCCCAGTGGGAAGACGGATAGCTGATATCAGATCAGGCTCCAATTGGGCACACAGCTCTGTGACTGTGGCCCGGTCCAATCCATAGGTAAGTATTATGGTGGTCAATACAACCCTGGGGGACGGTGTTAAAGCGGCGGTAAGACCGCCAACAGGCCGGCGGTAAAAAAATTGGAATTACGACCGTGGCGGAAACCGCCAACAAAGACAACCACTTTAACACTCCGCCCACCACAGCGGTACAGACAAACAGTTGGCGGCCACCGCCAACAGACAGGCGAAAGTCAATGTACCGCCCACAGTATCACAACCTACCAATCCGCCACCTTTTCCGGGGCGGATTCACCGCGGACAAAAACACGGCGGAAACAGGACTTCGAAGGGAAAACGCTCTACACACCCGACGAGGAATCCGGACGCCATGGAACCAGAGCTGCACATTTTTCTAGCCCTCATCTTCTTGCTCCTCTACCAGGAGCACGAACGCCGGCGGCGAAGACAACGGTGAGTACTGCACCTACGACACAGGGGAGGGTGGAGGGAAAAAACAGGGACACACACACTCAAAACCCCCACCCCCACCCTCACCCTCACCCACTACAACACACACACTAATACATATTTATACATTATAGTTACACCCCCCAACCCACCCGGAAGAATGCAAAGAGAAAAGGAAATGAGTGTAACCATTGTAATATATTAAAATCAAGTACACAAAAATATATATATACACCATAAACAAAATATACACCAATCTTAGTAGTCCAGGTAGTGCTCCAATGAAGTCCGTGGAACACTGGGCCCATACAATATGGGCGAGGCCCACGCAAGATCCCCGACCATGACGGAGAGAACACTGCAGGGG
Source organism: Pleurodeles waltl (assembly GCF_031143425.1). Classification (NCBI taxonomy): domain Eukaryota; kingdom Metazoa; phylum Chordata; class Amphibia; order Caudata; family Salamandridae; genus Pleurodeles; species Pleurodeles waltl. The sequence continues at coordinate 1,009,518,067 of NC_090437.1, forward strand.
CATCAGAGAGCAAGAAAACAGGCACCTCAGGGGGATCGAAAAGGGGGGCACCTCAGCCGGTTGAGTGCACAATGCCAAATCCACAAGGGTGCCACATGCCCACTGTTCAATCCTGGGGAGTGCAAAGCCACAGTCTCTCAAGTCTCTACAGTGGGTGGCTTGCCCAATGTTCCATCCTGGGGAGTGCAAAGCCACAGTCTCTCAAGTCTCTACAGTGGGTGGGTTGCCACCTGTTCCATCCTGGGGAGTGCAAAGCCACAGTCTCTCAAGTCTCTACAGTGGGTGGCTTGCCCACTGTTCCATCCTGGGGAGTGCAAAGCCACAGTCTCTCAAGTCTCTACAGTGGGTGGCTTGCCCACTGTTCCATCCTGGGGAGTGCAAAGCCACAGTCTCTCAAGTGGATAACAGTCTCCACTGTTTCTGGAGGGGGCCTGGTGCCCAGAGGGCTTCATCCTGCTAAGGACAGAGGTAGTGGATGTGATACCCCACTGTTTCTGGAGGGGGCCTGGTGCTCAGAGTGCTTCATCCTGCTAAGGACAGAGGTAGTGGATGTGATACCCCACTGGTTCTGGAGGGGGCCTGGTGCCCAGAGTGCTTCATCCTGCTAAGGACAGAGGTAGTGGATGTGATACTCCACTGGTTCTGGAGGGGGCCTGGTGCCCAGAGTGCTTCATCCTGCTCGTGACTGGCTCAGTAGCGTCAGTGCCCTTGGCGCTCATGGGCCAGCGGTGCTTGTGCGGCGGTGCCCTGCTCAGCGGTGCTTGATGCAGCGGTGCCCTGTTCAGCGGTGCTTGAGGCGGCGGTGCCCTGTTCAGCGGTGCTTGGAGTGGCAGTGCCCTGTTCAGCGGTGCTAGAGGCGGCGGTGCCCTGTTCAGCAGTGCTTGAGGCGGCGGTGCCCTGTTCAGCGGTGCTTGAGGCGGCAGTGCCCTGTTCAGCGGTGCTTGAGGCGGCGGTGCCCTGTTCAGTGGTGCTTGGAGCGGCGGTGCCCTGTTCAGCGGCGCTTGAGGCGGTGGTGCCCTGTTCAGCGGTGCTTGGGGCGGCGGTGCCCTGTTCAGCGGTGCTTGAGGCGGCGGTGCCCTGTTCAGTGGTGCTTGAGGCGGCTGTGCCCTGTTCAGCTCTGCTGAGGCCGGACTCTGAAAAGCTCGCTGAAGGGCCACCTGACCAGAATGAATGCCCTCCAGGAATGCATTTGTTTGTTGCAACTGCCTTTCTACACCCTGGATGGCATTCAAAATGGTAGACTGCCCAACAGTGAGGGACCTGAGGAGGTCAATGGCCTCCTTACTGAGGGCAGCAGGGGTGACTGGGTCAGGGCCTGAAGTGCCTGGGGCGAAGGTGATGCCCACCCTACTGGGTGAGCGGGCATCGGGGCAAAGGCTGGGGGGCTGCTGGGAGGGGGGGTGGCGGCTGTACCTGTGGATGAGAGGGGCACAGATGTTGCCGCCACCACAAGGGAGCTCCCATCAGAGGATGAGTCCGTGTCGCTGGTGTCAGCTCCTGTCCCCACCGTGGAGCTCCCCTCGCCCTCCGTCCCACTGGTGAACTCTGAGTCCGTAGTTTTGCCTTCCATGGACATGTGGGATGCAGCTCTCTCGAGCTCCGGTGCCACTGCTCCTCTGCCTGATGATGCTAATGCACACAAGAACAGGGAGACCACAAAAAGGGGGGGACGACAGAAAAAAGACATGTTGAGTCCATGCATTACCGCTACTGTTGACGGACACGACAGACACAGAAGCCCCCTGCACTACGCTGCACTCTTGGGCTCCACTGTGCAATCCCTGGGACATGGCCTACTAGGCTATGGACGACATCTGCACACATGGATGACACAGGGGCATGACTAGGTGTACTTGGCACTCTACAGAGGTGGGGTGGGGTGCCACATGGCCTGCCTTACAGAGGGACCTTGCCTACTAAACTCGCCCTGGCCTAGGGAAACCCACAGCCCACCTCCCCCACCCAGACACCGCCACTGCGCGCTAAATCAGCAGGATGAGAGTGTACTCCCCCCCTTGTGGCTGCTGTGATGCCCTCAAGCGCCCATCCAACTCCAGGTACGCCATCGCCAGGATCCTGAACATCAGGGGGGTCATGGTGCGACGGGCACCCCTCCCACGTTGGGAGGCCATCCCCAGCTGAGCCTCCGCCGTCTTCTTGCTCCAGAGGCGAATGTCCTCCCATCTCTTACGGCAGTGGGTGCTCCGTCTGTGGTAGACCCCCAGGGTCCGGACGTCCTTGGCGATGGCACGCCAAATATCTTTTTTCTGGTGGGCGCTGACCTACATGATTTGTACAGGGGAAAGAGAAACTTATTACCAACTGCACCGTCACAGTCATTGGCCCCCATCCCTACCCTTGGCATGTGGCACATGCACTCACCGTCGTTTCATGCACACCGCACTCTCCCCCCTTCCTTCTTACATCCACCCCTCTCCACACAGGCATGGCCCATACAGCAAGCTCCCAGTGTACTTACCTGTTTGTCTGGAGGACCGTAGAGTAGCGTGTACTGGGGAGGACCGCATCCACAAGTTTCTTCAACTCCTCCGATGTGAAGGCAGGGGCCCTTTCCCCAGACACTCGAGCCATTGTCTCTTCCAGACCGAGGTCACAGCAGCACTTGCAGTGTAGGTCCTCTCCTGTCGAAGATCAGGTATCGAATGATTGAACAGATAGAAAATGGCGGTCACGTCCGCGGCGGTGCGTACCGTCACCGCCGGCGTACATCATCATTGGCTCCTGGGACCCATAGGGTCCAATATTAACCAATGCAGCATTGGGCCGCGGTCTTCGACCGCCTAGCACAACGGTGTACAACGCCAGTGCAGTTACCTCACATCCCATTGTCCAACTTTAGAGGTCAGGCAGCCGCCATTTCAGGGGCCCACATGGCTTTATTTGTAACTGCGTCACACATACCTAGACCTAGACTCCACACACATAAAGGCCACTTTTTGGATTATGATTCGTGTTCTGTGTAAGCTGTGGGTACGTACCTCTGAGTTTGTTGACTCTGTGCTCGCTGTTGTCCTTCATAGGCACCGTCCGCTGGGACATGTGAGGAGATGGCGGCATCCTCCGGTATACAGACCGCTGGTGGACCTGTCGACAATGGAGGAAAGATGTGATCATCACATACAGGCTTGACCGTGGCACAATCCATGAACTGTGTACCCAGATGGAGCCAGACCTGATGTCAGCTATCCGCCATCCCACAGGAATCCCCCCTCAAGTGCAGGTGCTGTCAGTGCTCCATTTCCTTGCAAGTGGGTCATTTCAAACAACAGTGGCCATAGCATCAGGGATGTCCCAGCCTATGTTTTCCAACGTGTTGTCCAGAGTGTTGTCTGCCCTGCTGAAGCACATGCGGAGCTACATCGTTTTCCCTCAGGTGGAGGATTTGCCTACTGTGAAAGGTGATTTCTATGACCTGGGACATATCCCCAACATCATAGGTGCCATTGATGGGACACATGTGGCTTTGGTCCCCCCGCAGGAGTGAACATGTGTACAGAAAATGAAAGAGTTATCATTCCATGAATGTTCAGATGGTATGTTTGGCCGACCAGTACATCTCCCATGTTAATGCCAAGTTCCCTGGCTCAGTGCATGACGCCTACATCCTGCGGAATAGCAGCATCCCTTATGTGATGGGTCAACTCCAGAGGCACCGTGTGTGGCTATTAGGTGAGCACCTGGAAGCAAGTCAGTGGGAATGGTTGTCTGGGTCTGGGGATATCCCTACAGGTTAGTGTGTGTCTAACAGTTGTCCCTCGCCATTTGCAGGTGACTCTGGTTACCCCAACCTGTCATGGCTACTGACCCCAGTGAGGAATCCCAGGACAAGGGCAGAGGAATGCTACATTGAGGCCCATGGGCGAACACGGCGGATAATTGAGCGGACCTTCGGCCTCCTGAAGGCCAGGTTCCAGTGCCTCCATATGACAGGTGGATCCCTACTCTACTCACCAAAGAAAGTGTGCCAGATCATCGTAGCCTGCTGTATGCTTCACAACTTAGCTTTGCGATGACAGGTGCCTTTTCTGCAGGAGGATGGTCCAGATGGCGGTGTTGTTGCAGCTGTGGAGCCTGTGGACAGTGAAGACGAGGAAGCAGAAGAAGAGGACATCGACAACAGGGACTCGGTGATCCTGCAATATTTCCAGTGAGACACAGGTAAGAATACAGACCGGCTTACTACATGTATTTAACACTACTACCTCTCTACTGTCTGTGGTTTTCAGCCAGTGTATGGTCACTGAGTTGTCACTTTCCCTTACGATTTCACAGATGTGGGTCCCACTGTGTGACATCTGCTTTGATTCCTTATGGACTAGAGCTGTGTGACATAGGTATGTTGACATTACAATTGAAAGAGCTTTTTGCCACAGTAATTGATAATACACTATTTCAAAATCACAGACTGACTCCAGATTGTTTTGTGCTTCAAGGGTGTTTATTTAAGTGCTTAATATTGGAGGGGGTTGCAAAATGGGGAGGGGTGATGGTGGAGGTATGTCCATGGCAGAGTCCAGTCTATTGGTCTCACAGGTGCATTGCCCAAATGGGCATAGGAAGTGGAGCTGGGGAAGTTTGAGGATGGACAGGGTGACAAAGTGAAACAAAAAGATGACATTCAGGGTGTTCTCATTTCTTGGCGGGGTTCTTGGCATCGTTTTCTGTCTTTGTCCTGGATCTCAGGGACCGTTTGCGGGGTGGTTCTCCCTCTGCAGGGGGTGGGGTGCTGGTGTGGTGGTCCTGTGGCGGTGCCTCCTGTCCACTAGCGCCGGCGGAGGTGGTGGGAAGTTCATCATCCAGGCTAGTGTCAGGGGCCCCTTGTTGTTCCACAGTGTCCCTCCTGGTGTTGAGTACTTCCTTCAGCACCCCTACGATGGTGCCCAGGGTGGAATTGATGGCTCTGAGTTCCTCCCTGAAGCCCAGATACTGTTCCTCCTGCAGCTGCTGGGTCTCCTGAAACTTGGCCAGTACTGTTTCTATCGTCTCCTAAGAGTGGTGGTAGGCTCCCATGATGTTGGAGAGGGCCTCGTGGGTTCCCTTGGCCTGTCCTCCCCCTGTCGCACAGCAGCCCTCCCAGTTCCCCTGTGTTCCTGTGCCTCTGTCCCCTGAACGGTGTGCCCACTGCCACTGCCCCCAGGTCCCTGTTGTTGTTGGGGTGGTGGGTTAGCCTGGGTTCCCTGTAGTGGTGGACACACTGCTGCCTGACGTGTCCCGGACAGAGGTATGGACCCGCTGGGTGGGTGCTGTGTTGGTGTTTCCAGAGGGGGGAAGCTCTGTAGTGGCCTGTGACTGTGTGATGGGAACCGACTGTCCTGAGGTCCCCGATGGGCCGGGCTGGTCATCTAGATCCAGTTGGACAGAGCTGCTGTCATCACTGTGGGCCTCTTCTGTTGGTGGTGTGGACATGTCTGGACCCTCCTGTGCGGTGAAGTTGGGTAGGGGTCCTGCAGGTGTGTAAAAACATGATTATTGCATCTGTGTGTGCCATGGTGTGCAATGGGTGGTTGACCGTGTACCCAAGTGCTTGCATTCCTGTGTGGGACCTTGTGTGTCGATGGTTTAGGGGGTTGTTTGGGTTTGGGCAGTGGGCATGCTTTGGTGTTGGTTGTCCATGCTTTGTTGTTGCATGCGGGGCTTGGTGTTGGGATGTGTGGTTTGTGATATTGGGACATTTGTGAGGAGTTGGAGTGATGGGGTGAGGGTGGGGGTATGTGATGGCATGCAGGTTGGGTGGGGGATGAAATAGTGAGAGATTTGACTTACCAGAGCCCATTCCTCCTGCTCCTCCTGAGAGGCCCACAGGATGCATAATCGCCAAGACCTGCTCCTCCCATGTTGTTAGTTGTGGGGGAGGAGGTGGGGGTCCGCCGCCAGTCCGCCGAACCGCAAGGTGGTGTCTTGAGACCACGGAATGCACCTTCCCCCATAGGTCGTTCCACCTCTTCCTGATGTCATCCCTATTTCTTGGGTGCTGTCCCACTGCGTTGACCCTGTCCACTATTCTTCGCCATAGCTCCATCTTCCTAGCAATGGAGGTGTGCTGCACCTGTGATCCGAATAACTGTGGCTCTAATCAGACTGTTTCCTCCACCATGACCCTGAGCTCATCCTCCGAGAACCTGGGGTGTCTTTGCCGTGCCATGGGGTGGTGTGGGTGATGTGTGGGGTGGTGTGTGTGGTGATAAGTGTGCTGATATGTAGTGGTGTGTAGTGTGAGGTGCGTGGAAGTTATGTGGGTGATGGTGTTGTGTGCCTGTGGATGCTAGTTTGTTGATGGTGGTGTCTCTCTCGGTGATTCTGGTTGTAGGAGTTTGTGTGTATTTTGAGCGCGGCGGTGTGTACTGCCAATGGAATACCGCAGTTGAAAGACCACCGCATGGATTCGTGGGTCGTGATAGTGTGGGTGTATTTCTGTTGGTGTGACGGTGGAGGTTTTGTTTTCACCAGTTTATCACTGACCTTTGGTGTGGCGGACTTGTGTGGGTGTCTGAATTTTGGCGGATTCCGTGCTGTGGGTCATAATAGCTGTGGCAGATTTCCGCGGGCGCGGCGGTGTGTTGGCGGTGTTCTGCACTGCGGTAATCGTCTTTTACCGCCAATGTTGTAATGACCGCCTATGTGCCTGTCCTCCAGTGTAGCCAAGTCCACAAGGGGTCTGTACACTGGGGCTTGTCTCCTCCTCCTATTCATCCACAGTGGTAGGTATCTAAGGGACACAAGAGTGAATAGGCTGTCACAATTTGAACAATGGAACCACCACCTCAGTGTACAAAGAGCATTAATGTGATGGCACAGTGGGAATGGCAATGTATGTGAAATCTTCAGCAATGAAACAGTTATGGATTATCTGAATGTTGTCCACCACCATTAAATGGCGACCGCCTGTTCTGTATCTAGAGACAGGTGGAAGTGAGGTAACTCCACCGACGTTGGGCGTTGTGGCGGAAGGCGGTCTTGCACCGCCATGCAATTCCTCATTGGCTAATATGGGGCTCTATGGAGTACAGTGGCCAATGGGGATCAGTGGCAGCGGTGACGGTGTACACCGCCACGGAGGTGACCACCATTTTCTATATAAATCCTCACTTGATTCCTAACTTTCCTCAGGACAACACCTCCACTGCGTGTGCTGCTGTGACCTGTGTCTGGAACCTAATTAGGCTAATTATAATTGGCAGTATCAACCAAGTCCCTAGTCCCTAGTATATGGTAGTGCATGTAGTTTTAGGGACCCCAGCACAGGGAGTGCACCCATAGGTGCGAGTTGCCCAGGGTCATTTTAAAGGCAGGCCTGCCTTGCTGGCTGCTTTTAAACTAAAGTTGTATGCAAATTCCACTTTGGAATTGAAAGTCTTAAACTAACTTATTTTTACATATGTCACCCCTAAGGTGTGCCCTAAGTGCCCCTAGGGTTGGGTGCTATGTAAAAATTGTTTTACAGGCCCTGGTGAGGTAAAATAGTCAAATTTGTTTTTCCCTCACTGCAGTGAATGGGCTCCGTAGGCTAAAATGGGGTAACTTTATTTTAATTAATGGAGACCCAGTAAGAGCCAGATGTTTTGAGTTTGGCATCAAACTGATTGTTATAATAAATCCCACAACTCACCATTGTTAGATTTAATATGACTAGGTCAGGAAAAGAGTTTTAAAACTCTACCTGAAAGTTGCCAACTTCAGCTCTGTAGTGCCCTTCTCTGATTGTCCAGCCTCTGGCAGCCTGACCAGGCTGTCTTGATGAGGTATGAAGTGGCGTGGGATGAACACAAAGGAAATGCCTGGAGGAGGAGATCTGCCTCAGCAGGTGGTGAAACAGGATGGGGGGGAAAGCAGCCAAATTGGTCTTCAAAGGAGGGAAGGACATTTAGAGCAGCTCAGGACCACCCCATTTCCTGCAAACCCAGACAACCAGGTGTCTGCTTGATTAGTTTAAGAGGGGGCAGGAGAGGGGTGTGTTTAGGATTTTTAGCCACACCAGTGGTTGGGCTCAGCCGGACCTAACTTCCAAAATTAAGTTTCTGCTATTTTTGATTTTTAAAGAATGTTGCTCACTGGGATTGATTTTTGCCACACTTCCCAGGAAGTAGTCATCCAAGGGGGTAGTGGCCTCCCTATGATTGGACAGCTGTCCCCCCTTGCTTTTCACCCCAGGAGCAAGAATAAATATGGCAAAGCTGCACCCACACCTCAGATTCCCACAAAGAACAACATCAGAAGAAGAAGGACTGCCCTGCTGGACCCCTGACCTGCACCGGGACACTGCAGTCTGAAGGACTGCACCAGCTGTACACTTGGGCTTCACCACAAGAAGGACTTTGTCTGGCTTCAACTGGTTCAAGAAGGGACTCTCTGCTTGCTACAGGTGAAAAATAGCTAACCAGAGTCCCCTGCATCAAATCCTGAAGAAACTGACCAGCTGACCACTGTCCAGTGGTCATTTTGGAGTTTGAGCCAGGTGCATTCTGGGAGTTGGAGTCCTAGCCTTCAAAGAGCAACTCTGAGCATCTGGAACATTGGGGTGAGCTTTAGACTCTGAAAGGACCTCCAAAGACCTTCTGGAAGAAGATCCAGAAGTTTGGAGAAGATTGGAGAACTTTTGGTAAAAAGCTCCATAAAGGGACCGATCCGCTGTAGTGAGTCAAGCAGCCTTAACTTAACCGTGACCCGGCCTGACTTGCAAGTTTGTCCAGCTAAAAAGCTCCAGAGCTCCAGACTTCCAGGATTTCAGCGGGGGCTCCTGGAAAGGTGATCCGATGACCTTGCATCGTAATCAGATTGCTGTTGACCCCGTCGGAAGGGAAAAACTCCCAAAAAGTACTTAAGTAACCCGGACTTCCCGCGCTGCATATCAAAGAAGGGGTCCAGGGACGTTGGATCAAGATACAGCTTTGGGCCAGGCGAAGATTTTCATCCTGAAAAATCAACGAAGTCCAAACGTAGAATTCTTCACTGAGGTGTCCTGCGATGCACATCCGAAGAGGGCTCCAGGGAGGTCGGATTGGATGGTGACTTTGTCCCGCTGAAGAACATCTTCAAGAAAAAGAAAAAGTCAGAAGGTAAACTTTTGACAGAGGCTTCCTGCTTGTTGTAGCCGAGCAGGGCTCCATTGAGGTCAGCCTTAAACTATAACTTTGCCCCAGTCGAGGTGCGACCAGATATCTCGAGTGCCGCTTTTAGTTTCTAGGTGCAAAAAAACATTAATTCTTGAAAATTCATATCTCCGGTTCCCCTTAACTGATTTTATTTGTTTTGGTGTCAAATTAAAGATAAAATATTTCCTATTTTTATAAATTGTTTTGGATTTTTAAACTGTTTCCTGTGTTTCATTGTATTACTGTTTTCTTATACTTGAATGCTATACACACTTTGTGTCCTAAGGTAAGCCTTGTTGCTCGTTGCCAAGCTACCAAGGGTTGAGCTGGGGTTAATTTATTGAGACCTAACTGGACATAGGTCGTGGTTAGTGGCCTATTGCTAAGTATAGGTACTTATATGCCCTTACCAATAAGCCCCTCTCCAACAAATGTGAATTGGTGCTTGCAGTGATGCTTCTTTATTTTGCATTGTCGCTGATAGAAATTGGGTCTCGTTGGCAGGGATATGCACCCTGTCCAAGTACGACCTACAATCCTAGTCCGGGTAAGTTGATACACAAGCTAAATTAACCTGTGGCTCACCTTCTGGTAGCTTGGCACAAAGCAGTCAGGCCTAACTTAAGAGGCAAGGTGTAAAGTATTTATGCAATGCCTGAGTACAGTAACACAGTGAAAGACACCACAAAAAGACTCCACACCAGTTTCGAAAAATAGAAGATATTTATCTGATTAAAACTAGACAAAAACAACAAAAATCCTATCAATACTGTGCAAGTTATAGTGTTTTCAAGTATGCACTGAACGTCCTAGTGGAGAAGAAAAGCAATTGTTTTTGCAAGGGCCAGAGAAGCACTCACAGTCACTGAGTTGTTGTGGTTTCACTATGACTGGGGTGATTGACAGGGATCCCCGAGCGAGGAGATCAGCTGATATGTGTACGGAGGTTGACCAAGCCTTTACGGGTGCACCCAAGTTAACCACAGGTCCCTAGGGACAGATGGCAAAGAATTACTGAGCTGCAGTGCAGCGCAGGATGAGCACAGAGGACCTCGTGGGCCCCATCACTGAACACATTACCTCTCAGTGCAGGAGTGGTTCTCCTGGTGCAAGCAGTGCAGCGTCTGGCTGTACGAGGTTACCCTTAGCTGACGTACAGGTTCGCAACTTCACTCTCCTCTGCGGCGTGCAGTGCAGCCTCAGTGAATGCGTTGATACGGGGGAAGCCCGGTTGAGGTGGCAATGCTTAGAGAGGCTTATCTCAGTCCTGTGGCATTGGCCCGGAACAAAGACAGTGATTTTAACCAGCACGTGTGGCTGAATTTGGTTGCAATTTAGAGAGCCCTGATCCTCTTAGACCTATCAGCCGCCTTCGATACAGTCTGCCACGCACCCTACTAACCCGTCTACACGAAGCCGGCATCCAAGACAAAGCCCTCAACTGGATCTCCTACTTTCTCTCCGGCAGAACCCAGAGGGTCCGACTCTCACCTTTCCACTCCAAAGCCACCAACCTCGTCTGCGGCGTCCCCCAAGGCTCCTCACTAAGCCCAACGCTATTCAACGTCTACATGGCCCCCCTCGCACAACTGGCCCGCCAGCACAACCTCAGCATCATCTCCTACGCCGACGACACCCAGCTCGTCCTCTCCCTGACCAAAGATCCTCTCACCGCCAAAGCCAACCTTCACGAGGGGCTGAAATCCATCGCCGAATGGATGAGCAACAGTCGCCTAAAACTTAACTCCGACAAGACGGAAGTCCTCATCCTCGGGCGCACCCCATCGGCCTGGAACGACTCGTGGTGGCCCACCGCCCTAGGCCCTCCACCCACCCCAGCCAACCACGCACGAAATCTCGGCTTCATCCTCGACTCCGCCCTCACCATGTCCAAACAGGTCAAGGCAGTCTCATCCTCCTGTTTTAACACCCTCTGTATGCTCCGCAGGATCTTCAAGTGGATTCCAACAGGAACCAGAAAGACGGTAACCCAAGCCCACGACACCGGACCCACCTACCTGAACACCAGACTCAACTTCTACGTTCCCTCACGTCAACTACGCTCTGCCAACCTTGCCCTCGCCATCGTCCCCCGCAAGACCTCTGGCGGCAGATCCTTCTCCTACCTCGCCGCCAAGACCTAGAACGCACTCCCGACCTCACTACGCCAGACCCAGGACCTCCTCACCTTCAGGAGACTCCTCAAGACATGGCTCTTCGAACGATAGCAGCACCACCCCCCCCCCCTAGCACCTCGAAACCCTAAGGGGTACATAGCGCGCTTTATAAATTATTGATTGAGTAAGTGCTGGCTTTGTTGGGGTGCAGAGCTCAATTAATACAGCAAAGTCCTTCTGCACGGCAACATGCTGGAGACGCGCTGGTGTTAGTAGAATACCTCCTGCGGCAAAGTGACACAAAGGAGGACACAAAGTCTTTGATGGCCCTGAGACTACGATAACAGGGGACAAGCCAACAAGCCCTTGGAGTTACTAGGGGTTTTAAAAGATTGTATGGTAGGTTTCAGTCCTCCTTCTCAAAACCAGAGGTAGCAGGCAGCAGGCCAACACAGCAGAGCAAGTTGTAAAGTGGCAGTCCCTCCTGGCAGCACAGCAATCAGCAGGCCAACACAGCAAAGCAAATAGCAAAGTGGCAGTCCCTTCTGGCAGCATGGCTGCTCTTCTTGGTAGATTCTCCTTAGGAATCCAAAGTGAAATTATTGGGTGGAGTTTGCGGTCCAGAACTTATACCAAATGTGCCTTTGAAGTGAGGGGAGACTTCAAAAGAGGTCTTTGAAGATCTCAAGGTCCCTTCCCTGGCTGTAGACACTCTACAGGGGAGTATGTAGCCCTTTGAGTGAGGAGAGGCACAGCCCTATTCACTTGTAGGTGTCAGCTCCTCCCTCCTATCTAGCCCAGGAAGACCCATCAGCCAGGTGATGGGCCATCAGGATGCAAATGTAACACCCAAGCTCCCTTTGTGTGCACAGAGCCCAGCTGTCATCTACCTCAGATATGTATTCAGAGAAAGGTAGAGGCAGTTTAAAACTGCTGCAGTGGCAGGCCTGAGATATATTTGAAGGCTACTGGAGTGGGTGGCACAATCAGTGCTGCAGGCCCACAAGTAGCATTTAATGTACAGGCTGTGGGTACATAAAGGGACCTTTACTAGGGGCGGTACATAAAGGGACCTTTACTAGGGGCTTACAAGTAAATTCAATATGCTAATTGTGGATTAGCCAATGTTACCTAGCTTTAGCGTACAGAGCACCTGCACTTTAGCATTGGTTAGCAGTGGTAAAGTGCACAGAATCCTAAAAGCCAGCAAAAATGAAGTCAGAAAACAGGAGGCCAGAGGACAAAAAGTTAGGGGGAACTACGCCAAGGATGCCAGGTATAACAGTCGCTGTGAAAGATCCTTGACTCTGCAATTGTTTAGTATCAGCCCATGTGTATACTTTCATGTTTGACGGATTGAGACGTGGCACAAGTAACACGCTATTAAATTTCTCAACTGGCATGATGTTAATCAATTCACCACTATCTATGATAAAAGTTATGGGGAAACTGTTGACCTGTATTGTAATCTTGGGGATACTGTCCAAATGAATTTGGTTGTTTTGTTCCTTGGTTGATACAATCATCGCAAATCCATCTTCTTCACCGGCAGTTGATAGTGACATTGAAGAGCCTTTGTAAGATGAGCTTGACGACGCTTGACTTTGTTTGGTTTCTACTTGTCATAACTGATGTTGCTTTTTGGCCTTGTGGGCATGGCGACAATGGTTCTGGAATTTTCTGGCGTCCATTTTCTCTTTTTCACTGTGACGTATTTGGTTTCTCTTTCACTTTTCAAACCGCTATGACGTGGTTTTCTTTCCCACAACCTTTGTAACATCTGTCGTATGGCTGGAAATTTACCTTCTTGGTGAAATGAAAACCCACATGGGAAACACAACTTTTTCTTCTTGAAAGACGTCAAATTGCGTGCATCTACCTTGTACTTGTGCTTGCTTTTCATGACCAACGCTGATTCATTTTTTGCTGTTCCATCTTCCATTTCAGCAGCTTGTCAATCTGCTCTTTCATTGGCTCTTGAAACCATTAGTATTTTCTCTAAACTGAGCGTCTCTGCATTTTCTGAATGAGTATGAAAGACAGCTATCAGTGACTCTGAGGCGTACGGCTTCTTCAACATAAAATTCACTAAACTTACAGTGCTTGATAAGCACATCAAACCTTTCAACAAACTCATCCATAGTTTCATCAGCTTGTTGTCTCACTGGAGTGAAAATGTACCTTTCATTGTCAACATTCAACATTCAACATCTGATTAAACTTGGTACTCAATGCTTCTTTGATTTGACAGTACGATATTGCAACAGTCTATAAGATTTCTGCAGCACTTCTTTTACTCCATCACCAGCAAGGTTCTTAAATACTTAATGATTTTCTTGTCTTCTATGTTAGAAATGGGGTCTCTAGTTGGCAGTCAGTTTACACCATGTCCAGGTAGCGACCCTTACCATAGCCAATATTTAATAAAAGTCAAACAAGACCAAAACAACAAAAAATCCAACATACACAAACAAAAATATATTTTTTTTAAGTAAAAAGAGTCAATAGAAATCAATCGATGTGTTGCTTTAGCACAAAGCACATGGTATGCATCAAAAATAAAGCAGCACGTGCGAGCATGCATCGGAAAAGAAAGCGGTGCGTCAATTCCTAACTCACAAATGAGGCCCTGTGTCATTTGTTTCCCTGCCAGGAAAGCAATGCGTTGATTCTTTCTTCGCATGGAAGGGATGTGTCGATTTCCAGACAAGCAGCCTCAGGTCCATGCAGTGATGTTGAAGATTTTGACACCCAAGATCGTGGTATGGAAAATTACAACGTGCTGTGCGAAGGGTCTGCATTGAGAACAGGCGCTTCGTCGATTCACCAGCCACGAGGCAGGCACTGCATCGAACTTTCAGCCATGGGATAGGTGCTGCATCGAGTTTTCTAACTCACTCACAGCAGTGCATGGATTTTTCTCCCACAGGTTACCATCTACCACTTCTAAGGGCAAGGGGACTGGATTTGGCACCACCAGCAAGTCAGGACTTTCAGCAGAAGAGCCCAGGCACTGGCAGATGAAGTCTTAAATGTCCCTGAGACTTCTTAACAGGAGGCAAGCTCAGTCAAAGCCCTTGGAGAATCTTCACAAGCAGGATGCACAGCAAAGTCGAGTCTATGTCTCCTCCAGCTCTTCAGCCCTTCTCCGTGGCAGAGGTTCTACTTGATCCAGAAGTGTTCTAAGAATCTGGGGTTTTGGGTCCACTACTTATACTCATTTCTGCCTTTGAAGTAGGCGAACTTCAAAGGAAAGTCTCTGTTGTTCAAATGACCCTGCCTTGCCCAGGCCTGGCCCCAGACACACACCAGGGGGTTGGAGACTGCATTGTATGAAGACAGGCAAGGCCTTTTCAGGTACAGGTGTCAGCTCCTCCCTCCCCACTCTAGCCCAGGATGACTCATCAGGATACGCAGGAAACAACTCAGCTCCCTTTCTGTCACTAGCTAGAGGGAATTCACAAACAGCCCAACTGTCAGTCTGCCCCAGACGTGGGGTGGGGGGTCGGGTCAATTTTGTTTTTAGGGGCAGGGGGTTTCGGGTAATTTTGTATTTACGGCGGGTGGGCGGGTTTTTCGGGGTGGGGTGGGGGTAGTTTTGTTTTTAGGGGAGGAGTAATTTTGTATTTAGGGTGGGTTTTTAGGGGCGGGTGGAGGTCAGGGTAACTTTGTTTTTAGGGGCGGGGTGGGGTGGGTTTTCAGGGCAGGGGTAGGGGATCAGGATAATTTTGTATTTAGGGGCGTGTGGGGGGGTCAGGTTTTAAGGGGCGGGGTTGGAGGTCAGGTAATTTTGTGTTTAGGGTGGGTGGAGGATCAGGTTTTTAGGAGCGAGGTGGGACATCTGGGTAATTTTGTTTTTTTAGGGGCAGGGTGGGGGGGGTCGGTGTAAGACGCAGTCAGGTAAGTGGGGCTGGGTGAGGATTGGGGGTAGTTTTTAGGGGTGGGGTAGTTATTAGGGGTGGGGTGAGTGGGTTATTTTTTTTAAGGGGCGCGAGTGGAGGGTCGGGGTAGTTTTGTTTTAAGGGTGGCGTGGGGGGTCCGGGTACTCTGGTTTTTAGGGCAGAGGTGGGGGTCAGGGTAATTTTATTTTTAGGGCAGGTGGAGGCGGGTTTTTAGGGGTGGGGGTCTGGGTAATTTTGTATTTAGGGTGGGTGGGGGGTTGGGTGTTTTAAGAGTGGAGTTGGGGTAATTTTGTTTTTAGGGGTGGGGTGGTTTTTTTGAGGGTTGGGGGTCAGTTGTTTTTATTACAGGTGGGGGTTGAGGTAGGTTTTAGGGCTCAGGGTGGGTGGGGAATATTGAGATAGTTTTTAGGGGTGGGTGGGTGGTCAGGGTAGTTTTATTTTTGGGGTGGGTGGTCGGGTATTTGTGTTTATAGGGCAGGTGGGGAGGGTGGCATGCGAAAAACATGCATGCCGTTCAACACATGCCTTTACAACAAAAAATCATGGTAAAGGCATGCGTGGTAAAGGATTGGTTGGAAACAATTCTGTCATTGTTCCGACTGCATTATTCAGGCATGCATGTTTAGCGCATGCGTTGTTCCATCATACATCCTTCTAAAAGTGGCATTTTCAAACAAACAAACCAACAGTACCACAAGATGTATTTTAAATTGTGAGTTCAGAGACCCCAGCCTCCATATCTCTATCTGCTCCCAATGGGAAACTGCACTTAAAAGATATTTAACCCGTTCACTGCCAGGCCTTTTCCCCCTCAGGTGCCAGGTCTTTTTTCGGCTATTTGGGGCAGTTTGCACTGAGACCCTCATAAATTTTTGCCTACATAAGCTACCCACACCAAATTTGCGTTCTTTTTTTCCAACATCTTAGGGATTCTAGAGGTACCCAGAGTTTGTGGGTCCCCATGAAGGAGACAAGAAATTTGCCAAAATACAGCGAGAATTTCATTTTTTTTCAAACAAAGGGAAAAAAGGGTTGCAGAAGAAGGCTTGTGTTTTTTCCCTGAAAATGGCATCAACAAAGGGTTTGCAGTGCTAAAATCACCAGCTTCCCAGCTTTCAGGAACAGGCAGACTTGAATCAGAAAACCCAATTTTTCAACATAAGTTTGGCATTTTACTGGGACATACCCCATTTGTATGATTTTTTGTGCTTTCAGCCTCCTCCCAGTTAGTGAAAGAAATGGGTGTGAAACCAATGCTGGATCCCATAAATCTAAACATTTCTGAAAAGTAGACAAAATGGGTAATTTGTGTAGATCCTACAAGGGTTTCCTACAGAAAATACAGGTGAAATAAAAAAATATTGAAATTGCGGAGTAAAAAACAGCCATTTTTCTCCACGTTTTACTCTGCAACTTTTTCCTACGATGTCAGATTTTTGAAAGCAATATACCATTACGTCTGCTGGACTCTTCTGGTTGCGGGGATATATAGGGCTTGTAGTTATCAAGAACCTTAGGTACCCAGAGCCATTAAATGAGCTGTACCTTGCAGTGGGTTTTCATTCTGTGTCGGATATACAGCAATTCATTTGCTGAAATATAAAGAGTGAAAAATAGGTATCAAGACAACCTTTGTATTTCCAAAATGGGCACAAGATAAGGTGTTGAGAAGCAGTGGTTATTTGCACATCTCTGAATTCCGGAGTGCCCAAATTAGCATGTGAATTACAGGGCATTTCTCAAATAGACGTCTTTTTGACACACTGTCTTACATTTGGAAGGACAAAAATGTAGAGAAAGACAAGGGGCAATAACACTTGTTTTACTATTCTATGTTCCCCCAAGTCTCCCTATAAAAATGGCACCTCACTTGTGTGGGTAGGCCTAGTGCCCGCGACAGGCAATGCCCCAAAACACAACATGGACACATCACATTTTCCCAAAGAAAACAGAGGTGTTTTTTGCAAAGTGCCAACTTGTGAATTTTAGCCTCTAGCTCAGCCGGCACCTCAGGAAAGCTACCAAACCTGTGCATTTTTGAAAACTAGACACCTAGGGGAATCCAAGATGGGGTGACTTTTGGGGCTCCCACCATGTTCTGTTACCCAGAATCCTTTGCAAACCTCAAAATTTGGCTAAAAAAACATGTTTTCCTCTCATTTCGGTGACAGAAAGTTCTGGAATCTGTGAGGAGCCACAGATTTCCTTCCAGCCAGTGTTCCCCCAAGTCTCCCGATAAAAATGATACCTCACTTGTGTGGGTAGGCCTAGTGCCCGAGACAGGAAACGCCCCAAAACACAACGTGGACACATCACATTTTCCAAAAGAAAACAGAGGTGTTTTTTTGCAAAGTGCCTACCTGTGGATTTTGGCCTCTATCTCAGCCGCCACCTAGGGAAACCTACCAAACCTGTGCATTTTTTAAAACTAGACACCTAGGGAATCCAAGATGGGGTGACTTTTGGGGCTCTCACCAGGTTCTGTTACCTAGAATCCTTTGCACACCTCAAAATTTGGCTAAAAACACATTTCGGTGACAGAAAGCTCTGGAATCTGAGAGGAGCCACAAATTTCCTTCCCTCCAGCGTTCCCCCAAGTCTCTCGATAAAAATGATACCTCACTTGTGTGGGTGGGCCAGGTGCCTGCAACAGAAAAAGGCCAAAAACCTGTAGAGATTGAGGGGATAGCACAGCAAGTTGATACGCACATATTTTTCTTTTATACATATTTAGGCTACTCTGCTTTGGGGACCCACACAAGTGATGTGTCATTTAACTTGGGAGACTGAGGGGAACGCTGGGGAGTAGGAATTTTGTGCCGGAGCAGTGATCCTACAAAGAAAAGTAAAAAAATAAATGCTTTTTTTAAGCACATTTTGAGGTGTGCAGAGGAGTCTGCGTAAGAAAATGTTAGGGGATCCACGCCTGCCACACCTCCCTGGACTCCTTGGGGTGTATAGTTTTAAAAAATTTCTGGGTTTGGTAGGTTTCCCTAGATGAAGGCCGCACCCGGGACCAAAAACATAGGTGCTCCCTCGCCCCAATGACATGCACAAGACCATTCACGCCGCCAGCCACGGGCCCAGACAGACAGCGCCACTCAAGGGCCCATCACTTACATACGCCCACATGCCTGATATAGCAATCACACTAGCTGATGGGAATGTTTGGACTGACGTTTGGCTGGTACCGCCAGCCAAGCGCCACTCCACACACACCACCAGCCAAGCATCACTCCATACACACTGGCAGTCAAGCGCCACTCCACGCACACCGCCAGCCAAGCGGCAACTCACGCAAACTGCCAGCCAAGCGCCACCCCAAACACACCGCCATCACTTTTTTTTTGTTTATAAACAACAAAGAAACCACTAACTAATTATAAAATAAGTACAAAACTACAAACACAAAAGCTTTAACTGAAAACATGACAAAAATGTGAAACTGAACATCTGAAAATATAAAACAGGCAGTTTACGCTCACGGTATTTCCCAAAACATTTTTTTGGTGTGGTAACTCCTGAAACAGCCGGCCACACACAGCCCAGGCTTTAAAAGGCAATCTGGGCAGTACATCCGGCTCTCCCTCTGGATACCTCTTCGGGCACATACTCTACATTTCTTAGTGGGTGAGTCTCAGGGGTGATACTCTCATCATGGATGGTAGATATCATGTACACATCCTTCCGGTCTGACAATTTCAGAGCTAGAAGCTCAGTATTCCGCAAGGCACTGCACTGTCCCCTCTCAAGTTTTTTTACAGGCAAGCTCCCTTGGATAGCCTTTCCGGTTAGAATGGATTGTGCCACAAGCAACAGTGTCCACTCTAAACAACTCCTTGAACCACTGCACTCCAGTGTAGAAATGATCTATGTACAAATGTTAAACAGTCATCTACCAAGTTCCCACACAATGTTCTCGCTAACTCCAAAAGTGGGCGGACAACCAGGGGGATCAATACGGGAATCCCTACCAGTGTAGACCCGGAAATTATACACGTATCCTGTACTACTTTCTGACAGCATTTACAATTTAATTCCATACCGTGCCCTCTTACTACTAATGTACTGCTAAAAACTAAACACCCTTTGAACAGGACCAAAGACTTGTCCACACTTATCTCTTTGCCTGGAACTTAGACCTCTGAAAACCGAACTACAAAATGATCTTGGACAGGCCTAATCTTAAAAAGACGGTCACAATCAGGGTGATCTCGTGGCAAGGTTAAAGCATTGTCTACAAAATGCAGCATACGAAGAAAAAGCAAATAGTGATTAGGAGTCATAGTTGCAGGAAATATAGCCGTTGCCATCAAGGGACTAGTAGACCAATGAGAAGCCAGTGATGGCTTCCTTATCAACCCCATCAAAAAAGTCAAACCTAAAAACGTTTTCACCTCTTCCAGATATGTGGGAACCTACTGGGTAGCTCTAGACTGAGGCCTAAGTCTGGCAGCATTGTCCCTCAAATTTTGCTCCACGTACAAATTAGTCTGCTTAGCAATCTCTTCCAAAAATACATCATCCATAAACAAGTGAAAGAAATTGACAGGCAAAAAGTTTTCCGTATTGACTCTACACCCCGGGAGATCAGTAAATTCAGGTATCTGTGGCTGCTCCATGTTTGGGGCAATCCAGGTGTCAGGTCTTCTAACGGGAAACCCTTTAGCCCCAGGCTGATGCACTCTTGGCACATCAATGTACTCCTCTAAAACAGGCCATTCATCTGCACTGAGACTGGTTTCCGCATCAGAAGAATCCTCTCAGACAGAAAACTCACTGCCAGAATCTCTCACTTCCTCCTCTGCCTCAGATGTAGAGTCAGTCTCATAATCATGGTCAGAAGATGACTCAAAAAGCATGCCAACAACCTGCTGAGCAGTCACTCTGCGGCTAGCCATGATCCTTTCTAACAACAAATGGATTGCCAATAACAACCAGCACTAAAATAAGTAATAAACAAAGTGTAGCTTTATCACAAAGAGTTATGTACTAAAAAACTATACCACTCACTTGCCTGAAAAAGCTACTCACCAGCAACTACTCTGCACAGACAGAGCAATCACCAATGATATCCCACTAAAAAGAAAAAAGAAAAAAGCAAATCAGACATATGACAACATAAATATCATTGTGCTCAAATCTAAGGACAATTTCACACACAATCCTGCATTTAGTACACCACCTACAAACATGGCATTCATGCATGTCAACAATACTCCTTTGGAGTAAATTGCTTTTACTTTCCTAAAACATGCAACTATGCAAACCGCAGGACAAGTACTGCCAAGGATCCACAGCAAGGGAAGAAAAAGAAAAAGCTTTGAACTAGAACAAAAAGAAGAAATAAACTGTTATAATCACAAATACAAATACTTTGCCAGTTGACAAACACCCCGCCACCAAGAACTTAGAAATTGTCCCTGGTGCCTAAGTGGCAGATGGGCCTAAAAACAATAGGCCGATCTGCCCCCAAGGGGAGCAGAAATGGCCATTAGTAATGTGCCCCCCTTTGGGGGGGCGGCCTTTGCCAAAGGGGCCACCCCCCACACAAAACACACACACACAAGATCCCTGGTGCCTAAGTGGATAGTCCAATCTGCCCCCAATGGGGGCAGAAATGGCCCACAGCTCTGTGCCACCTTTAGGGGGCGACCCTTGCCAAAGGGGGCAAAAGGGGGCACCCCAGCACAAAAAAAAGGGGAACAAAACAAAAAAAGAAATCCCTGGCGTATTGATGGTTTCTGCCCTCCTTGGGGGCAAATGGGCCTAAAAGAAAGAGGCCCATCTGCCCCTAAGGGGGGCAGCAATGGCCAACACTAATTTCCCCCAAGACACAAAACACACATACACAACACACAATCCCTGGGGCCTAGTGCGTTTCGACCCCCCTTGGGGCGAGATTGGCCAGAAACATGGCTGAGCTAGCCCCAGGGGGGCCCGAAACATATAAAAAAATATTGCCCCTGGGGCAGCGACCCTTGCCTAAAGAGTTGCTGCCCAAATACTTCATGAAAATAAAATCCCTGGTTCCCTAGTGGGTTTTTACCCCCCCCCCCCCCCCCCGGGGATAGATCAGCGGAAAAAACGGCCGATCTGCCCCCAGGGGGCCGAAACAGGATTTATTATTGCCCCCCAGGGGAGCGACCTTTGCCCAAGGGATCACTCCCCAAAATAGAAGTCACCGTAAATCCCTAGTGCCTAGTGGGGATTCCTGCTCCGCCCGCGATCGTGAAACAGGAATCCATTGAAAACAGGCACAGGGGAAAAGGAAAAACTCTTTCCTTTTTTTCCCCCGTGTTTGTTTTCACCCCAAAACCCCCAAAAAGAGAAGGATTTACCTGAAAAGGGTCTTTTCTCTAGACGTGCTCGAAGCAAATGGCTTCCAGTGCGTCCTCTGCAGCTTCTGATGAAGTCGGCGTGCTGTAAGTGCGCTGACGTCATCAGATTGCCGAGGTGGAGGGGTCAGGCGGAAGGGGAAGCGATTCCCCTTCCATCCCTGACTAGGGGTGTGGGAGGAAGGCCCACGGGGGGAAAGCTAGCGCTACCCCCCGTGGGCCAGGTGCAGGACGAGCTGGTCTTGTCCTAGGCACATGGGGACCGTGTGCCTGGACGAGATCAGCTCGCCCCAGGCACCCTTGGGGTTGAAGGCCAGCCCACATGTTAACCTATGGGTGCGATAGACCTTGCAATGGTGAAAAACAACATGTAAAACACACCAGTACATGTCCTACCTTTTAAATACACTGCACCCGGCCAATGGGGCTACTTAGGGCCTACCTTAGGGGTCACTTCCATGCAGTAAAAGGGAAGGTCTGGGCCTGGCAAGTGGGCACACTTGCAGGTCAAATTGGCCGTGCAAAACTGCACACATAGACACTGTATTGGCAGGTCTGAGTCATGTTCACAGGGCTCTTCATGTGGATGGAACAGTCAGTTTTGCAGTGGTAAAGTGCCCAGAGTACCAAAACCATCAAAAATGAAGTCCAGCACACAGTCAAAAATATAGAAAGCAGAGGCAAAAAGACTGGGGAAACCATGCCAAGGATGCCAGGTCTATCAATCTACTTCTTCTAGGTCATCTATGAGGTCGTCAAATGTCTCAATCCATGTTGTCCACTTGGTGCCTATATATTGCTTCTTGGTTGTTTGGAATGGTGTTTTAGAAAAACAACTGCATCAAACTTCACGCTTTGTTTTTGCAGCCTTTGAAAATATTCACTATTCTGATGGCTTTTGTTGCACTGAAGGCCACTTACCACTGTGTACGCGTTGGTCTCTCAACTGGGCCTGGTCATCAGACCCGATTCGAGGTTGTGTGGCACTTCCGTTGCTCATGCTGGTAAGTATATACTTTTGTACCTGGTTATCACGCTTTTAGCTTTTGCTTTGCGTAGATGATGGCTCTGTGTTATGGCACAATGCAGTATTTCTTCTTTCAGCCATAACAATTGATTCTAGTGGCCTTTTCGAATACACTCCTACACAGGGCCTTCAAATTCTTTGAGAGCAATATGTGGGCTGGATCCGGGATTCAACTCCACACACGCCAACTTCGAACTGCTACTCATCGATTTGGGTGCATGTGGCACACACATGCAGTTTGCTGTATTATTGCAAACTCTCAGGGTGAGCAGTCTCATTTCTTCGGGGCACATATCCCATACACATCACCAGTTGTAGCGTCCTCCCCAGCCTAGGAGCATGCAAATGAATACGCCAAACATGGAGGTCTGTAACATGCGTTTTTATTCCTCAGCAAACAATCACGCACTGCACACCTTAACACCTCCCAGCAACTTACATAATTCCTCTGTTGAGTCTGCCCAGAACTGCAGGGTTCATAGCACAAATAGTATCATGACACTAAATCGGTCACATACAAATTTAATAAAAGGAGTTCCAGGACGTATCCTTGTTCAAGACCTTTCTTGATGGAAAACTTATTAGCAAACATCAAATTATCATCCAATATTACTTGTATTATTAAAGCCCCATTTGACTAGTCTTAACCAAAACAAGCTTTAGGTTTAGCTCTGAAGATTGCAAGTGGAAAATCTTTTGATTCTGAGGCAGCATCTTGGTTACATCTATTAATCGCTGCCAAGAATCGATCAGTGTTATTACAATGTGATGGTATCAAATCATCTATTTCTGATGGATTTGTTTTCATTTTATATTTATGGTTAGTGAAGCCTGCTGGCATGGCGTTGATCTTCATGACAATTTCTGACAGTGACAGGGGGCCACTAAGTCTTGTCTCTTTGGTTACATACAGCGACTTTACCTATGAAGTCCAAGCAGCAGAGTTGACATTATTTTGTTCCTGTTGAGTCATTGATTTTATTCACCCAAGGCCAGAATTTTCTCGTAATATGAGACCAGTAGGCTTTATTCAAGGCCATACAATAGTCATATTTTTCATATCTTTTTGCATTTCAAATTAATTTTGTAGTGGCATCACTGTGCTTTGATTTTTCTTGCTAATTTTCTTTCCTCTTGACTTAGTTCTATTGTGGACCATGGGCTTGTGATCCTTTGTTTGCTAGTTAGGATTGATAATTTTTATTGTAGGGTGGTTCTTAGCTGATTAGTAAATTAGTCCCAATGATTTAGGATCCTATGGTTCAGTAATTACTGCAATATAAATAAGAAAAATAGAAAGATTAGGAGCAATGTTTTTAAACCGATGCACGAGTTTTGCATTCGTGGTTGTGCAACATTTTATCCTGCTTACCTTATGGAGTCCATCTATATTCCCAATGGCGCTGGTGCACTGCACCAGGTCCTCTGTTACTACTGAGATCATTGGTTGCAAGTGGTGATCACTCTCCATTTGATGGTTGATCTTAAATGTTTGAAAGAAGTTGAAAAATTCAATTGAGGTGATGGTGTAATCCAAGACTGCCTTTCTTGATTTTGCAGTGGGAGTGCATCGCATCAGGTTGTCAGAAGAAAACGGACTATTTAATGCTCTCAGGTTCATGTGTGTAAAGGAGTTGACATAGCGTGTACCAAGCGTGTGCAAACTGACTGTGCTGCAATATTCCACATTTGATATTCTCCCTGCAGCCGTAAATTGGTAGCACCGGTAAACATTACATTTAAATTGCAGTCTCCTGTTAGTATAAACCCACACTTGTGTTGGCTGGATAAAGCAGTTGAAATATAATTGATTAATTTGATACTGCTTGATTTCTGCTAGCCTATCCAGGATGTATATACACATTTATTAGTAGCAGTTCTGGAGCATTTTTCAGAACTGCTAGTATTAAATATTTATCTATATTCTGGATAGGGTAACAGAAATCAAACGGTATCAAACTGAAGCTGGTTCTGGCCAGCAATGGACCTGAAGGGGGTAAGGTATTTTGAAATCCCTGCAAGGGATAATTCTCTAGTTTGTCCAAATGATTCCACGTTCGGGGTTGACACTCCTGGCACTTTTACACCTTGTAATACGCACACTTCAAAAAAACCAAAAGAGTCGATACAGGGAAATCATGGCTACAAGCAATTAAACTACAACTACCAAGTGAGGATTACGCTGAGTAAGAGGTTGATTTCTGATTGAAGCCTGAAGAAGGTTGTATTAAACAATCTGTTCATCATTATGAGGCCTGCAATCCCAAAGACACAGTATTTGAGGTAGTCCACCAAGGATACTGTGAAGAGCTCTCAGCTCTCACTCTGAAATTTGGTGCGATACAAGAGAAAAGCTCAAACTTCAAGAGCTGCTGAAAGGAGTAGAGAAGAATTCCAGGATAAGAGTTCACTTAGTTCTGGCCACTAATGGACCTGAAGGAAGAAACCTATTTTGACATCCCTGCAAGGAATATTTCTCTAGTTTGTCCTAATGATTTCCTGTTGGAAATTCACATTCCTGACATTTTTATGTATATTCTAATAATCACACTTTATCAGAGATTGTGGTGGTTCTTGATCGTTGGAAATGAACGTCAGTACAAAGTTCAACCATTTGGACAGGATTTTGCTCCAAGGAGCTTCAGTAACGTGTTGACTCTGGTGGTTGGTCTGATGTTCAGTGGAATAGTCCATCTACACCCCTACACATATGCAAGCACCTTCAGCAGTTTGGAATCACAATAAACCTAAGGAAATCCAGCCTGCTTCCATTGCAGGGGCTGAATGCTCTCGTGGCAACTTCCACACTTACATCGGTTCAGGAGCTGCCATGCCAGTTAAAGCCTCTTATGCAATATGTCTCACTTTCACATATCACAGAAGCAATTAGTTGTGAATGGCTGACAAACAATGGTTACATATCCCCATGTCTGCCATTTTTCCATGGGTCAGGTTACACTTAAAAGTCTAATTTGAACCCTTCTGTATCACTCATTGGAGCCCAAACTCGCTCAATTATGTGATATTCGTTGCAATTCTACCTCTGATTCAAAACACACCAACTGGGCGACTGAACTCCTCTCATTTGTTGTAAGGAGTGAGACAGACTAAGACTTTGGTGATTTAGGAGTCTGAGTTATGCTCTTGCTTGACATTGTGATCCAGGATGGAGGGAGTGCAATCAGGGAACTGGAAGCAACTAAAGGATACTTTTTAGAAACCTCTGACTTTTGTGACTTTCTAGTTGGTCAGGATTTGCTAGTAAGTATGAGTTAATAGGTGTAAGGCTCTCATGTCCGTCTCCAAGGGAGGCCTCAGAAATCATTTTTGGTAGATTAGGTGAAATATATGCAAATATTGGTGTACATCAACTTATTGTCCCTGAATGTCAGATATCACATAGGCAGGAGCCACCAAAATTGGATCCACTGCGTTGTTTGTTCCTGTTATCAGTGGAGGTCTGTTTGGATCTACAAGTGTGTCATCTGATTGTGGATTGGTTTACACTGCCCTAGATTAATCTGTTTGCCACAAAAATGAATTATCCCTTTATTGATGATGGCCGCAGGAACGGCTGCACTAGCATCATTGCCCCAAAAGTCACAAAAAGTTGATCTGACAAATGCAGGCCCTTGGTTCAGTCTGGATAGAAGAGGAACAAGTGGTCTTCAGTCTTACTTCTTCAGTGCCTCTGCGATAGTGGAAAGTCATTAAAACTATTGCTGTAATAGAATGAAATTCCAACGGTAAGGAGGAGTAAGTTTGAAGAAACACTGTGTCTCTGGACAATCATCAAGAGTTCAAGGTGCAAAAGGCTTGCAGCTCACTTGTGCTTCTGGATGATGCAAAGGCCATCTAAAAGGGTCGTGTTCTATGGAAAAACCCTCATATCACAGGATGGCATTGGTTTAAAAGGCCTATACCTCAGCTTGAGGAGGGCCATGTGTGCATGCCAGGGAGGAAAGGGCTGTTTTCCCAAAGGGAATACATGCAGTAGGGTAGTCAGCTACCTATTCACAAATGAGATGGCCTTGGAAAAATATTACCCTACAAGCAAAACCAGACATACACTTTGTTTTTTTTTCACTTTGCAGAAGGGGTATCAATCAATTGGGATTAGTAGGGTATCCAGGCGCTAGGTTCTTGGCAGGATCAGTGGAAAAGTCAGTCTTGAGTCACTGTGTATATCTTTATTGTTTGTGATTATTTAAAACCTTTACAAGTTAAAAACGAGCTTGATAAAACAAATTACATGTATCAATGTTAAAACTAAGCAATCAGCAATTTCCTACAAGTTAAGATTGTCATCAGTCTGATTTATACTTTTTTAGCGCTGCATTTGTGTCATTTTTTGACACAAAAGTGGCGCAAACATACAAAATATAATTGAATTTTGTAAGTTTGCACAGCTTTTGCGTCAAAAAATGATGCAAATGCAGCGCTAAAAAAGTATAAATCAGGCCCTCAGTGTCCATGAATGAGAGCCGCAATGAGTGTCCCTTTCTGAATTCTGGGACAGAGGATAATGTTCTAAAGTGGAGGGGAAGGTTGTTCCAGGATTTGGCAGCGAGGTGGGAGAAGGAGCATCCTCCAATGTAGCTTTGGCAGATGTGGGGAGTGTGTGCGAGGGCAAGGGAGGCAGAGAGCAGGTGTCTGGGGGGTTGGTGGAAGTTCAGGTGATGGTTCATGTATGCTGGTCCTTGGTTGTGGAGGGCCTTTTAGGGGTGTATCAGCATCTTGAATTGGGATCTTTTCTGGATAGGGAGCCAGTGGAGGTTCCTGAGGTGGGGGGTGATGTGTGTCCGCCTTTGGGAGGTGAAGAATGAGCCTGGCAGTAGAGTTCTGTATCATCCTGCATAGAGCACATTGTATGGAAGCAGGAGGAGGAGACTGGTCCTTCATGGTGAGTTCGCTCTCCAGAATGATGCCAAAGTTGCAGTGGTGGTCTGTTGGTGTTGGTCCCTGTTTGGAAAGCCACCAGGTGTCATTCCACTGGGAAGTGTTGTTCCCAAAAATCAGCATTTCCATCTTCTCCGTGTTGAGTTTCAGGCAGCTAGACTTCATCCAGTGGGTGACACTCATATTGCAGTTGTGGACGTTTCTCCTAGTGGTGGAAGGGTCTTTGGAGAGCGAGAGGATGAGCTGGGTGTTGTCTGCGTAGGATATGATGTTGAGGCGATGGGTTCTCACAATGTTGACCAGGGGCATCATGTGAGTGTTGAACAGGGTCGGCCTGAGTGATGAACCTTGAGCGACGCCATGGATGATGTTCTTGGGTTCCGAGGTGAAATGTAGTAGGTGGATTCTCTGGTTTGTCCTGTGAGGAAGGATGCAATCCATCTGATAGTTTCCCTGGATCCTGATGTGGTAGAGTCTCTTGACGAGGATATTTACAACAAGATATCCACCATCTACAAAACTTCGAACACCAACCCATCAACCTCTACAACCTCCTCACACCAAAGCAATTAAGTAGGTTCGGGGACGTGGCGCTGGGTGGCGGGAAGTGGGAGCGCAGAAAAAGTAGCATACAGCGAGGAAAGGTGGCTCCTGAAAAAACTATGCCGTTACAACCAGGGAAAATAGCAGTGAGTGAACCTTAACACTAAAAAAACTATGAGGCAAACTAACAGTAAGGCTAAATAAACTTAACAGGCAGCAAATTAACATAACTTAAAAGGCAGCACAAAGCACAATACAGGCAGCAAAAGAAAGCACAAACAGAATAAAACAATGTCGCACAGGACAAATACACATACAAACAGCTGGCAGGCAGATTCTGGGAGACCTGCTGAGGCAGCAAGAAGGGAGGAAATTGGGGATCTACTTAATGGGGTCGCACTGTGGCCTTCATTAAGTAGATCCTGGGGGGGGAGCACTGGGTGGCAGGAAGCAGGAGCTGCAGAAAAAGTAGCGTGCGGCGAGTCGAGCCAGCTCCTGAATAAATGGCATGGTTACAACCAGGGAAAACAACATAAAAGAGTATACAATGACAATAAGGTTAAATAACAGTAATGCTAAATAAACATAGCAGGCAGAACACTAACAGGCAGCAGATTAGGCTAACTTTAAAGGCAGCACAAAACACCATACAGACAGCAAAAGAAAGCACAACAGAGAATAAAACAATGGAACACAGGGCAAACGCAAATACCTGGCAGGCAGAGTCTGGAAGACCTGCTGAGGCAACAAGGCAGAAGGGGATCAGGGATCTGCTTATTGGGGTCATTTCTTATTGGGACTCCATAAGTAGGTCCTGAGTGGGGCGCTGGGTGGCAGGAAGCGGGAGCAGTGGGACAAGGAGTGTGCAACGAGGGAGGATATAGTCTCACATGAAGAAGTGCAGTCCAACAAGAGAAGTAACATTCTTCTTCTCGCAGAGAACTGAAGAAGAGGACATCTTCAGGCCATCCAGAAAAATCAGTATATCTGCTGACAGTCACCTACTAGAGCCTTTGTTTAACTCATGGCGGGTTTCCTTTCCAGTCAACAGCTTAACTTGGAGGGCATCAGAAGCATATGACTACCACACATTAAATATTTTTCCAAACATTCATTATCCAATAAACAACTTGCTAGGGACATGTACGAGGATGGCTGAGTTATGACTCCAGACTGCAAGGTTTTGGTTTCAGTGAACTGTCTTTTATTGTTCTTGAAACAATATAAACGGTAAACATAATGGAAAGCTGTTGAGAGTAGGTAGGTTGCGACGATATCCCCTTGTTTGACACTTTATCTCGTCTTCTTCCCTTCTTTCTTCCAGGACCTCGCGGGGAGCGTGGAAAACAAAAGAGAATAGATACGGTAAGTGGGGAAGGGGTTTTGGTTCTGTTATTCTTTATCTTCTATTTCCCTTTCTTCTTTCCTTCCTTGTCCCTATCTCTTCTTTCCGTTTTATTCTTTTATTTTCTCTCCCTGGTTCTCCCTTGCTCTTTCTCTTCTTCCGCTCTCCTGGCTGGTTCCTTTCCTGCCCTTCCCTCTTTGCTCACTGATTGGGTCTTCTTTGCTCTTGTACTCGTCTTTTCGTCTCTCTCTTTCTGTTTGTTTCTACAATAGCTTAAGTATACGGATTTCTCGGCTGTCTTGATCCCTTTTCCTCTCTTGAGTCTGTTTTGTCCTCTTGGCACCTTGATTTCCCTGTCTTTCTCTATACGCCTGTGTTTAAAGGTGCTTCTTACTCCGTGTCTCTAATTCCGTACCCCTTCAAGTCAGTGTTCCCCAGGTAGTGCCCATTTCCTTTTCCCTCCCCTCCCCACTCTTCTTCACCTCCCACCTCCCGCTTCCCCGTTCCTTTCTTTTCCCCGCCCGCGCCTCCGTACCTGGAGTGGCCACGCTTCTCCTGAAGCGTGGCGGCTCAAGCATAGGCTCCCCGGGGCCAGCGGTCTTCGGTTATTCCACGGGACTCCTCTGCTCCCGAATGCACCGTCGTCACGCTCGTCCGGAAGGCGGTCTCCGTGGCACCTCGCTCCGCGTCCTCTCGATCCGTCCAGTCTTCGGCATTCACAAGTTCTGGGGTGTTCCGGCTCCAACTCACGACCTTCTCCTCTGGAAAGGGAGGAATCCCTGTTTTAACCAAAGTCAGGTCCCGTGGTGGCTGCAATCGACCAATGAGAGAGTCGGACTCTCTATCAGCTTCCGGGTTAAGCGTGGCAGTGTCAGCACAAGCATGAGAAGTGTGTGGGTCGGAGCGGAGCGACCCATCACAAACACTCCCCCTAGAAAGCTTCTGTAGACGACGCTCAGCTGGAGAACATCGGGAGAGAAAGTCAACATTCGCCATGAGACGTCCTGGAGAATGGAGCACCTGAAAAGAAAAAGGTTGCAAAGAAAGAAACCATCTCAGGATTCTAGGGTTGGTATCCTTATGACGAGAGAGCCAGGTGAGAGGAGCATGATCAGTCAAGAGGGTGAAGCGACGGCCACTGAGGTAATAACGGAGGGATTCAATGGCCCACTTAATGGCCAGACATTCCTTCTCAATAGTGGGGTAGTGCCGTTCTCGCAGGAGAAGCTTCCTACTAATATATAAAACGGGGTGAACAGAACCATCGGATTGGGGCTGAGACAACACAGCCCCTAGGCCAACGTCAGAGGCGTCTGTTTGTAAATAAAACGGGCTACAGAAGTCAGGGCAGCACAACACAGGGTCAGTAGCCAGTGCCTCCCGGAGTCTTAGAAAACTGTGCATACTAGCCTCGGATAACGAGGAAAAGGTTTTAGGGGACCCATTCTTTAGTAAGTTAGTAAGGGGCTCAGCTATGGTGGAAAACCCGGGTATAAACCTCCAGTAGTAGCCGACGAGACCAAGGAATGAACGCACTTCTTTTTTTGATGTCGGTACCGGGATCTGTTGTATGGCTTCCACTTTTTCTATTTGAGGGCGCACCTGTCCTTGTCCCAAGACGTAACCTAAATACCCTATAGAGGTACAACCCAATATAAATTTTTCGGGATTTGCAGTTAAGTGGGCTTCCCTCAATGCCTGTAATACTGCTGACAAGTGTCTGAGGTGGTCAGCCCATGAGTCACTAAATATCACGATGTCGTCTAAGTATGCAGCCGCATATAGGCGATGGGAACGTAAGACCAAATCCATCATCCTTTGAAAGGTGGCAGGGGCCCCATGTAACCCAAAAGGGAGGACGGTAAAATGATATAACCTGGAGGGTGCCGCAAAGGCGTTTTTTTCTCGGTCTGTTTCTTTTAACGGGATCTGCCAGTACCCTTTCGTTAGATCTAGGGTAGACATGAACTTGGCGTGCCCTATTTTCTCCAGCAGTTCGTCAATGCGAGGCATAGGGTAAGCATCAAAATAAGTGAGCTCATTAACCTTCCTGTAATCTACACAGAATCGTGTGGTCCCATCTGGCTTGGGTACCAATGCTATAGGAGAACACCAGGGACTACTGGATGGTTCTATAATACCTGTTTGCAACATTTTTTTAACTTCTTGTTTAATTACATTTTTCTTGGCCTCGGGAATTCTGTAGGGTCTTTGTCGTGCGATTGCCTCACTCTTAGTTCGAATACTGTGTTCGGTTAAAGTAGTATGGCCGGGTTGTCTAGAGAACACGTCTGCATAGGATTCAATTGTTTGAGAGAGAGAGATTTTATACGTCTCATCAAGGGAGGTATTGATCCAGGGTTTACCATCCTCTAAATTATGGGAAGAGGAAAATGAGGGATACAGTATGTCTTCTTTCTGCTCTGTCATGATAAGTTGAACTCTATGCATATTATCAGACTCTTGCCATTTTTTTAACAGGTTTATGTGATAGATCTGTTCTTTTTAGGGTCTATGGGGAAGAGCCAACCGGTATGTTGTTGGGTTGATCCGTTCTAACACTTTATATGGTCCTTGCCATCGGGCTAACAACTTATTCTCACTACTGGGGAGAAGGATCAGAGCCTTGTCCCCGACATTAAGAGTACGAAGTACACTTTTGGTGTCGTAATTCTTCTTTTGTTTGTCTTGGGCTTCTCGTAGGTTCTCATGGGCCCTATCCCAAATAGACTGTAGATTCTCTCTCAATTCTTTAGTATATGTCAGGAGATCTTTAGTTTCCTCATCTGTTTCCTCCCATTGTTCCACTAACATATCTAGGAGGGTTCTAGGTGTTCTGCCGAATAACAGTTCGAACGGACTAAGTCCAAGGGAGGTTTGTGTATGAGTACATATTGCATAAAGTACAAGTGGTAATTTCTTTTCCCAATCCCTTCCGTCCTCTGCTACACTTTTCCTAAGTAATGCTTTAATACTCCGATTATATCGTTCCACTAGGCCGTCAGTTTGGGGATGGTATACTGAGGTCTGGATCTGTTTTATTCCCAAGGTTTTACTGACCTCCCCCATAAGCCGGGACATGAAAGGGGTACCCTGATCTGTCAGTATTTCTTTAGGGAAACCGACCCTGGAAAAGAACTCAATCATGGCTTGCGCTACTACCTTAGTGTGCATACTGGGAAGAGGAATTGCCTCGGGATACCTCGTGGCATAGTCTACCAACACTAGTATATATTGCCTCCCTCTAGCAGACGGAGTGAGCGGACCAATAAGGTCCATTCCTACTCGAGAAAAAGGAGTTTCTATAACCGGGAGGGGTTGTAAAGGGGCAGGGGGTTGCATGACCGGATTATAGAGTTGCCATTTCTGACATGGTTGGCAGTATCTGCGTATGTCCCCATATATACCTGGCCAATAAAACCGCTGAAGGACCGCTTCTTCGGTCTTGTCTCTTCCGAGATGCCCTTCCCCTGTGTCACCATGTGCTAACTGCAAAACCTGCTCTCGGTAGCTGCCGGGGACTAACAATTGTCTTCGGTCCATATCTCCTGACTGGGGTGCCCTATATAAAAGATTATTATGGATGTGAAATGTGGGTCCTGCCCCTTCCTCCTTACTGCTAAGAGCCTTCGCCCATGCATTCTTCAATGAGGGATCCTCTCTCTGTTTTTGTCTAAAATCGCCCGCCACTGTATATACCTTTCCCGTTATTCCTGGCGTGTCAATGTTTCCCCGGTTCTCCTCCCAATGTTGTTGTCTCTGAGCTCTTTTCTGTCGTTTGCTTAAGTGAGGTTTGATAGGTCGAGTCTCGGCTATCTCAGTATCATAGGGTACTTCTTCCCACCACTTCTTCATCATATGCTCCTCCCCGGCTTTACTTAACAACCGTGGAAAGGCTGCATAGTCCGTCCCGATGATGATATCTTCCTCAAGATGCGGCAAAACCCCGACCCTGAGGGTTTCCTCCTCACCCCTCCACTGGAACCTAATCCTGGCTACTGGATAATAGGATTGGTCGCCATGGACACAGGCTATCAGTACATGGGTCTGGGGTACGGTTTGCCTTGGTTCCATCAGGTCTTGTCTTATAACGCTCTGACTGCAGCCAGAGTCAACCAAGGCTACTTTTTCGTGTCCGTTTAGATGAATGGGGAGCGTATATGTAGGCTTATTCTCTCCTGCCCAGAATACCCTGCCTTTGGTGATGCCAATTTCCATTGGTTCTTCCATATCCTTTTTTTGTGGACAAAACCGTGCGATGTGACCCCATTCCGAACCATTATAACACTAAGGCCCGTTGGAGGGGTAGGAGGCTGGAGTTGGATGTGGAATACGTATTCGCTCAGGTTCATGTGAACTCGGAGGTCGGGAAGGCACTACTTTCCCTATCTTTGGCCGTACAGAGGATGGCCCTAGGTTTCTATTAGGATTGGCTCTAAAATCTGGGCTCCTGTGAAAGGCACAGGCTAAGTCAATGGCTGTTTCGTTGCTTAACCCTGGGTGTTGCCGAACCCAGTTCCTTGTGGACGGAGGCAGTGCATCCAGGAATTGTTCCAGTACTATGACATCGAACATCTCCTCCCGAGTCTTTTCTGTGGGCCGTAACCACTGTCCTGCAGCGTGTTGAACCCTGCAATATAGGGCACGCGGACTTTCCTGTAAACCCCATTTCATGTGTCTGAATTTGCTCCGATAACTTTCACTGTCTAGCTCTATTCTTTCTAGAATGGTCTTTTTGATTTCTTTGTATGGCAGTGTACCCATGGGATTAATGGCTTGATATGTTGCTTGTAACTGTCCGGTCAATAATGGGGCAACATGCTGACCCTATTTCTCTTCGGGCCAGCTGGCTGAGCTGGCCACCCTCTCGAAATTAAGAAAAAAAGAATCGGGATCCTCCTGGTCTTGGTATTTGTGGAGCACACTGCTGGGTACATTCGGATGTACCTTGGTATGGGCAATGGTTTCTGTTAATTTGCTCAGGGCAGTTTCATGGACCAGTTGATTGTTGGCCATAATTGTGGCCTGACTTTTAAGGGCTGTTTGTAACGCCTCTCTCTCCTCTTTAGCGTCCTTCATTTGTTGCTCCCACATCAACTGGAGATGGCGTTGTCCCTCCGCGAGTTGAGCAATTACATCCGCCATGGTGGGTTTTTCCTCCATCTTTTTTTATATGTGTACCGGTTCAACTAGATCCCACTTCTGACACCACTTTGTACGAGGATGGCTGAGTTATGACTCCAGACTGCAAAGTTTTGGTTTCAGTGAACTGTCTTTTATTGTTCTTCAAACAATATAAACGGTAAATATAATGGAAAGCTGTTGAGAGTAGGTAGGTTGCGAGGGAGGATATAGTCTCACATGAAGAAGTGCAGTCCAACAAGAGAAGTAACATTCTTCTTCTGGCAGAGAACTGAAGAAGAGGACATCTTCAGGCCATCCAGAAGAATCAGTATATCTGCTGACAGTCACCTACTAGAGCCTTTGTTTAACTCATGGCGGGTTTCCTTTCCAGTCAACAGCTTAACTTGGAGGGCATCAGAAGCATATGACTACCACACATTAAATATTTTTTTCAAACATTCATTATCCAATAAACAACTTGTTAGGGACATGTACGAGGATGGCTGAGTTATGACTCCAGACTGCAAGGTTTTGGTTTCAGTGAACTGTCTTTTATTGTTCTTGAAACAATATAAACGGTAAATATAATGGAAAGCTGTTGAGAGTAGGTAGGTTGCGATGATATCCCCTTGTTTGACACTTTATCTCGTCTTCTTCCCTTCTTTCTTCCAGGACCTCGCGGGGAGCGTGGAAAACAAAAGAGAATAGATACGGTAAGTGGGGAAGGGGTTTTGGTTCTGTTATTCTTTATCTTCTCTTTCCCTTTCTTCTTTCCTTCCTTGTCCCTATCTCTTCTTTCTGTTTTACTCTTTTATTTTCTCTCCCTGGTTCTCCCTTGCTCTTTCTCTTCTTCCGCTCTCCTGGCTGGTTCCTTTCCTGCCCTTCCCTCTTTGCTCACTGATTGGGTCTTCTTTGCTCTTGTACTCGTCTTTTCGTCTCTCTCTTTCTGTTTGTTTCTACAATAGCTTAAGTATACGGATTTCTCGGCTGTCTTGATCCCTTTTCCTCTCTTGAGTCTGTTCTGTCCTTTTGGCGCCTTGATTTCCCTGTCTTTCTCTATACGCCTGTGTTTAAAGGTGCTTCTTACTCCGTGTCTCTAATTCCGTACCCCTTCAAGTCAGTGCTCCCCAGGTAGTGCCCGTTTCCTTTTCCCTCCCCTCCCCACTCTTCTTCACCTCCCACCTCCCGCTTCCCCGTTCCTTTCTTTTCCCCGCCCGCGCCTCCGTACCTGGAGTGGCCACGCTTCTCCTGAAGCGTGGCGGCTCAAGCATAGGCTCCCCGGGGCCAGCGGTCTTCGGTTATTCCACGGGACTCCTCCGCTCCCGAATGCACCGTCGTCACGCTCGTCCGGAAGGCGGTCTCCGTGGCACCTCGCTCCGCGTCCTCTCGATCCGTCCAGTCTTCGGCATTCACAAGTTCCGGGGTGTTCCGGCTCCAACTCACGACCTTCTCCTCGGGAAAGGGAGGAATCCCTGTTTTAACCCATGTCAGGTCCCGTGGTGGCTGCAATCGACCAATGAAAGAGTCGGACTCTCTATCAGCTTCCGGGTTAAGCGTGGCAGTGTCAGCACAAGCATGAGAAGTGTGTGGGTCGGATCGGAGCGACCCATCACAGGACATTTATTGAGGAAGTAGTGCTGGTTGTAGTTAAAGACTCAGAGGTTTGGTAGTGACTACCGATTAATACATGGGATACTCCAATCCCTGTATAACTGCCCATCTCCAATTTCCATACAATCAGTGACTTTTGTCACATACCCACCTGTCCATTATAAAGAAAATACATCAGAACTCAATTATCATAAGTTATTACAGTCAAATTCTGACGTCACGGTGCCTGCTGCCAGAGCCAGCAGCAGAGGTTGAAGGCAGAACAAGTCACGGAGCAGCTGTTTAAGATAACGAAAATTAAATGTTGCTTTTTTTCTTCTGCTTTATTTTTTGTAGTTTACAGTGACAGACAGAAAGAATATGTTTAAATTCTGCACTCTTTAGCAGTGCTTAATTTGTAAATAAAAATGTGCAGGTGCCTAAAGCTGTCCTCTTAAACACGCGGCTGCTGCAATTAAATGTGGGAACAGGAAATACTAAAACAGAGTAATACTAAAGCTATCTCGGGCCTCTTTAATCCATTTACAGCCACTCCCTGCCCCTTCAGCTCACTCTTGCAGCTTTCTACTTTCTTCCTTCGGGACGCTTTTTCGTTTTTCCCTTCTTCCGTCTTTCCCATATGTGTCATTTGCTTGCATAGAATGCTTGAGACAGAAGAATAAGCCCCGGCCCTCAAAAATAAGGGCCGGTACTCAGCACTGGAAACAACAAGCACAAATTAAGCACTGCTCCTTAGATAATTATAGAAAAGTTAGAATCTTTCTGTGGGTTTCTGCACATTCCCAGCCACTGTGTCTTTTTGTTTTTTTAACTGATTTGTATTGAACTGTTTCTAATGTCATTTTGCAACAAACATCTAACAGGTTTTTGATATGTATATTTTGCACTAGAAGTTCAATTTTTATTCTTCATGTTTGCAAACACCACCTTTCTTTCATATGAAAGAGCTATGCACCAAGATTCTAAGTGGTTTGTGGGAAAAGTGATGTGTGACCATATATTTTATGAGATGAAGTACCCACTGTCATATATGATAAGGATATTGCCAGTCACCTCAGAGTTCCATAACCTTATAAAGGAACTCGGCCTTCTGCCTCATTCCTCAGTATGGTTATGGAACTTTTTGGTGATTACATTTTCCTTATGCTGTATGGACAGGGGATACTAAATCCCTTATGTAGTGCACTCTAACTTTCAGAAACACACTTTCGGTATTAGCCTAACAGTACAATAGACATCTTACAGCCACTGTTTTCAATGCTGTTTAATAACTGCTGAAGTTACTCTTTGTTTTAAAACCTAATATGGTCTGGCCTCCAAAGGAGCTCCCTCATTGTTACTGCAAACTGATGGTTCTCTAAAATCCACACGAGTGTGCCATGGCATACAGCTCCATTGTTTTCTGCTGTACTTAAAAAGGTTTGCAGCCTTACTGTGTTCTTTGCTAACAACATACCATGTGTTGTTATCATGGTTATACTGTACTAATTTTCTGATAGTACCAACAATCCTCGATAACAATGTTTATTCACAGCCAGCTCCTATCATTACATGGTAATGGGTCCATCTATTTCATATAACTAAAACATAATAGGCTTTCTGTTTGTTTCCTTTACTGATCTGAAATACAATACTTCATCAGAGAAGCTTCATGATTCACAGGTAGTATGAAAGCAGGTGCTTTGGGATGTACATATGATCACACCAAGCACGAGACTTTGGTGGGGCTTGTACACAAACACAGAACGGCCACCATGCTCATTGCAGCTCAGCAAATTCCTCTGCCAGTACTCACCGGAACACCATTTTTTCTCCCTCAAGACATCTATTCCCTGCAGTTCAAACTAGAGCGCAGTCCTTAGTTATCCCTACTACTTTAAAGGCCAGTGATCGATGGGGGCTGTGGTAGAGTTCTCTGTACCATGAGGAGGGTTTCCTGGAGGCCTCCGAAGGATTTCTGGGGAGCTCTATGGAACTGGTAATACAGGCAATTGGTCCAGTGGTGTATTTTCTGGGGCAGTCAGGTTGGAAAGATCAGGAGTCTTGTAGGACCAGCATGACAGGCATGTTTGCGTACTTCCACGGTGACTGCAAGTTAGGTCTTGTAAGCATACGCCTACATCCCAACAGAGGCAGATGACACAAAAATATATCATCTTGACCTCTGATAATGTAAGCTTGTGATGTACTTTGAAATTGTCAAATAAGGTTTAATGGTATCTGCCAGGACCTCCACATTTTCTGAGTAGCAACATAGAGGTTGAAAGTTAGTTAGTCAGGAATCTTGCATTGAAGTTGGGCAATGGTAGAGAGAAGTTACAAGCACTCCCTCCCTCCTTAGACAAGAAGTCTTTCATCTGGGGAGAAGGTCTGAGTACAAAACCTGGTAGGGTCAGGTCTGGTAAGAGAATAATTGAGCTCTTCCTGTTCTAGGATCAGAGTAGTTAGGAGAAAAGTCTACAGAGACACCTGATTCCAGTCCAGCGTTAGACCATCCATAGCGATCCTGGCATGCTGCCCATTAATAAAATGAATTGATCACACGTGTTTCTCAGATGGTTTGCACAGGGGTTTTTGAGTAGACATCCCTGGACTACTTCCTGTGGAATCTCTCACTCATGAGATGCCTACTGAGGCTGTCGGCCCTGATTTTATCAAACTCAGTAATCTTGGAAGTGTTACGACTCGGTCGTCCCATTTCCAGGGGGCGCTGTAAGGGGACTGTCAGAAGCCTGGGAATCACCTTGAACACCTATCTAGAGTCCCTTGCTGACTCCTGTTTGTTTCTCTTTTCTCCATGGTACACTTGTGTAGGACTACATTTGCTTCTTGGGACTGCAAATCCCATAATGCACAGCTTGGTAGTCAGGAAAACCCGGATTCTGTTTCCCATTGTTTTCAAAGGGAGAAGTCCAGTTGCTCCTTTTCACTGGATCCTCTCCTCCAGGACTTGCAAGTGTCCGAAACCACACACACCTGAAACCTCTCCTGTGCAGCCCAGCTTGGAACTGCTTATAAGCAGCCATTTCCTCAAGCTCCCCGTCGTGCATCGGACTTCAATTCCTTTGTGTTACAGACCCTTTGTCAGATGGTGTTCCAGTTTTGTTCCTGTTCTGTTCCAGCCTGATCCTGTTTTCTGTTTCTCTGCCCTGCTCCTGATTGTTCCAGCCAGAGTCTGCTCCCTACTTCTTAGCCTTGTACCTGTTTGTTTCTTCCAAAGCCTGCTCCCTGTTTCTCTGCCCTGCTCCTGCCTTGTTTCAGCCTGAACCTTCTCTCTGTTTCCCAGTCCTGTTTACTGCTCATTTCCTACTCCCTGTATTCCAGTCCTGTCCTTGCCTGTTCCAGCCAGAGCCTGTTCTCAGTTTCCCAGTCCTGTCTCTGTCTGTCCCAGACAGAAGTTTGTGCCCTGTTTTAAGTCCTAGACCCGCCTTTGCTTCAGCTTGAGCCTGTTCCTAGTTCTTGCCTCTGCCTCTTTGTTTGTTCCCTTCTGTTTCTGTTTCTTCTTGGTTCTTTGTGTCTGGTAAGTGTTCTATCAGTCTTCACCAGTGTATATGTGTCCTCCTGTGTACTAGGGTTGGCTCCTGGTTTCCAGGAGGCAATTCCAGCCCCCATCCTTGTCCAGTGTTATACGTTGTATTTCGTGCCTAACAGTGACAGTGTGCTATTGCTGTTTTCTCAGGAATCGCCACTGTGTTTCCAGCAGGACCCACAAGAGCGTGTCCTGTGTATGTAAGTACTATCCTTGTTTGTGCTCTAGGGTCCAGAGACAGAATCACTTCTGCTGCCTCCTTTCTATGGGGCTGGCAGGGTGACTATCTGTAAGAGCAAACTGCACAGAGGCATTGAGATTCCCTGTCACTGTGGGAGGTTCTGCGCCTTACTCTGTGTACAACCCCAGCGTGTTTGTCCACTGGTAATCCGTCTCCTGTTTGTTCACACAAGGGTTGCTCTGCTTTTACTTTCCTGTTTCCTGTGCCTGTCCGTAGCTGTCCTTTCCGTGTATGCCTTTAGCTGCTCTTCTGCCCCAGCACACTACCTCTCTAGGATATTCGGTGACCTCAAGGGGTGTCCCAACCATAATCCTGATCAGACCTGCCCGAAACCGTGACAGAATGCACGAACCAAACATTTCAAGCTCCCCTGGCAGTAAAGGCACACACAAACCTAAAATGCTTTCCTATCATGTTAAGACACCCCTTTCTAAACCTAGACTTTCTCAGAAGACCTCTAAAAAAGGCCTTAGTTTAAAGGATAGACTTGTTAAAGAAAATCAAAGATTGCAAATGCAGTACTACATTGCGTGGCTTGCTGATTCCTCAATGTTCAGCTATTATAATATATGTGATTATGACCCCCAGTCCCTGTCTGTAGAAGAATTACAAAGTAATAATGAGTTTTTGGAGGTTCTATTACCTCAAACAGGGGAGAATGTTCCTAACAGTGAAAGTGCTTTTGCTACTTCTGCACAAGACATTTACTCTCAAGAAAACCTGGTTAATTCCTTGCCTCATGCTAGTGCATCCCAGATTCACTTCCAGCACTCTGCCAAAACAAAGAACCCTGACACTGTTCAAGAAGCCACACTACCGATTCCCTTGTTTTCTGTTGAGTGCTTCAGCCCATCTAGGCCAGTTTCTCAGAATTCAAAGTGCAGTGCTGACTCTTATAAAGACCTATCAGTCCCTCAGAGTTTTCAAGTCAGCAGGCTAGACCCTGTATCTAAGGGATCTGTAAAAACTGTGGGATTCCTTAGTTCAACTCAAATGGCTTGTGCTCCTCCCAAATTGGATGACAGTACATCAGTCTCAATTCCTAAGTGTTGTGCTGACTCGTGTAAAGATCTACCAGTCCCTCAGTGCTTTCAAGTGAGCAGGATAGAACCTGTATCAAAGGGATCAGTAAAGACTGTGGGATTCCTTAGTTCAATTCAAAAAGCTTGTGCTCTTCCCAAACTGGATGATAATATACCAGTCTCAATCCCTAAAAGCTCTGCTAAACCCTTTTCTATTCTGAGTGGGTTTGATAACAATATGGACATACACACACTAAAAGAGCAGTTTTGGCAGATTAAAAGGCAGATATTGGACTTCTATGATGAATATGTTGTAACATACACAAGAAATCGTGCACGTGGGCTCTTTTCATCAATGCATGTTTCACTGTTGCCAGAACCAGACATTCTGTTTATCTGTAAGGTAGAAGAAGTAACAGAGCAGCTGAAGGAAACTACTGCAAGGCAATTTGAAAACCTGAAAAAAGAAAATGATCACCAGCTTTGGCTTAAAGAACAGTATGCTACTTTGTGTGCCTCTCCAAAGACTTCTATAGAGCAGATTGTCCCTTCTATTAATGACAGTCAAAAGACAGCTCCAGTTATAAATATATCAGCCTCTTCTTCAGACTCTCTCACAGCCTGTAGTTCTCCAGTGAAAATTCCTGTACAGTTGATTGAATCTCTGAGAGATTTGACACCTCTTGATTCAAAGGATGGATCAGAGTCTTCAGAGGGAAGTGTCTCAGCCCCTCTATCAGAACAAATAAAGCCAAAGGAAGAAGAGAGTTCTGATGCAGACTCCAATAGCTGCACCTTAAGAAACCAAGATATGACTTTATTGGAGATTAATGGCAAGTTGTGCAACAGTGTTGAAGAATCTGAATCTAGTGATGACAGTGGTTCCTGCCTTGCCGTGAACAAACCTGCAGATAGTGCTGTTCAAATGACGTACACACCAGAATTTTCAGATTGTGGGGATACTCCTGCCCTTTCAAACAATATCATAGAACTTTCAGACAAAGAGACAGTTCCTGTTTCAAGTGAACTAATGGATTTTTCTGACCGTGAAGAAATACCCGCAATTACTAAGAATGTAATAGACTTCTCAGAAAGTTTAAGAATCTCTTCTGTGTCAAAGCAAACCGTGGAGATTTCAGACAAGGAAGAAAGCCAGCAATCTGAAATTAAACAGCCTGTCATAAGAAATGAGATCCTTCACCTAGAACTGGACACAGTTGCAGCCTCAACCACTGACCCTGACCTGCTGATCCCTGTCAATGTGTATCCTGTTTCCAGCTCCACAATTAGTGAAGAACAGATCTCTGAGCTACCGGTATCTGATCTTGATGTAAAATCAGCCACACCAACGTCACCTGCTGTG
Organism: Pleurodeles waltl; assembly: GCF_031143425.1. Taxonomy (NCBI): domain Eukaryota; kingdom Metazoa; phylum Chordata; class Amphibia; order Caudata; family Salamandridae; genus Pleurodeles; species Pleurodeles waltl. The sequence goes on from NC_090437.1 coordinate 1,009,560,238, forward strand.
TCCCTGAAACTAAAGACTCCTGAAAACCAGCAATCTGAATCCGAAGCTCAAGTGCTGAAAGAGGTAATATTTCCCACTAAAACTAAAGACTTGAATTTGAATCTTGTATTCGAAGATCTGATGATAAGTACTGTTCTTAGTGTTTTATTGCAAGAAACCCTCATCAATTCAAAGGCAAGAGCTGAAAATGTAGATACCAATGTAAAGGCGATTTCTGAAGAGACTCCGGTTCCATTTCTTTCCAAAGAACAACCTTTCAGTGTTAACAGAGTTGAAGATCAACTACCTGTAGGAGAAACGCCTTGCAAAGAAACCATTTCTGATACCACGAACACACCACAGAACACTTGCAATGAAGAAATCCCAGTCTTGTCTGAAGATCACCCTAAAGAATTAGTTTGTGGAACTTCTACATTTTCAGATGTTAATCCAGTTTCTAAAGACATGAAAACTCTTGTTCCTCCTGAATTTGATACTCCGAAGTCATCCAAGATGAAAGAAAATTCTGACTTTTTCATGTTTACCTTGAGAACACCAGTTACCCATGTCTCCCAAGTCTCTATGCTTTGCAAGCCTCAGACCACAATCGATGCAAATACTGCTGCAGAAACAGACAAATCCTGCTTGTCAGAAGGTGTTACAGACCTGACAGTTACTAATACACCAATCAGCTCCTCCAAAGAGGAAAGTATTGAACAGGAAACTAATGTCATAAAGATAACTGCCCGTAATGCCATTCCAGATCTCCTTGCTCCTGAATCTACTTCACCAGAAACCAACTCCATGCACTCCTCCCATATCAATCGAACAATAGAGAGGAAAGACATCGGAGCCCATATGGGTATTAATACATGCTTTGCTCATTGGAAGTTTCACCTATGGCAGGACTGTAAACTTATCCACCAAGGTTGGTGTTGGATTTTCTTGCTGTGGCTGTTCCTCTTCAACTTTTTTCAGCCAAAGGATCGCCTTCTCTTCTTGAGCAGACTGGTGGGAGGGGGTATACTGTTACGACTCGGTCGTCCCATTTCCAGGGGGCGCTGTAAAGGGACTGTCAGAAGCCTGGGAATCACCTTGAACACCTATCTAGAGTCCCTTGCTGACTCCTGTTTGTTTCTCTTTTCTCCATGGTACACTTGTGTAGGACTACATTTGCTTCTTGGGACTGCAAATCCCATAATGCACAGCTTGGTAGTCAGGAAAACCCGGATTCTGTTTCCCATTGTTTTCAAAGGGAGAAGTCCAGTTGCTCCTTTTCACTGGATCCTCTCCTCCAGGACTTGCAAGTGTCCGAAACCACACACACCTGAAACCTCTCCTGTGCAGCCCAGCTTGGAACTGCTTATAAGCAGCCATTTCCTCAAGCTCCCCGTCGTGCATCGGACTTCAATTCCTTTGTGTTACAGACCCTTTGTCAGATGGTGTTCCAGTTTTGTTCCTGTTCTGTTCCAGCCTGATCCTGTTTTCTGTTTCTCTGCCCTGCTCCTGATTGTTCCAGCCAGAGTCTGCTCCCTACTTCTTAGCCTTGTACCTGTTTGTTTCTTCCAAAGCCTGCTCCCTGTTTCTCTGCCCTGCTCCTGCCTTGTTTCAGCCTGAACCTTCTCTCTGTTTCCCAGTCCTGTTTACTGCTCATTTCCTACTCCCTGTATTCCAGTCCTGTCCTTGCCTGTTCCAGCCAGAGCCTGTTCTCAGTTTCCCAGTCCTGTCTCTGTCTGTCCCAGACAGAAGTTTGCACCCTGTTTTAAGTCCTAGACCCGCCTTTGCTTCAGCTTGAGCCTGTTCCTAGTTCTTGCCTCTGCCTCTTTGTTTGTTCCCTTCTGTTTCTGTTTCTTCTTGGTTCTTTGTGTCTGGTAAGTGTTCTATCAGTCTTCACCAGTGTATATGTGTCCTCCTGTGTACTAGGGTTGGCTCCTGGTTTCCAGGAGGCAATTCCAGCCCCCATCCTTGTCCAGTGTTATACGTTGTATTTCGTGCCTAACAGTGACAGTGTGCTATTGCTGTTTTCTCAGGAATCGCCACTGTGTTTCCAGCTGGACCCACAAGAGCGTGTCCTGTGTATGTAAGTACTATCCTTGTTTGTGCTCTAGGGTCCAGAGACAGAATCACTTCTGCTGCCTCCTTTCTATGGGGCTGGCAGGGTGACTATCTGTAAGAGCAAACTGCACAGAGGCATTGAGATTCCCTGTCACTGTGGGAGGTTCTGCGCCTTACTCTGTGTACAACCCCAGCGTGTTTGTCCACTGGTAATCCGTCTCCTGTTTGTTCACACAAGGGTTGCTCTGCTTTTACTTTCCTGTTTCCTGTGCCTGTCCGTAGCTGTCCTTTCCGTGTATGCCTTTAGCTGCTCTTCTGCCCCAGCACACTACCTCTCTAGGATATTCGGTGACCTCAATGGGTGTCCCAACCATAATCCTGATCAGACCTGCCCGAAACCGTGACAGGAAGCTAGGAGGAGCTTGCCATGCTGCAACACCCACTCTCATAAAGCTATTCCTTTGGTGTTTTCTATGTCCATCATCACCGCCCTGGATCTCAGCTTTAGCAGAGAGGCATGTGCTATTGCGACGGTTCTTGGTAAGTAAACTTACAACGGGACGCGTATAGGTCGATTAACCTTTTGATTCGTATAGGGTGTTCTTACCATAGTTTCGATTGAGAATCAGAAATCAATTTACAATAGTTAATAACCAATAATAGATTCAACAATCAATGGAGTCAATACTTTACACACACCATGACCTTTCAGTCATGAATAACCACACCTTTAGGTATGAGTTTAGTAAATTTATTCCCAATTCGTTAATAATACTAAGTCATGGATTTTTAATCATCAACTCTTAATCAAATCAACTCTAATAATACTTCTTAATAGGCAAGTCGCAGAAGACGTGACCTAATCGAATCTTGAATCAAAAGACATTCTAGGGCATATATTTATGTGCAGGTATTTACCTGAACCAGTCCCACAAAGCACTGATGGAGAGTTCTTTCTGACCCAATTTTAAACAGACAATGGTGACACAAATCTGTAGCCAGGCATGGTATACTAAGAAGAGGTTGAAAGCATTTGTCCACCATTACAAGGTCAGAACCAGGGATAGATTGGCGACGATAAGCTTTGATTGGCCCTCCAGCATCTGGTCCCAGTGTTCCACCAGATGCAGCTGCAGGAAATGCATATGGAGCTCATTATTGGTTATCACCCTATCCAAGATGCCTGCAGTCCAAGGCAGAACCACCAGGTCTCATGGTCTTGTTGGTATTAAAGTGAACCACCTCCTAGAAGTTCTGAATTATCCCCTGGGTAGAAAGGAAGACATTTGTAATGCTGATGTCTATACTTGACCCTGTCAATGGAGTCATCTGTGATGGAGCTAAAGGGATTTGGGTAGATGAGCAAGATCGCAAGCTGGTATAGAGTCCTGAGTTTCGGGAACAGGCCTGACTCACCATCTCCTTTAGTACTGTACCTCTTGCTGTCACAAAAAAAGATGTTATCAGTAACAGGATAATGGATCTCACCACCCAGAAGGAACACCCAACACTTCCAGTAATTGTTCTGAAAAGCTACAAGCACCTGTGTTAACATCTGCATGTTAAAGTTTGAAGAGGAAGAATCTGAGTCCACCTACTTTTTTCAGTACACGGAAATAGCTGCAGTAGTATCTCTGCCACCTTTCGGTATGTGGGGCCAACTTGATTGCTGCTAAAGCGGTGACCTAAATGGTGGGTGCCTGTCCAGGTGTGGTAGTTCAGGAAATCCTTCCTTCCATAAAGCCAAGAACCCCCAATGGAGTACAGTCAGCTTACTTAAGTGGCACCCAGGATGGCAGTTGGTCCACAGGGAAATCCACTGGATTTTTTAGCCTTTTTAAAGGCAGCAGGTGATGACTTGTTCTTAACCCTTAGGAACCTCTTTTTTGACTGCATGTTCACTGAGAAAGGTCGTGCTTGGACCTTCTGCCAAAAGGACAGACAAACTCTGGAAGATGAAAAGCCTTCACCACGTGGCAAAGAGGGGATGGGCTAAGTTGTACCACTTGCATGATATTCAGCAATTTTGTTGTGAGAATGTTTGCCTAGCACTGCTGAAATAACACATCCATTGAGGGAGTAAACACTTTCTTGCTGTCAATGGGCAAGTCTGTGCCTTTTTGCTGGGCCTTGGTCTTTAATTCTGAGTGCTTGAGCCAGGACTGCCAGAGTATATCCATCCAAATTTCACAGATCTGGCGAATGTGTTGATGAGGTCTTTAAAAATCAGCAATGTCTGCTCCACAGCTTCCTTGGCCCGGGTAAACATGAGCCTACATTCTTCTTTGGCATAGCTGAGGCTCTTGTGAGGGGCAGTACGGGCGACATGTAAATCAGGGGGGTTGGCTCCTGGGAAAGTCTTGCTACCTCATTTGCAGAAAGTTTCCCAGTGGCCGAATACTTGAACTTTCCTGCTCTTTATTGATGAAGTTCAACATCTCGATAGGGATTAGCTCACCGTTACTCTGCATGCAAGCCTGGTAGTTCTAGATAATAACTGGACACAGATGTTCACCACGTGACTCTTCTCCATGTTTTGCATGAGATGCAGTGAGTATACAGGTCAGATGCTGCAAACAATGGCATAACCAGCATGGCTAAAAGCCGAAACTTAGCAACTTAAACTGGCCAATCTGAAGGAAGATGAGGAAAGAGAAAGGGAAAAAACAAAGTGGGTCCAAAAGTGACCCCAGGTAAGTGGCGTAACAAAACTTGAGGGGGCCCACCTGCAAAGAACATGGAGTGGGCCCCCCCTCTGAACTCACTCAGGCCAGGTGCTGTGCTGAGGGGGCCCCCTGGAGCTTGGGTCCCCCCACCGCAGGGGCTGCGGGGGCCTTTGTTACACCACTGCCCCAGGTATCGGAGCTTGGCCTTATGTACATAGAATGGACAAACACACACACACAATTCAGCAGAAAAAATCAAAAATCTGTGAAGGGTGTGCTTTTCCACACGGATAGGGGTCTGTCAAGTATAACACACATCCCTACACCGCATCGAGGTGTAATACTTCAAACTTAATAGCTTTAGATGCAGTTTCCAGTCCCACCACTAGGTTTTACGAACACTGAGAGAAGTAGAATGGGAAAGAGGTAGGGCTTAATTTGAGCAGGGGGTTGCCACTCGTTTTTGGGAACCAGCACTTATTTTAAAGCATCAGTCATTTAGGACAGCAATATAGGGGGAAAAACATGGAACAGAAAGACAGAGGAAGAAAAAGAAGGAAAGATCGCCATAAAATTAGAAAGTAGTAACCTGCAAAAGTAAGATAAATATGTAGGAAGTGTCCGGTGGTGGATTTAGGAGGCACAGGTTGCATTTAGGGCTATACAGCCTTGTAGGGTGGCCACCTGGCAAGAAGGCAGAAGGCTGAACGTTTATAAAATAGCTGACAGAGTACAAGTCAAAATAGGTTTATGCAGTGGCGGTTGACGGCAAATTACAAACGAGGGGCAAAAAACATGTCCACAAAACACTACACAACGCATAACACACTGATATAATTACACATTCACATTAATATAAAAATAAAAAAATAAAAAAACTTCCCTTACTGATGTTCTGCAGCGCATCCCCATTGCAGCACGTCCTCCGAGCGTGAAGCCCACAGCACAAATCCCTCATCCTGCAGCACACATGCAAATAGGAAATGTCCTCAAAGGATAGTTTTCTCTTCCTGCCCCAAAAACTTATCTGACCACAATGTTTTGCCACTAGGCAGCCACGAGTGTGTCAGTGCTAAGAGAGAGCAGAACTGCACTTTATCTTTGCAAATATGGTGCTGTTCTGCTCTTTCTGTTTACGCAGCGCTGCAACTTCACTCGCTTTGCTGTATTGCATGAAATGTTAGTAAATATGCTCCTCCTATTTTTTTAAATAATGAGGGAGAAAGCCACCTCCAGCATGAGCCATTTGTCTGGCAGTTTACAGTGCAGCATAGAAGATGTTGGGTATAAGTGCACACTGTTCATGTTATGTTAGGCATTTCTAATTGTGCTCTTTGTTCTCCTTTAACTAGAAATGTTGAAATAAAAACTGTACAGAATAAGGGATTACAATAAAATAAAATCCCTCCATTTTTGATAGTATTAGTTCATTATGTTTTTAATTTGAATACATAGTAATACTGTCTGGGCAAAGATTTCACCCCATTAGTACCAGCTACCAGCTAAATACAGAAATAAACAACTGAAAGATGACCAGTTAACTTTTGTGAAGGCTTTCTGCTGCACGCAAACACAAGTCAGCACTTTTTTTTTAGTAACTTTTGATTCATTTTAGGTAGAAACAATTATTTTATTAAAATTTCAGATTTTCAATAATTATGCTAAAAAAGCAACAGAAGTGCATAATTTCAGTGGCCCTGATTATATGTTAGGAGTGCTTGGACTGGAGAAATACAAACCCAGAGTTTAAAACATAACACAGTGGTTGAGGTTGTCCTTGCTAATAAATATGTATGATTAGTCTAAGTAACCCACTATATTGTTTACATAAAAAAACACTTCTTTGATTAGCGTGTTACACTTTGTGCTTTGCAAGAGGCACATTAGCCCCCCACCCTATTTTAGGATGAGCCAAAACTGGGATTAGACAAAAGTCTGATATCTCTCCAAGATATATTTATCAATCACCAGTGTTAAATTGACATTTGTAATGGCCTAAAAATCGCAGCCAGGCAAAGAACTCAGAGATCTTTGCCTGCCTGATGTTTCAAAATGCAGCGCCTCCCAGACCCACACCACCAAGCATGGCTCTTGTTTCAATAGCACTGGCCCCTGGACATGAGCAGAATGCGTGCCCTGTGTGGCTGCAGGAGCAGCCTCGCCCCCTGCTGTACCAGAAGCATAACCCATTGTCATGTGAGAATTGGCGTAGACAGAATGACAACGGGCCAGTTGACAGTCTCTGCAAAGTCGTGGAGGGGGCTGCTGAAGCATCTTTAGTTCAAAGATCTGCCTGCTGGCCCAGACGTGAGTGCTGCAAAACTCAAGGCTTCTCACAGAGGGGCAGCACAGATTGCTGAAATCTCCAGAATTACGGACAAAAGCCGAATTGTAGCATCAGATGATGTCTAGTGCCTGTATTTTGTTAGCAGAATGGGTGGTTACCAGAATGGATGGTGAAACTGACAGTGGCAATTTCTCTTAGGTACTGCAAAGAGGAGAACGGTAGAAGGGGCAGTGCTCAGTTGGTTAGAGATAACCTTCGTTAACCCACCAAGCAAATATATCAGACATGCTGTCTGTTTATAAACTTAAGGTGCGATGATTTGTCGAATTTGACTACTGACAGACTTTAGAAGACACCTCTCTGCAGCACGAAAAGGACATTTTGCAACAGTGTCATCTGCATTTATAATTTCTTGTTTAAGATGTTCATCGGAGATACGGTCTAACCTAGTTTGCAGCAAAGCTATTTAAGACAAATAAAATCTTGAGTATGTTGTGTTTACACTGCAAACATATTTTGGCGAAATCACTCAAATATTTACACTGCCGCCCTTTGACGAAATCAATTTTAAACACTCATTCAATATTTGCACATGCTAAATGTTGGTAGCAGTTCCCACAATTATGCTAAGCAGGTGAATACACAGAACAATTAGCAGGTAATGTATCAAGCATGAATTTAGAGAAACAGTGAGACGCAAAATGTCATTCAATGGAACAACCCTCTCTTATTTGAGCTTGCTAACACGTGATCATTTAAAATGTTTAAATACAATTTCGGAGGCTATATCATGGGGTTTGTTGGTGCGCGGTTAGCCGAGAATGTGTTTTTATGCGCCTGCAGCGTGCGAATTTAATTCATTTAATCTGGCTCTGTATCAGAATCAGGGCCACTTTAATTATGAGTCAGGGCAGTGCCAAATTATGTGTGGCAGTTATGAGTAAATTATGAAGCAAGAAAAGGCAAATTATGTGGCTTAATGTAGCACATTTTGTGTTAGTATTACTTCATTATTTTATACTTTTTACACTAGTTACCATTGTCTGGGCATTGGTTGAACCTCATTAGTACAAGTTTAACACCAAAATTTAGCAATAAGCAACAGAAAAGTGACCTGTTAATTTTTGCAAAGAACCTTCCACTGCTCGGCAAAACCTGTCATTGTGTTTTTAGTAACTGTTAAACCCTTTGAGCTAGAAGCAGTTTTTTAATTAAAATCTGCAGATTATGCAGTAGATAATGAATTATGTGGCAAACGTGGCACATTTATAATTATGCTAAAAACGCTGAGGTTGCACAGTCACATAATTGCAGTGGCTCTGATCATGATGGGCTTTTATGGCCCAATGCGAGCCAAACGTCTGTTTTATGCGTCGCAGTGCATTAAGTAGATTCCTTTTATTTCTCTAGGTTATTACAATATTTTAGACAGCACAGTTCCAAAACAGAAAGAGACAAACCTTACTCCATGTCTCCAAGCTGTAATGTTTAAAAAAATAATCTCTAAAGGCATGGCGTGGGCCGCATGGAGTTTGCTGTGTGATTGTTGAGCTCCTGCACCCAAGGACCGCGAGGAACATTGGGCCAGTTGTACTAAAATGCAATTTTGCATTTCCTAAAAAGCGACTTCATAGAAATCGCTATTTAGGAAATGCAAAATGCCGTGTACAGAGATTTGTTTTTAAAGAGATTTTATTGAGTTTTCATATAGAAACATACATGTAACATAACTGTGGGCAATGTAGGAGTGACATTCCGTGCAATTATTTGACCTTAGCAAGAAGTGTGCAAACTTTCCTCCTGCCTTGCCCACCTATCCCATCTCCCCCCTTCCACCCTTCTCTGAGTCAGGACAATACACTCTGTAGTCTAGTTCCACCAACTATGGGTATTCAATCGGTTCAAGAGTAGGCTTGCAGGTAGCAACCATGAAGGGAGCGATGCTGTGAGGGACCCTGCAATGTTGTGCAACTAAAAGCGACAGTCAATGGATTATAATGATGGATGGGGCAGATCCCATCTGGTGTAGCCCCGGGTGTACCCATTTCTGACTGCTCTGCGGTGTGCAGGTGCTGTGAAATATCCAATAGTATGTCCCACGCCTGGCATTTTCTAGCTTCCCGGTCCCTCTACGCGCCTCCAGTAACATAAGGGCCCCCTCATAACCAGCCAACCTCCCCATCTCGCAATGCCATGTCCAGAGGCGTGGGCCTTTTGGGTCTTCCAATGGCGTGTAAGTTCACGTTTGACCAGTATTAGCACCTAGTCTTGGAATTTACTAGTTATTTTATTCTTTGAGGTATGTGGAAAATAGTGAATTACGCAGTGCCCCGGGGTAGTCTTCGTCAATCAGACCTATCAATATCCTAATGACCCCTTACCAGTATGGGCATATCCAGGGCCAGGTCAATAGCATGTGCAGGAAGTTGCACCTATTGGTCCGCACTGGAGTCATCCATAACTCCAAAGGATCAAGTCACTTTCTCGTGGGTGAGGTATACTCTGTGCAATATATAAAAGCCAATTAGTTTAAAGTGAGCATTTCGTTAGATCTTGGGGAGTCGTTCTAAGATTGCTTCTCAGTGATGGGGGTTTCCAGATCTTCCTCCCACCGCTCTCTCAGGGCTTCTAAGAGGTGGATAGCATCTGCCTGCAGCGCTCTGTATAGACATGTAATGGCTTTGTATGTGCCTGCTGATACTGCTGTGTATGTACAACATCTCTGGCTTGCATCTCCGAATCCACCAATCTCCAATGACGGCGAAAGGTCACCATCACCGAGCCATGAACCCAGGGCCAAGACAAATTCTTCGCACAATTCCTCAAAGAAGAGGAGGATTGAGTACGGAACAACTGTCCCACCCTGACTATGCCAGCCTATGTCCAGTCCCTGAGAGCGCCCTAGTCTCCCCTGTGTGGCAAAATGGACAACATATAAATCGCTGCCAGGTTGCACAACAACAGGACCAGTGGGCCCATTTCCCTGTCAGGAGATCGTCTGCCCACCATCCATTACGTATACCGTTGGAGCTGATTCAAAATCTGGGGCTACCAGGCCACCTTCCAATGTCAGGCGTAACAATGTGGAGAGGGCCGCCCTCTGACAACCCCAACCCCAAATGAATGAGCTCACCTGTGAGTGGAGCTCTGTGAAGAATAACCTGGGTATCCACAGGGGGAGCACACTAAAGATGAAAAGAAAGCAAGGTAAGACATCTTCAGTAAGGCTACTTGCCCTGCTACCGACAACAGGAGTGTCACCCAGAAGTGCAGACAAGACTTAATTTTCCTCCTCAAATGCCTCACGTTCCCTTTAAATGTGTCAGACTGGTTATGATACACTTGTACCCCCAGATAAAAGAGGCAGTGAGCCTCTCAGATCAGCCCTCCCAAGGAACCTGGGACCTGATTGCCCACCCTGGCGGGAAACAGTTGGGTCTTTTGCCAGTTGACACTCAACCCAGACATTGTCCCAAGGTTCTCTAGTAAACCTGTGTCCCCAGTCAGGTCTCCTCCTGTATTACCAAGGGAGAGTAGTAGATCATCTGCATATAGGGCTATCCTCTGGGTGGTTGTGCCCACGTATATCCTGCTAAAGGTGGACCGACCTGGCCATGCATGCCAAAGGCTCCATTGCTATTGCAAATAGAAGGGGTGACAGGGGGCAGCGCTGCCGGGTCCCTCACTCTACCACATAGCTGTCTGATGCGGTGCCCCCCGTGCGGACCCGTGCAGTGGGATTAGTATAAAGGAGGTGTGTCCAGGCTATAAACCCTCACCTCAGCCCCATTCGCAGCTCCAGGCTATCAAAAGCCTTCTTTATGTTCACTGTTTGTATCGCTGCGTTTTCCGTATCATATGTGGTCGCATCTACCACTGCCATTAAGTGACACACATTGGTGGCTGTGTTGCGGCTGGGGATAAACCCTGCCTGGTTTGGATGTATCAGATGCATCATCTACGGGAGCAATCTGTTGGCAAGGACTTTACTCAGTATGTTATAATCTACGTTCAATATAAATAGCGGCCTGTATGCCTTTAAGTCTGTTGCCAACTTTCTGGGTTTTAAAAGAGGCAAAACCAAGGCCTTCCTAGTGGTCTGGGGGAGGCAGCCCATGTTCCTGGCCACCCCATAAAGGGGGCACAAGTTCGCGGGCGTATGAAGCATCGAACTCTGCTTGGAATCCATCTGACCCCGGAGTCCTGCATTTCGCAAGTCCTTTAATAGCACTGAGAATTTCTTGCAGGATAATATCTGCTCCCAGACTATCCGCCTCATCTGCCTGAAGTCAGGGACTTGGGATTGACATCAAGGCTCTGTTTAATACATCATCATCATGCTGGGTCCTGCTTGTGCACACGCTTGTGTACAAACCTTGGTAATATATCAAAAAGCAATGATTAATGGCACTTTAAGAATGCAGAGCATCTTCCGTAGGATACAGAAGCTCCACTATGGGGGTGCCCCTTCTGGTAGGGTCAGCCAACCAGGCCCGTAGGCTCCCAGATTAGTCTCGCCCAGCCTAGGTCCGTTCCATATATGTCCTATAATCGAAGGAGCAGAACCGCTCCATGTACACCGCCACATTTTCTCTGGCCTAAAGTAATGCTGACTGAACCTCCGGACAGCCCGGGCTCCACTGCTCAATCTCCCGCAGTGCTGCCTCTGCTATTTCTACCTCCTTTAATGGGGTACATCTGATGCCTATCAACTCTGCCAGGCAGTGAATCACGGGCTTGAAGGCATCCCATTCTAGTCTGTGGGCTCGAGGCCCTTCCCACATTATCCTCAAAAAAGGATTGTATACTCTCCCTAATAGTTTCTTGGAAGGTTGGATTCTCCAGCACCTCAGGTTTAAATCTCCAGGTGGGGATCTTAGGTCTCAGCCTGTGCCGGTACTGGTGTAAGCAGAATGGGTTGTAGTTAGAAATGGTTCTGGACAAGTATTCGATGCCCTGGAGTAGAGTATGTAAATCCGCGGTACACAGGAAAGCATCAAGCCAGACATGCAATGTGTGCATTGGGGAAAAGTATGAGTAGTCCCGCTCTAAGGGGTGCCACCGCAGCCAGGGGTCTATCAGATCCCAGCTGCGCTGCCAGTCCACAAAGGCTCATGGGGTGCGAAACACTGGGGAGTCACCCGGGGGGTATGAGAGCTGTCTAACAGGAGGTCTGCAATACAATTGAAATCTCTGCCAACTATTGAAGTTTGAGTCCGGAAGGGAGCTAGGTGGGCTGTTAGGTGTGTCAGAAAAGGAATTTGGTCTGCATATGGATCATAAATATTACAACATTAATGTCCCTGCCATCTAGTTTGCCAGCAATCGCCAAATACCTGCCTTCCTGGTCTACAGTCGAACTGATATATTGGAATGGGACCACAGCTTTAACCCACACCAACACCCCTCGTGCAAATGCCGAGTATGTGGTTTAGTAGACTTGAACCCTCCATCTGCACTGCAATGCTTCACCTTCCTTAGCAGTTATGTGCGCCTCTTGCAGAAGAGCACTATTGACTCCCCTCTGCCTTACATAAGAGAATACTTTATAGCGTTTGGTCAAGGTGTGTATACCTCTGTCATTCCATGATAGAAATTTATAGTCTGTAGTGTGCATCATAACTAATGTGTGGGTAGGCATAACAGGGCAGTTCCTCACCCCGGGGAGTGGAATGTTTCCACAACCGTGGTGAGGCTAGTGTCACTGCATTACCTTCTTGTTTCTGACTCAGAGTTCCCCCGTTAAAATAAACAAAAGTAATTGAACAATTTAACAAAACCCAATTCCCTCTCCCAGGACAAGAAGCTGAACCATTCCCATCCAAACCTCTAACCGAACCTAGAGCCTAAGATGCGTTCTCTGTTTCTCTCAAAAGGTGTGTGCAATGTAGTGGAGCTCTTAGCCACCCGCCCAAGCACCCATCTGACAACTTAATACAGAAAGTACTGTGGGGAGGTATGTAGAGGGCAGCCATTCCCCCCAAACTCTCTGTTCAGGGGGCGATCAACCACCCCCTTGCCAACTGTCCCTCAGCTCCCATCAACACCATTCAGGTGCAGAGTCTCATATGAGTTAGTCTGCCGGGCCAGAAGTCACCACCAGTAGGATTACGCTCGATGTGTCCGAGCTAATAGGTCCCTAGTCTGAGTCATTGTTTGTATCCTCCGTAGACACCCTGGAAACAGGTGTGCCAGTGCAAGGTCTGCTGAGTGATGCCACCACCTCCACTGCTTTCTATCACTTCTGTTGCATCTCTCCCCTGGTTGGCACTGCGGGTCTTCGGGTGGACTGCCGCCCGTGGGCACGGGGTCCCCATACGGCCACTCCTTTTCCAGCTTCCCCGCTGACACTGTGCCCGGGGTGGTGGCAGTCTGGGAATATCATGAAATATTGGAGGTTACGTTTCTTTTTTGCTGCTGTAAAGGTTACACGCTGACGCTTAACTTCCAGAGTGAAGTCAGGAAAAATCATGACTCTAGAGTTCTCAATGGTAAGGTTTCCTCGTGCTCGCACCTGTTGTAGAATGTGGTCCTGATCTTTATAATAGAGTAGCCGGACCACATTCTTTGGCAGTGCTCCTAATGGCAGAGGCCTTGTTGGCACTCTGTGAGCTCGTTCTATGGTGAAGAATGCTGAGAGGCCCTCAGGTGCAACCTCTGTGCTGAGCCAGTTCTGCATGTATAACACCATGTTCCTCCCTCGCTGCGTTCAGGCTGCCCCACAACATGGATATTGTTGCTCCTAGACCTATTTTCTGCATCCTCTAGATGGGCCTCAAGTACTTTCAGTTGTGATTCCATGGCTGACAACTGGCCACTATTAGTTGTCACAGCTCAATCAGTTCTCTTTCAATAATTGTGACTCGCTCTACAAGATAACAATGATTGTCTCTCAAGAGCCCCAGGTCGGCCCTTAACATGTCTATTTGGTTTCTAACGTGTTGAAAAACATCCTGAAGCGTGGGCCCCAGCGTCGAATTCCTGGAAACAGGATGAGTGGTAGGGAGCTGCATCTCATCAGCAGGCATGAAGAAGAGCGCTACTCATGAGTCCTGTGAGCTTCTGCGGGAGGCCTTCCCCATGGCTATGCTGGTGCCTCGCTACCGTAAGCCACACAGCGAGGAGCAGAGCCAAGCCACCCAACCTCCTTCAAGGGGAGGGTGGATGCACTGCCCAACTCCCAGGCCCCATGTCTCAGGGGCTCTCCACAGCCAGCAGGCGGTTCTTTCATGTCTTCAGTTCTTTACTCCTCTGGTTTGGGCAGGGGCCACTCAGCAGCAATTCAGGGGTGATAGATTCCCAGCCAACACCAGTTCACAGGCCCTACGCCATCTGTCGACCTCCAAAGAGATCTCTGAGCCACTCCCTGTTTCCCTGGGTTATGAGAGCTATCAGAATGGCAGCTGGGGAGCAGCTCCACTGAATGCACCAAAAGGCCCGAGGTAGTCCAACTCAGCTAACCAGGCAGGCCCCGTCCAACATCATTCCAGGGCCCAAGTGGCAAGGACCGAGCACCACATGAAGGCCCCCTGGATGTCCCACTGCCAATTACAGGCCGCAGGCCCCCCGCAGCTTGCGACAGCAAGAGACAGCTAGCAGCAGGGCCTCTCCCAGCCTAAAGTTTCCCTTCTCCAAAGCAAAGGCAGGGACTGGCATAAATGAAGGTCCCGAGGATGAAGCAACATCATGGACTGGTGGGGCTGTGCAACGGGCCCTCCCTAGCGCTTATCGCAGCCCACAGACCTGCTCCCGCAAAGTGTACCAGGGCCTGTGTCCTCGTCACTGGCACAGCCGGGGAGTGGCCCAGCACTTCCCCGCCCAGGCCGCCCTGCCTCTCACAGTCTGCGAGCCCTAGTGCCCATCTCAGTGCCATGACTGAGCACCCGCTCATCCAGGCTGGGTGCAGGATTCCTTCGCAGCATGCCACCCTCACCTTATCTTCCAGCCCCTTACTAGCTGTCCGATAGCCCAGTCCAGTTCACCCAGGGCCCTACCAGCCGTAAAGTTGTGGGCGGATCTCCTCCCCATACAAGATCTGGGCGGCCTCCACCGCCTCTGGCGAGTCAAACTGCTCACACTCCATCCTCCATCTTGCTGGATGAACCTCGGCACCCCTCTCTGCTCCTCAGGCAGCTCTACCGTGGACAGCGGGCCCGGTGGGTCTCACGGCCAAGGTCATCCGTCACAGCAGATCCCTGTGATCAGGATGGTTTTGGATGGGCACGCAAGAGCTCTCAAACTTGTGTCCTATGCCATGCACCTCTTGTCATGCCCCCCAATACTATGTACAGAGATACCAATTTCCTAATAGCGATTCCTACAAAGTAGGAATCGCTATTAGGAAATCCCAAATAGGTAATCCCATTGCATTTGAGTCAATGGGCTGGTTTTGCATTTCACAAATAGTGCTGTTTGGGAAATGCAAAACCAAGGATGGCAATAGACAAAAGGACCCCTTGGCACACCCTAAAAATGGTCGTGCAAAAGTACAGCACACATATGCCCAAGGGGCATGTGTGTGTTCTATTGCAATTTGAAAAAAAGCGTTTCGGGGTGCTTTTTTTAAAATTGCACATGGTTACCATCAAGTCAATTTGAATTGTATTTCCTAAACGCCCAAATCAGATTTAAGAAATGCTTTGTACATCAGAATAGGAATCAGAAATAGGTCATCCATATTTGCAATTCCCTAAAGGCCTTTGTACATCAGAAAAGGCCGTTTTGCATTTCTTAACTGCCTGAAATACCGATTTGAACCATTAAGAAATGCAAAAAGGGCTTTGTACATCTGGCCCATTATCCTGCCCCCCCCTTTGATGTCCCCTTTAGCAACTGTGAGCAGCGGTGCAGGCTGCAGGATAAGTGAGTAGATGCCCACAGCAAAGGAGAATGGAAGACTGGAGCAGAGGGAACAAGGCCTCCACCATTTTAACACAGCCACTCAAGGCCAGTTTTCACAGAGAACGCTGCGAGGCACCTAAGCTGTGCCAAGGTACCCCCAAGGGGTGAAGCTGCGACCTGCGACAGCCATGGCAACAGGAGAGGCAGTTCAAACAGGGTGCGACCTCTCCTTGCTTGCTGTGACCTGGTTAGCCTGCTGAGAGCCATATTAGGGCCCGAGTGGCCTGCTGTGGCATGGAAGGTCCAGGCGATGGCTGTGTTGGGACAAGGAGGCCCCTTGTGGAAAAACCAAGGCAACACTAGAGGTGATCGCCTTGGGACCAAGACAAACACAAAGACAAAATGAAAGGGTAAGAGGTAGGAGATAAGACAGTCTTACAGATGCACCCTGACATACACCTTGGTAGTCCACGAGCTGGCACCATGGCTCTAAAATTTAAAACCTGCAGCTTGGAGGGAGGGCAATATTAAGAGGATGTCAATAGCCCTAATTGCCTATAAATGGGTGAGGTGACTCACACCACCCGACCAGGGACCCAGTTACCGGTGCACATCCCCCTACTTTTGAACATAAGGCTCATACCCTGAGTACCACTGAGGGGAAGGGAAAGAGAAACAGCTTCTGTACTTAAGAATTACAGAGGAGCCTGCAGACAACACTACCAACACTGTCCAAAAGGAATCGTAGCTGGAACAACCTATATGGGTGTGGACAGATAGTGGGGGTGCTTGAACCCAGGATGGCACTGTGGGAAGCAGGGAGGAACCCAGGTGGCTAGGCCTCATCCACAGAGGCGAGAAGGAGGACCGGGAAAACGGAACCTCTTCACCAGCAGAACATGGCACCTGCTGGTGGTCAGCCCTGAACGATCAGGACGTCCCATATTTGTTCCACTAGAAAAACAGGCAAGAAAGGATGGTACACAATGGAGAACCTTAGACAAGTGGGTGTGGGGGGGGGGGAGGTGTTAAGAAATGGGATACAGTCTGCAGCCCGGAAACAAGGGTTTTTTCAAAGACTATCAAACCCTCCCCATTGGCGGGTATGACCAAAATGGAGAGCAATAGAAATGAGAGGAAGACTACACTAGTGGACCAAAGACTGGAAGCACATGATGACCATATTAATAGCTATTAAAGAAACTAAGGCGGCGTTGGAATCTAAAATCGATATGGTGGCGCAGGAGGTGAACCTACTATGAACTGACAATAGGAAGCTAGTGGACAGAGTCTTGGAAACAGAATCCATCCTTGCACAGGTTAGACCCACAGTGTCTGAGGACACAACCCAAATAAGAGAATAGGAGAAGATGGTGGTGAGCCTCACAAAAAAAATGGATGATGCCAAGGGTCGATCCCACCACAATAACATCTGAATAGTAGGGCTTCCTGAGTGAACAGAAGGCCCCAGCATGGAACTGTTCCTAGTGGACTGACTGTCATCAACACTGCTGGGGGGTAAAATCTCAAAAGGGTTCACAGTGGAACAGGCCCACAGAGTGTCTGGGAGACCAACCACCAACAGTCCCCCACAAAGGCTATAGTAGCCAGACCGCTGAACCTCAGAGACAGGGATGCTATCCTGCAAGAACCTCGAGCACAGGGACCATGGGAAATGGAAGGGGCAACTGTAGATATTTACCCAGACTATACTACCATAGTACAGTGCCTAAGGGAAGTCATCTTGGGAGATAAAAGACACCTGAAGACATAGGACCTCTGTTAAGCTATTCTCTTCCCCACCATACTTCATACAATAGCCCGGGGGCATATTTCTTCCTTCCAGCAGAGGGGGTCTGGGATTGGCTGGAAAGACATGGCTACCCGATCCTTGAGGTCAAGAACTCAACACAGATGAAGGGCTGGCAATGTGCAGGAACTTCCACAAGGCAAGATGATGGCCACAACTGGCCCCAACAAAAGACCAGGCAGAGGTGGAAAGAACCAAAATGGTTGCAGAGACGAAAATAACTAAAATGGTAGCAGACATTCAGCAACAACGAAATCACCAACAGATGGGAGCCCTGGAAATCACCCAACAGATGGGAGCCCTGGAAATCACCAACAGATGGTAAGCACTGGCGGAGTACACAGAGGAACCATGTGAAGACAACTTGAACAGGGAGGTAGATGAGGATGGCAGGACTCTCCCGGTGGTCACTCCAATGATAGCTGAGGAGAGTATTTGATATCAGCCTTGAGAATCATAGAAAGAATAAGGGGGGCCTCAATGCGTGTCTCAGAAGGGCTAGATAACAAACATTATTACTTGCAGATAGTGCCTTCCTTCCATGCAATATTGATATCAACATGGAGCACATGACACTCTCAGCAATGTTGTTATTTCATAAAGTTGGACAGTTAGGGTGGCAGACATACCATGCAGGGGGTGGGGGCCAGGTTGAAGACTACAATATGGTAAGGTGGAGTGGGTGCCGGGTTGGGATACATTTAAACAGGCAGCATTGGCACAGGGTCACAAGGAACATATAAGGGTAATGCACCAACTAAAAGGGAAGGATGCACACAATAGGAGGACCAGAAATGGCAAATGTAAAGATGCAGGCTCTTAAGCTACTAATATGGAATGTCAACGGGTTGGGGGACAAAATGAACTGAAGCCTGGTGACCAAAGCCCTGATGAGAGTGGCAGCAGATTTAGGGCCTGGTTCTAACTTTGGAGGACGGTGTTAAACCGTCCCAAAAGTGGCGGATATACCACCTACCGTATTACGAGTCCATTATATCCTATGGAACTCGTAATACGGTAGGTGGTATATCCGCCACTTTTGGGACGGTTTAACACCGTCCTCCAAAGTTAGAATCAGGCCCTTAGTGTTTCTGCAAGAAACAGACTACAAGGGCTCTAACTGTGGATTACCGGACAGGGGGAAGTACATAGTGGCCAGCCACTCTGGCTAAACATCAGGTTCAAGAAGGGTCACAATCCTAATGAAGAAAGCAGTAGCATTCCACATAACACAGGTCGAGACAAATGGCCTAGGATGATATACAGTCCTGGGAAGCTGGGAGGGGGAAACCCTAGAGCTAGTAAATGCCTGTGCCCCACCTGCAGCAATTGGAACGCTTGCTCTTAGACCTGGCACAAATCATGGCTATTCTTGGTGGTGTTTTAACTTGATAATAAACCCACAAATGGACAGATCTTACACATAACAGGCACATAGCCCACTGACGGGGAAACTCGAAAGCTCTGCATGAGCCCTGGGTATGAGCACATCTGGAGACGCCTGCACAAGACTCGAAAGGGGTACTCATATTATTTCAGAGTGCACAACACCTCCTCCAGGACAGATTACTTCTTTATCCCACAAGAACACAACACAGATTCCTAGAGGCTTAATATAAAGCAAGGGGTATCTCAGACTCTCGCCATTAGGCAGATCTTAGTAGCGACATACAAAAAGGGGAAAGTATAATGGGGAATGGTAGCCTGGAGGATCATGAGTAGTTCCAGGGTAGAACTCCCCATAGAGAGGCCACAGAACACTATTTCAAAATGAATGCTACCTCAGACATATACACTACAACACATCGGGAAGCCTACAAAGACACAATAAGAGGGTGTGATACTATCTGATTAAATACAGGAAAGACAAAGAGTCCAAAGATGGCTAACTCTGGAAAAGGAGAAATCCAACCTTGAGAGCGCATGTGCCCGACAACCCTCTGATGAAATATAGGCCCGCGACTGCCTAAAAACAGAACAGTATCACGCAGTTACCACAGATGAAGTAAAAACAACATACCTGGCTAAACAGAAGCAACTATACGAGTCGGGAGACAAGGCAGGGAAACTCCTGGCTTGACTTCACAATAGATAAATGGATAGCAGCCACATCAGGGACATTAGGGCCCCAAATGGCTCAAGAGCGCAGAGATAGCGACTGTCATGGCCAGATACATGTTGGGATTTTTTACTGCATACTCAACACCCTCCAGGCAGGTTCTGCAGGCATTCGTACAAGACTGCCCAGGCAAACGATTGGATAGGGACAAAACCCAATAATTAGTAGAGGACCTGAAACAGGAGAAAATGCTCCTAGGCCTTACACAGATCCATTCTGGGAAAAGTCCGGGCCCAGATGGGCTACCTGCAATTTTTTTCAAAAGAATGGGAAACAGGGTAGCAATCACACTGCACGAGATATACCTGGAAGCATACCAGGAAAGAACTCTGAAGTGACCTGTCCACAGCAGCAATTGTTCTCATCTCAAAGGCAGGTAAGCGCAAAGACAAGTGGGATTCATACCAGCTAAAATCGCACCAAAATATTGGTCAAAGACTTAGCAAACAAACTTCACAAAGTGATCCTGGTCTGGTCCATTCCGTCCAGAATGGCTTCATACCCCAAAGATCGACCAAGATAAATCTCTGGCCCCTTTACAATAATATGACAGTCACCACGGGGCTCAAGATACCATTGGCAGTGGCATCGCTGGATGCCCACAAAGCATTTGGTTCAATAGAGTGTTCCTTCATGTTAGCTATTATGGTAAAAATGGGAATTTGACCCACATTTTTTAAATGGATCAAGCTCTTCTTCACATATCCTAACACTAGAGTTAAAGTAAATGGGATTATATCCAAAGAGTTCTCCATTCACAGGGGCACAAGACAGGTTGCCCCCGTCACTGATGCTGTTCGCCTTGGCTGTAGAAGCTTTAGCTGAATGGATCCAGATAGATGCGCAGGTGTGGGCTGGCAATGGAAAGACCCCTGGGAGGAACAGATATCATTATAAGCTGATGATATCCTGTTATATCTGACAGAACTTGAGACCTCCCTTATACAACTGAAAGAGATTTTCACAATATACAGAGAATGCTCCGGCCTCGGTATAAACTGGGAGAAATCCCTTTTCTTCCCAATGGGCAACTAGGAACCCAAGGATGCCCTGTCCTTACCATTAAAAGTGGAAACATAAAATTAAAAATACCTGGAACTATGGATTTCCAGGGATGACTGCATGCACGACAACAATAACTTGGCCCTGATACTGATCAGGCTAGAAAACGATATACAACACTGGGGTACCTTACCGCTCTCCATAATGGGAAGGGTGGTGATATTCAAAATTATTGCACTACCTCAATTTACTTATATACTTCAGAAGAGCCCCAATGCCATCCCGATGCATTCTTTCAGAGGGTAAATAGGTTGCTATGATCTCTAGGATGGCAAAACAGCCCACTTCGAATCGCCCTAGCCTCCCTCTAACGATCGGTGTTCGAGGGGCAATAACACTGCCAGACATACGCAAAAATTACGAGGCAACCCTGGTTGGAATGGTTGACAAATGGGCATATGCTCCACTACGTGACCCCACCTTTAGAATGGGCAGGGAGAAGTTAGGAAAGGGGGACTTCCTTCATATATTGTACAGTTGGAAAATGGCAAAAGATACCTCACCAGTGACTGGAATAGTTGTAAACACCTGGCATAAACTGACTAGAGAAATGGGCTGGAACAAAAGACTGACACCAAAAACTCCTCTCTGGCTGGGCATGAAACTCAGCCCAGTGAGAGAACTGCCAGGCTTTAAACAATGGGACATCATTGGACTATTGGCACTAGAGGAGGCCTGGGACGCAAATGGCATGGTACCATTCACACACCTCTGGACAGAATACAACATGGCTATGACACAGATGTTAACATATTTACAACTATGTCACACACTCCAAACAAGGATGTACACAGGACTAAAAATCTATCTCCTTCACATATGCCACACTGATGAGGAGCACATAGGGGGGTTTGATCAGTTGAAGACCCACTGGCAGAAAGATTTAGGTGAACTGGAGGATGAGGACTGGAGAGACGTGCTACAATTCCCAAGGTGGCTAGCAATAGTCTCCGCCTAATCTAGCTGGAAGACCCACACAGAATATACTACATCCAAACACTATTATACAAAATGGGTAGAGCCACAGGTGACCGATGTTTCCGACAATATGGCCAGAAGGGCTCCTTTGCTTCATACATTATGTTTTATGTCCCGAACCAAAACCCTTCTGTAGCTGTGAAACCCACAGGCTACAGGACTGACTATAGAGGCGACTACCACCCTGATATTACTGGTGTATGGAATAACTCTGAAGCTCATCTTACAACAGACTATTGGTTCACCTGGAGTACATAGTGGCGAAGAGTGAGATTGCCCAGAAATGGGGCAGCAAAATATGTCCAATACTGCATAACTAGGTACTGGGAATAGAGCTGTGTAGGGTAAGGGGAAAGATAATGTATGAAGACAGAGGATGTTCCCGCAAATATGAAAAATATGTAGTGGACGGGACACAGGATTGTAAAAGGATATAGAGACCGGGGAGGCAGGCTGAAGATCATGATCTCATGCAGTAGGGAAATAGGAACTCCAAAGGATATAGGAGATGAAACCCAATACACACCGCACAGGCTGAGTAGTCGAAGCACCTCTGCCTATCAACCAGAGTGGCATGTATCCATGAGGGCATCAACTTTAAATTCACCTGTTACCACTTCACACTCTAGCTGCCAGGCAATTTGAGTCCTAGCTACCTCCAAAGTCTGAATGCAGTGACCCTGCATTACCACCTTCAAAGCTTCCCACTCAATTAAAAGCAGGGAGGTTGACCCCTTTTTCTCCTCAAAGAAGCACTAAATGAGCTTGCCTAGTGAAGAGCAAAAAGCAGGATCCTCTTGTGTAAGCTTTGAAGACACCATGCGGATATGAGACCCTGCCTTCTCCCCTAGTGGCTTGTCACGATCTTCGGTTTGTGGTAAGGCATAGGCCATCTGAGATATTCAGTCACATCTACTTACAATACCCATACCCTTGTGCCCACAATGCGATCTAGTCAGATGTGAATATTGTGCACAGGGGAATAAAAGCATTATTCGCCTACAAGGTGGTGCCTGAATCTCCATACGTCCACCAGGGACCATTGATTTAACATGTGTCTGATGGCCTTGGTTGTCACATGAGCCAGCGCATGAAGAAGTGGGGTTGGGAGTGATCCCTATGAACTTCCAGGACCCCACTGAAATGTCCTCTTGGGTGCCTGGGATACTGTGGCCAGTCTACCAGTAAGGGGGAATGGCCAACATTAGAGACATATGGGCCAGATGTACAAAGGATGTTTCTGTTTGCAAACTGTCAGACTCGCAGAATCGGGCCTTTTGCAAATGCAAAGAAACATTTTTGCATGTACAGAACCCATTTTGTGATTCGGTAATCTATTACCGAATCGCAAAATGTTTTTGTGACTCACTCTTAGGGTGTCCCTTACTAATAGCGAGTCACATTGGTATGTGTGAATGTTTTGTGACCAGAATGCAGTTGTAAAACATTTGCAGATTAACACTAACTTCAGGTTGGTGGTAACCATTCACAAACGGGAAGGGGCCCCTAATGGACCCCTTCCCATTTGTGAATGGGGATGCAAAACGTTTTTCAGAGCAGGCAGTGGTCCCATGTACCACCGCCCATTTTATTTAAAAAGCAGTCACAGACATGGTCTGTTGTCCCCAACAGGCCACCATCCCTGCGAGTGTGGCCAATCCCAAAGGGGTCACAAATTGACCTCATGAATACTGATGAGGTAGGTATTTGAGACCCCATTGAGAATCGCTAACAGTGTGCTAAAGACTTCTGAACATTTTGTTTTGCGACTCGCAATTTGTGATTCCCAAATAGATCGCAACTTGCGAGTCACAAAAAAAAACCGTACATCTTGCCACATAGTCTCTCCAGTACAAATGGTTTACCTATCAACATCCCTTCCACTACAAGATATCTACTGTCCCTGTCAATAAGTCGTTTGGCGATTTCAAAGAGGATAGTGAGACCTATTCAAATCAGGGCTCTTCTGACCTAGGAAGAGAAAGAGGTGGTCATCACCTTTCCTCACCACAGTGCCACGAAAAACACGGTCTGTTGGTTCGCCATTATTTTCACCTTATCTGAGAAGATGAAGGAATACCTCAGACCCATTATTCATAGTTTTCATTTGACGTTTAAGGAAACACAGAGTGCTCACCTCGTGTGCACACTTTGGCACACTTCACTTCTCAATCATGTGTGTATCCCAACACTGGGTGCAATGTTTAAGGCCTCCCAAGATTCATTAGAGAATCATTAGACCTATTGGGGCAGTATTACACTAATAAATAGTTTCTTTTTTTAACAAAAAACATGTTTCCAGCGCTGCACTAACTGTTTTTAAAACAAAAACTAATCCTTTTCTAGACTCTGTGTTGGATCTGATAATCGTTTCACGCATGAGTACGCATTGGAAGCAAGATCTTGTATGTGATAACGCGTCCCGACCTTGATCATTTATCTTACACGGGGACCCAATTAACCTTTTGACCCTGATTGGAGACTCCTCAGGACGAGATATCTATTTAGCATCTCAATTAATAGATCAATAACCTCATCAATATTCACAATAACTAATCAATCAAACTAATCCATAACATTTAATAAGAATCAAACGCACCATGACCTTTCAGCCAGGAATAACCACACAAATCTGTAAAAGTTAGGATATTTATTCCCTATAAGTTACACTCTAATAGCATATTTATTAGTCTCAATACCAATAAGCACATCAAAACCACTACTATATGACAACTTGAATAAGACTTTATCAAAGCATAGATCATGAACATTAGAACAAAGCACGACGTTAACATGAATCAACTTTAGCAGAGTATCATTAGCACGTTATTCAAGAAAGCAAGAATTCAATCATTTTGTCTATTTGCATCCAGTTTTAGTGAACTCCTTAACTAACCTCGAATTAGCATCAGCATGTTGGGCTTCATGCAAAAGAATTTGGTAACACGAATTTAGAAAACATCTATCTATGGACTCTATTAAAGGAGCAGTTGGTGCCTAGAAAGAAAAGGCATACAGACAATTACAATATATCATCATATAGTTATCCCTCCAAATGGGTCAGCACACAGCGTCAGTCTTCGTCCTCAGGACATCAGACGATTTGCCATCAGCCAGGATAGGACAGCGAACTCTCGGCAGGGCATAGCAAGAATAGGGCTCTTTCCCCTTAAGGAGGAGAAGTAAGTATCGGGCAAGTAAGAAGGTGAGGATGGTTTAAAGTATAAGACAGCTAAAGACAAAGGCTTCAAGGGTAGCAGGGTAAAGGCGAGTAATGGCTGATTTCTTCTTGTGTCCCGCCGTTATATCAAATCTGTCAAATAAGTCTCTAATTTCCCATTGGGCAATATTTGGTGCATCGTTATCTCTGTCCAATGATCCATCACACACCTGGCTAGAATTTTCACCAAACACAGTTCTCACGTAGTTTATTGGCTCCTGTGATTGACGTCTTCATCAGGTAGAATGTCAGGTAAGAAAAGTTACACTTGTCGCTCTAGTCAGTAGTTTCAGTGTCTTCTCCTCGTCCAGGCGACCTTGCACCTGTCGCAAATTACACTGTTGCATTCGGAAAGAATGTCTCCTTGAGCAAGTCGGGTCCCATGAGAAAGAATTTACTACGAGTACACGCATATCTCTAGCTTCTGGAAAAGTACAGCTTCATGTCCTTCAGGAAGACAGCACATTGCACGTTAGAGAACACATTTTAATATGAGACCAGGCAGCTAGGCCCAGACCCTTGCTAACTAAGGCCTAGTGATTAATGTAGCAAAACCTTAACACATAACTCGTAATGCTAATACAAAATCATACATTAGTACATTTTAAATTCATCATTAGTCAATTTCATTAATCACCGTATACAGTGGTGGCAACTCCCCGCGGGCATATTTCAGACGCGTGCATTAGTACTACATTAACACACTTTCTATTTGGCTTCATTGTACATTATATTGCAAGCACTTTATGTTAATACTAATTATAAAAGTTACACTCCAACATATGTGAGAGCGTTGAACAAGCATATGATCGACTGCCACCTTGAATCATCGCCTGGTATAAATACCACATCCCGAGCCACCCCTGGCTTCATTCCTGGATGGATGCGCATCTTGTGCAACAGTCTTGCTCCTTGCCAGGCTCCTCTACTCGCAAATGAATAACCCAATTTAGCTGAAAAGGAAACGCCAGACGAACGTCGTGTTCAGAAGAAGACTCCATACCCTGTACCCATCAAAATCCTGCTAAAAGAAAAAGGGAATTAATCACAGGAAAGACATGAGTTGAGACCTTGATGCATCAAGAGTAAAAAAACTTAGGTTAGTGCACTAACCCAATGAGAGATTGCGATAACATTTCTTTAATTTTTACTTAGCTTTTTACATTGAGAGTGGCCAACTCTTGCAATTGAGGAAAAAATGTGATCATGTGTCAAACCCCTTGAAACTCAATTAATACATTAAAAAATATTTCATAATAATTCATAAATCACAATGTAGCGACCTGTTTATCAGACAAAATGAAGATGTAAATCTACTTTTTAAGAAGAAATCAAGAAAGCGATTAAGAACTTGCCTGCCACTAATTTGCTTGGAGGTGGGTAACAGGAAGTACTAACATAGATACAGTGACAATCATTGCATTTTTTGAGATATTGTTACAAATGGCTAAACACTGAGGCACTTTCATATTTAGTAATCCTCAAGTAAGAATTAAGACAAATAGAGTAAGATGTCCATGTCTCAGTAAAGATTCGTGAGTAATCTAAGGAAAGACAAGCTTGGTGGAGTCTAGAATCATTCCAATGAGTCATTTCTCTCTCTCTCTGCCTCAGCACCTTTTCCCCCTTGGGATACCTTCCAATTCTTGGTGAAATATTCTTTGATTTGAGAGCTGCTCTAAGCGACATGGGTGAAATTCCAATACTTCTGTGGAAGCCTGGAATTCAGGCGAGTGGCAAGTGCCCCAGAAAGTCAAGCCATAATATTAATTCCTCCTGTGCAACATGGACACTTCTGACCCAATTGACGGCCATCATCTGGCACAAGTGTTGTCAGAAAAACCTCCTTCTATGCTGCATATGGCGCAGGCCAAAGTCCAGTCTGGACAGGAATACTTAAAGGGGGATTTTCAGAAATGTAAACCCTATTTCAATCCCTGCACCAGTGATTTGTGAGCCATACCCAAAGAAACACGTTCTATAATCCAACTAACTATGTTTGGGCAAACAGAAGGTAAATCCGTTACAATCCGGATTCCTATAGGATCTTAGCCAGAAAATGGAACAGTAACTATGCCTACCCCAGCACCTTCAGCTGCCCGCAAGCGGTTGTCTGAAGACAGCACTAAATACAATATACACTATATTTAAGAGTCAATGTCAAGTACAACTTTTGTGTAGATCAGCTAAAATGGCATTTATAATTTCATACCTAGTGTGAAATGCCACCAATCGGTCAATCCCGAAGAATGATCCCTTACTTTAAGAAGTTAGTAAATTTAAAAAGGCCAAGATTAAATTGTTTGCCAGACATGTTTTTCTTTAAAGCAGGTGACAAAGAATTATTAAATCTTCAGCAAAGCAATAAAGAGCTCTTGACTTATATCGCATCCTTTAATATTCTAGTTACAGAAATCCAGTAGCCAGAAGAAAGAAGGACCTCTCTTTTCATAGGGGTTTAAGCATCACTTTAAAAGATGTACTCTCCTATATTGTAGATCCTCCTGAGGAATGTTCAGATTTATAGACCTGCTGGTTATATTCGACCACCGGATGGGAAAAAAAAGAGATAGCACCCCAATGGGGAGATTAATGCTTTGGTTGTTAGACCTGATAAAAAAGAGATGGATAATAAAAACCAGGACACAACAGAACCTACGCAGATGAGAGGTCTACGGGGACCCTTGACCACTGAGAAAAAAGTAAGAAGATGAAATGTAAATCTTTTTTATATTGCAGGAATGCCTGTGATTGTTCTATTGAAACAAAAAATACACAAAGGACTGTGGCAGCCACTGAGGATAAACCATTGGAATATTAGATTTGATAAGGGATGAGGTTGACTTATCGAGGGTAACTTTGGCTTGACCTCCCAATATTGAGCCAACATAGTCAATAGAATTCCATGTCACTCAACTATTATGGTAAGCGTGATCATATCAGTTCAACAAAGAAAGGTACTTCCCTTGCTGACAGACTCAGGAGCCACAAATAATTTCCTAGACTTGACACTACTAGCCTCATTACGAGTTTGGAGGTCAGACGAGCTGACCTCCAAACTCGCGGGAAGGACATCATCGCCATACTGGTGGGGTCCCTCCCACGCGTATTACAATGTTCCGGCTGGGATGACCAGAGGGAACATTGTATTACACATTCCAGCCAGGCTGACTTTCGGGAACAGTGCTACGATATTGGCCTTGGCTCCTTTAAGGAAGCTGTGCCCAATACCTTAGCGAACCATCGGAATGCGCACTGTCTGCAAACAGTGTGCATTCCGATGGTGCTGGGGATGGGGGCCCCTGCACTGCCCATGCCATGGGCCATGGGCATGGGCAGTACAGGGCCCCCCCCTCTGGGCCTCAGCACTGGCTTTCTGCCAGCTTTTCCATGGTGGCTGAGGGAAAGCTGAGTTGTAATCAGTCAGGCTGAGCTGAGTTCAGCACCACCCTAGCTGAGTACAGCTCTGACTGCTGTCACCCCGTTGGAAACCATGTTCCTGGGGGGACAGCGGTCCCCTGGCGGGTCTCCCCACCGGGGTTGAAATGTGGCGGTCGGACTGCCACAGTTGCTGCAGTCCAACCATCACAGCAAGGATGGGGGCCCTGGACCGCCAGCCTCGTAATGAGGCCCTAACTAACACACTCAGGGGGTCATTCTGACCCTGACGGGCGGCGGAGGCCGCCCGCCAGAGTTCCCCCCTCCGAAACACCGCTCCGCGGTCGAAAGACCGCAGAGGGTATTCTAAGTTTTTCCCTGGGCTGGCGGGCGGTCGCCAAAAGACCGCCCGCCAGCCCAGGGAAAAACTCCCTTCCCACGAGGATGGCGGCTCGTAATCGAGCCGGCGGAGTGGGAAGGTGCGACGGGTGCTGTTGCACCCGTCGCGTATTTCACTGTCTGCCAAGCAGACAGTGAAATACTTGTAGGGGCCCTCTTACGGGGGCCCCTGCAGTGCCCATGCCAGTGGCATGGGCACTGCAGGGGCCCCCAGGGGCCCCGCGACCCCCCCTACCGCCATCCGGTTCCCGGCGGGCGGACCGCCGGGAACTGGATGGCGGTAGGGGGGGTCGGAATCCCCTCGGCGGCGCAGCTAGCTGCGCCGCCTTGGAGGATTCTAAAGGGCGGCGGTACACTGGCGGGAGACCGCCAGTGTTGCCGGTCTGACCGCGGCTTTACCGCCGCGGTCAGAATGCCCTGCGGGGCACCGCCGGCCTGTCGGCGGTGCTCCCGCCGACCCTGGCCCCGGCGGTCTCAGAATGACCCCCTCAATCTGCCAAATGTTGATAAACCCGAATTTGGACAGTTCATGGTTCTTAACTTTCTTCAGGATTAATTGGATTCCAGACCTACCCACTTACTGTGGTGTGTGAGAATAGACACACTGAGAAGATAACTTTTGATTTGACTGACATCTCTGCCTTTGGAGCTATATCAGGCTGCCACGTTTACAGTCCCATAATCCTAGAATTGATTGGGCTCTTAGACAAATAATTCTATACTCCCAACACTATAGAAATTCACGCTACCGAGTAATACAAGCTTAAATGCCCTGTTATCTGGCACTCTAGCCCAAATTAAATCTGAGAAAAGTCTACTGGCAACTTACCAAGACTTCTGGGACGCATTACATGAGCAAAAAGGCACCCAGTTACCTCCACAGAGGGCATTTGATTTCCACATAGATCTATTACCAGGGGCTAGCTACCATCCTTGTGGTAGAATTTAGGCACTCTCTGAGCCAGAAACCCTGCACTTAAAACGTTATCTGGATGAGGTGTTTAAAATGGGGCTTGCACACCAGTCTAAATCCCTAGTATCATAATTGTTATTTTTTGTCCCAAAAATAATGGCAAATTAATTGAAGGAATCAATTATAAGCTCTTACATAAAGTAACAATAAAAAATTGCTACCCCTTGCCTCCTATCCAAATTGTGTTAGATCAGGTACGACATGCCATCATATACACAAACTGGATCTCTGTGGTGCCTACCATCTGATCTGAGTCTGTAAGGGCGGCAAATGGCAGGCTGCTTTCTGAACCAATTTTGTATTATTTCTTAATATAATGGCACGCCCTTCCGACTCTGTAATGCCCTGGCAACATTCACATTTTTTATCAACAAGGTACTGATGGAATTTTTGGACATTTGTTTGATCGTCTATAGTGAGTTTGGTCATGTTAATCATGTGTGAGTAGTTTTACAAAGCCAACCAAACTATTCTCAAATTTGAAAAAGTGCTTCTTCCACTTGACTTCCTTAGAGTTTCCGGGATATTTCTTATCTCCAGAAGGGGTTAACATGGACAAGGTTAAAGCAATTATGGATTGACCTTTACCATCCATGGTATAGAGGTGCAGAATTTTCTAGGATTCATCAGTTTTTACAGGCAGTTTGTCACCCACGTTTGACTACTCAAAAAGTAATTTTCTTTAAATGGTCCAAAGGAACAAATCAGGGTTTCAAATTACTAAAAGAGGAATTTGCCCCACCCTTGTCTTACTACATTCTGACCCAATACAACCTTCCTACGCTGAATCAGATGCTTTGCAAGTAGTAATGGGCTGGATTCCATGCCAGAGAGATGCATAGACAAGTCACATGCGCCCCCTTGTGTTTTTCTTTTAAACTCCTTTTGGCAGAGCAAAATTATACTGTTGCCAGAAGGGAATTATTTGCAATTGAACTCATGTTTCATGAGTGGAGGCCTTACCTCCATAGGGCAAGATATACAGTAACCGTCTACACTGATCATAAAAAATTACAATTATTTCAGTCCACTAAAGCAGTCACAACACATTAAATAGAGCGGTTTATATTTTGTAGCAAATTTAATTTAATTATCACATTTTGATACAATCCAAAATAGGGTATTGTATCCTATAGGATGCTGATTTCTCAAAGAACCACTTGAACAAATCAAGAAATAATTCCCAAAAAATACATTCATAACTATTTGTGAAATAGAAGAATTCCTATCTAAAGAGTAGAGTCAAACATTTGGATTAAAAAACGTTACTAGATCAAACCCAGAGTACACATGATGAACTATTTTACCATGGTGATTGTTTATTCATTCCAACCCAAGAACTCATTAAAATATCATTACTCTGGCACAGCCTTGGCTAGCCATACAGAAGTACATAGAGAATGGAAAACTGTAACTGTTGGTTTTTGTGGGCAACATCATCTAGAAATGTAAAAGAACACGTTCAGAGTTGTCCCACTTGTGTCCAAAATACCCCCACAATAAGGCAACTTTGGTTCTGTTAGAACTGTCATCCATACCTTCTATAACATGGCATTCCTTGAGTATGGATTTTGTGACTGATCTATCCAGTTGTAACAAGTATACTACAATTTTAGTGATAGTAGAACCTCTTACAAAAATGCCACATTTCTTACCACTGAAAAAGATTCCTGCAAACCTAACACTTACATTTGCAAGATCCATCTGTCATAATGGTCTATAATTTATTTCCAAATGCTGGCACGGATTATGTGCATCTCTGGCTTTTGATGTTTGCCTGACCACAGCATATCACCCACAAACCAGTGGGCAGACTGAATCTGTAAATCAGTCCATGGTACAGATTTTAGTATGCCTAATTGATACTTTGACCAATGAGTGGGATAAGGTCTTATATCTGGTGACATTTGCATATAATAGCACAAACATTCTGCAACTAGTTATTCCCCAATGCATTGCGTTGTATGAATATATCCTAAATCCATGCCCATAGAATTCACTCCAGGTACTAACTAGATTCCATCCATATCTGAAAACCATCTAAAGTTGACAAGGATTTTTAATATAAGTCAAGCAAAAGGTATCCTTTTATAAAGACTATAAGAAGAAACAAACAGTTAAACCCCAATCTAAGCAACCTGACAACAAACAAGGAGTCTTGGTGTGGTTATCAACCAGATATTTAAAACTGGAAGGACCTTGTAAGATACAAGATAGAAACATAACTTGTTGGACTCATTCCCTTTTCTAAGGTTGTCAACCTAGTAACTGTAAAACTAACATTACCTGCTGAACAAAGTACACTCTGTCTTTTATATATCTTTAATTCACCCATATGAGGTTTGTGTTCAACCAGAGAAGAACACCTCCACCAATTAAAGTAAATTATCTTTTCAGTATAAAGTACATAAGACTGTGGACGCAAAAAGTGTTCAATGTGTTTTACACTATCTCATTGATGCACCAGAAGACTAGTCCTGGGAAATAGCTTCTCATGTTCATGCTTCTCTGTCAATTAATGAATTTAAACAATTTGACAATCCTGACAAATCTCACACTTTTAGTCAGCCTTTGGAGAGGAGAACTGTTAAGAAAACACAAAGTGCTTGCCTTGTGTGCACACTTCGGCATGCTTCACTTCTCAATCATGTGTATATCCCCACACTGGGTGGCATGCTTAAGGCTTACTAGGACTCATTAGATCTACAAGGGCATTATTACATTCATACATTGCTTCCCTTTTTTCAAACAAATATTCACAGCGCTGTCCCGCCTGGTTTTTAAGAAGCTAATCCTTTTCTAGACTCGGTTTTTGAACTGGTTTACCTTTTCAAGCATGCAGACGCATTAGATGCAAGATCGCACATGAATATGTAAGATTTCGGAACAACATGGGAACAGCAGCCATCTTGATCCGACGAATGGTATAACTACTATGACCAGAGCAACAAAGCCTTGTTTGGCTTCGTCCTTGAAAAGGTGCGCATATTGGAAACACAACTTAACTTAGAAGGAAACACTTGACAAACGTCATCTCAAGAAGAAGACTTCAGCTTCCAGTTCATGAAAAAAGGGTTTGTTGCTTCGTCATTATTTTCAACTGAGCCGGGAATGCTATGGTATACTTCAAACTCACATCTCTCAGCT